>NC_029788.2:61167718-61193355 GCF_000816755.2 Arachis ipaensis
CGGAAGACAAATTCAACGGTAACAGAAGATAAATTCGACACTAACAGATGCATGGAAAGTAGTTTAATGGTGCCAATATTACTATTGATAATTTTTCAACGGTAACGGCTCTTAGAAATTCGCCAATTATTAATATTACTATTGATAATACTTTACCCTAGAAATCAACTTAGCTTAAATTGATTTGTATAGAACATAACACCCTAGTAAATCGGTTTAACATAAATCAAATTTTAATGAAATGTCATTTTCCTGCTAAATCAATTTTACTTAAAACAATTTACATGGTAAGGGTGAATCAATTTAACATAAAAACTATTTACTATGAATACATACTACATCAGTTTAATTTAAATTGATTTCTGTAAGGACAATTTCGAAATAAATGTTAAAAATTTTACTTAAAACAGTTTATATGGTAAGGGTGAATCAATTTAACTTAAAAACTATTTACTATGAATACATACTACATCAGTTTAACTTAAATTGATTTCTGTAAGGACAATTTCGAAATAAATGTTAAAAATTTTACTTAAAACAGTTTACATGGTAAGGGTGAATAACTTAAAAACTATTTACTATGAATACATACTACATCAGTTTAACTTAAATTGATTTCTGTAAGGACAATTTCGAAATAAATGTTAAAATAACACAATTGGATAATATTTGATGCCAAACAATTTAAAATGGTGCTTTACCCTAAAAGTATTATAAAACGGTAACTTTTGAAAAAGATTAAAAATACTTAAAGAGATTTTTTTGAACTTTTTAAAATTTTACCAGAACTGTTTTAAGATTTTTTTTTTATTTTTTGGAAACTATTTTATACTTCATTTTGAGGACTGATTTATATAACTCACACACATAAACACTTAACAACTATATATGCGAATTATTATCCCAAGTCAGCAGCCAGTGACTAACGGAAGGAACTATATTGTCTTACAAAAGTAACCTTAGAAACTGTTTTGCACATTTTAAAATTTGAGAGACTGAGATATCCTATTTTAAAACCTCATGAACTGAATTGGGTAATTGCTCGGAAAAAAAAATACTTCTACAGCATAGCAATGCCAAAAAATAATAATAAATAAAAGAATAAAAAATAAAAAATCAAATGCTGATGTATGCAGACATGGCCTTCGCCTTACAAGTATCTGAGTCAGACACTAACATGTATATAGTATACCACACCAATACCTTGATTAGTCGGTATATTCCATGCTTCCTAGCCTGAAACTAAAAATATGCAATACTGCGTACCTGCAAATAGTGCATTACTTTAAATTTAGAAAAGGCTATTACCACTATATGCTCGAGAGAAGTAAGATTTCTAATAGAAATATAATAGAGAAAATTCCACTCCCCTCTCGTGCGGGATGTGAAAATGACACTCCCCTCCCTTCTATTTTATAAATATACATTCTCTTCTTTTTAACTTTTAAAAAACCTCTTCTTTAATCATTTTAAATTTTTTGTGTTAACTAATATTAACTTTATCCATTTTTAAAAAAAAAATAAATTATTTTTTGAAAAAATACCCATTAACAAAAATTTTACTTTTTATCATTAAATTTTATTTATCAAAATATCCTTTTAATAAATTATTTTTTTATTAATTAAATTGTATTTTTATTAAAATATTTTTTTTTAAAAATTAATAATTAAATTATTTTTTTCTAAGATACTAAAAGAATAATTTATTAAAGGATATTTTGGTAAGCAAAATTGAATGATAAAAAATAAAATTTTTACTAATGGGTATTTTTAAAAAAAAAATTATTTTTTCTTAAAAAATGGATAAAATTAACATTAGTTAACACAAAATGTTTAAAATGGATTAAAGATGAGGTTTTCTAAAAGTTAGAAGGGAGGAGAATGTACATTTATAAAATAGAGGGGAGGGGAATGTCATTTTAGGATCTCGCAGGTAAGGAGAGTGTAATTTTCTCAAATGTAATAAAAATACGATAAAAATACATGCAAAATTTCGAAGATAATGCTGCCAGAACTTGGGGGGAAGAAGTACAAAGAAACAATGAATTGAGGAAACTGGCCTCCAATTCATGTTAAGTGATTTAAGAAACACCTAACACATGAAAAGGGGATATTAGAGGATTCAATGCAATACATCCCCACCGGCAATGAACTCAGCACAATACAATCTCCATCACAATAGATACTTTTCAACCACAGTCCGGCCGAACTTCTCTTGAACATCTCTTGGTGTTTCAATCTGAGAAAAACAACAAATTCATATCAAATACAATGACGGAAATAACCATTTTGAATGATTGATTTGAATCATCAGCAAGATACTAACCGTGTTAAGGGATTTGAAGACAGCCTTAACTGTATTATGCGGATTTCGGGAACCGATGACCTATCAAGAGCAACTAAAATTAGAGCAAGGACTATATTTACAGGAATACGCTTTATTGATTGTATTCAAATGTCAGTTACCTTTGACTTGACATTCTTAAAACCAGCTAAATGCAGAATGGTTTGGACTATTCTACCAGCTTTCATGCCAGTTGTGGTGGAAGCAGGCCAAAGGTACACCTAAAGCATAAACACATGGAGTAATCTCAATTATTAACAAGGATAAGCAAAACATTTGCAATTCTATCCACAAAAACAAAGCCCCCTTACAATTTCATTATAGAAGCTAAAATTAATCAGACAGATAAATTTGGGAAGTACTACTAGAAGGAAGGAAATGGATTACATACCTTCGTCTTTTTATATGATGTTTGTACAGAATGTGCAATTGTATGTTCCTCGTGTCGCTCCACAGAATGCAAATTCTGAAAGCATTTCTCATATGCCTGATTGTGGAAAAATCAATGATTAATTCAATACTCTATCAAAACAATAACTTATTAAACATAAATCACTCAAGGTCTATTTTCACTTAGAAAAAAATAGGTACTCTTATTAAAGGCTTATAAACAAATATTGAGTTCTTCTAATCCGCTAATGAAAAGATCAACGTTATACAGATTATTATGCGGGTGTTTGTATCTTATAAATCTATTTGTGTTCAACTCTCTTCGACTGACACAAACAAAAGTATACAGTAAAACGAGATCCTAATTTAATTTGAAATTAGAATAGAGCATATTGAATAATAAACAATTTTGAAAGTAAAAGTTAACAATACAAAATATTTGGATATTTTTACAACAATTAAGAATGAACTGTTAATTGAATTTGCAAGAAATCATGTTCAGATTAGCAAGATCTGCAAGTTTGTGTAATGAGTAAAACATGTTTTAGGTTTATTTGAAATCCTAAAGCAACCGACAGAGGTCACCAATCCCAACTCTCACCATCTGACAAACAGATTAACTGCCAAAGAAACCTTAAACAGAACTTGAAAGGCAACATAAGAGAGTCCATACCTTCTGAAGGGCAACTGGAACTGCAGGGCCTTTGGCTTTGGCAAAACCGACAACACCATTGTAGTTGCCACAAGCTAACATAGCAGTGTACTTAATAACTTGTCCTCCCTACACCATGAAATAGAAAACAAACTAAGCACATAGAAAAAAGTGGAAACCATGGAAGGAAGTAAAAAATCTGCGGAGTACCTTAGTTACTTTACACGTTCTATTCACATCTATCAATTTCACATCAAAACCCTGGTAACATATATAACATCCCAAGAAGGACAAAATCTAAAGTTAGATCTATTAAAAGCACAAATATGACATCGGAAAAAATAACTAAATTTACGAACTCAAATTAACAAACAACACAATAAAAGTGCACAATGTAAAGATCAATAAGAAATCTCTCTATGAACTACAAAAGAAATGCAATATCTTAAAATAAGATCAAGATATTAACATGCATTGCATACATATAACAATTTTCATAAAAAAATCAACATAGGTATTTATATATAGAAAGATGGATGGGAAGCAAGAAATACAGGATATCTAAATAAGGGGTCATTTTGGCACTTAGCACAAAAAATCATTCTTCAAAAAAATAGTATACCCATGAGTATCTCTGCATTGGAAATTCAGGCAACGGATAACAATAGAACTGAATCCTCAAGGAAACAGAAAAAAATATAAAATGCCATTATATCACGAAAGCATATGCCAACAATCTATATGATATCTGCATATTAGCGCCAATAAGTAAAATGTCAAGAATCACCAAAGCTAAAATCCAAATTAGAGGATTAACCAAAGATATCGATCTTGTAGTCATACAAAATGTGCCCCACCTACTAAGATAAACTTTTGAGATCACAAAATTACTCTAAAATATAAAACCAGTTCACTTGTTAATGATTTTCATTCGGAAGTGTGTTTTTCATGGATTCAATTTCAGGATTTTTTTCTCCCTACTTTTTTTTTTAAATTATAAATGATGTCACTTGATCAAACAAAAAGATCTTATTCAATTGGACTTGGTCTGAAATTTTCGTTTACTCTCCAATCAAATTCACTGCAGAAGGATATGATTCTAAATTCAAACAAACATACCAAAGGTCAACTAGCTTATATATAAACTTGTTCAGACAAAGAATTTAACAGTAATGTGCCTCACAAAAACTTCTGAGACAATATATAGAGAAAAACTTTTCTTCCTATGACCAGAATATAAATGAGAGGCAGTGATATAATTTTTGCATTCTGTTAAAAGATTGAGCATAAAATAACGTAAACAATGGTATGGTCCAAAATAACAGCAGAAGCTACTCAGATAAACTTTGAGAACACAAAATTACTGAAAAATAGAAAACCAGTTAAGGATGTTCATTTGGAAGTGTGTTTTTTATGGATTCAGGATTCAGGGTTTTTTTCTCCCTTCTTTATTTTTTTTTTTATAATTATAAATGATGTCGCTTGATCAAACTGAAAAGAACTTATTCAATTGGACTTGTCTGAAATTTCAGTTTACTCTCCAATCAAATAAACATACCAAGGGTCAATTAACTTATATATATACACACTTGTTCAGACAACAAATTTAACAGCGAAATGCCTCACAAAACTTCTGAGACAATATATGGAGCAAAACTTTTCTTCCTATGAGAAGAATATAAATGAGAGGCAGTGATAAAATTTGTGCACTTTGCTTAATGATGGAGCATAAAATAAGGTAAACAATAGTATGGTCCAAAATAACAGAAGAAGCTAAATCCTTAGGAGGTGTGTGGTTGGGGGAATTATAAATAATTCCTAGGAATTTTAAGATGGGAATATCATATTCCCATGTTTGGTTCAAAGTTTGAAAAGTTATTTCCAAGCAAGTTTGATTCTAGAGAATCAAAATACTATCATTTCAATTTCCACCTTTCCCATAGGTATATTTGATTCCCATGGAAATGGAATCTGACTAACAAAGTAATACTTGAACCACACACAATGTAATGTTCTGTAGTAAACTTTTCTTTTAGGATACACTAGGTTCAAAAAAAATATGCATAGGTACTCTAGCAAGAAAACTTACTACTTGCATTTTCAGTGCATAAAATTCTCATAGAAAAAATGAAGCGAACAGTTAACTGTAACAAAATCCTTTAAATTGAAAGCAAACACACACACAGACACAGAGACACAGAGCAGATTAAACTGCAGCACTAATGGTTTTTAATTATCATACCTAAGAAAATTACTTTCTGAATGGTGCACTCATTAATCAACATTTGTGAGTAAAATAATTGATAAAGTGAAGCCAATGAGTATCAATTAAAAGGCCACATCCACAGGCTATAAAGTGAATTTTGTTTTGTAGGAGTAATAATACTAAATTATCAAAAGAATGGCTATGAAAAAATATGGCATGTATGAGATGTGAATACCTTCCTGTAAAGAGGTTTTCTCTTCTTCTCAGTCAACTCATTCCTCTCCTCGGCGAGATCCCTAATCTCTTCCTCCAAAAGCTTACCCTTCCTCCCGAACGTGTACTCAAGTTCAGCAAGTTTCTCCTCGAGTTTCCTATCAATGGCATCGAGCTTCGCCAGCAGTATGTTGTCTTTCTCCTTCATGTCATCAAACTCCTCCTCCTCATCATCAACATCAACATCTTTAGCATCCTCATCGGCTCCTGCATCAGCATTCTCTCCCTGCTTAATTCGATTCCCCTTCTCGAACCCCGCATTCTGCAACGCATCCACATTAGGCCCAACCTGCTCGTGCTGAATAACTCCGTAATTCGCAGGATTTTCAGGATCATAAGCCTCCTTCCACTGCACCAACCTCATTGCCCTGTTCAGCTTGTTCTGCAGAACAAATTTCTGCTTCTGATCAGTCTCCACTTTGAGACGATTCATGAGCTCCCCAATTACCCTGTACTCAGGACGCAACTTAAAATGCTTATCCTCAAACTTATCAATCCTACTCATTAGTCTAAAAGCCTCGTCAAGCGTCTCGGCCTCGACGAAACTGTTAAGCAAGTCTTTGTGCCTGTTGAACTTCTTCTCGAAGTCATTGAAGCGGTTCTGGAGTGCCTCGGGGGTGAATCTCTCGTCGTCTTCGTCGGTGTCGGAATCAGAAGGCTCCTCGTAGAGGTTGAGATTCGATTCCTTATCCTTGGGTTTCGCCTTCTCGAGCTTTTCAATGAGGGGAGCCACGCCCATGTAGTCCTCTTCGCATTCGGCGTCGATGTCGGCGGTGTCCAATCCGGCCCTAATTCGCTGATCTCTCTCCCGGAGCCTCTCGTTCTCCACTTCGGCGAGGAGGTCATGCACTATCCTGGACGATGCTGACGTGGACGATTCAGCAGAATATCGACGCTTTGGGAGACTAAAGATTTAGGGTGAGGGAGTGAAGGGCGGTTTCGCTGGGTTTCTGAGGAGATTGGTGACGCACCTGCGTCTGAGGATCTGTGAGCGCATTTCTGCCAGATTGAATGTACCTCATTAGGGAGTAGGAACAGGAACGAGCTCCGCGGTCAAGGTGACGGCGGCGAGATGCTGATAACGCCGGTGACGACGGCGAGATGCTGATAACGCCTGCCTCTTTTTCTTCTACTTTTCTTCTTTCTCCTTGCCTCTTCTTCTTCTTTTTCTCGGCCGCCTCTTTTTCTTTTTAGTAATTTTTCTCTTCTTATCGTTAAAAATAATAAATAATTTAAGTTTAGATTATCAATTGAACCAGAACATAATTAATTATTGTTTTAAATTAAACGCTAAGGTGTGGTTTAATTTAGAAAAAAAAATATAACATTAAAAAAATATTTGTCTGAAGCAAATTTGGATGTAGTACAAAGATATTTGGATATAATACAAAAATATTTGAGTATATTTTAAGAAATTTTTTGGTGTATTTTTATTCTAATAAGTTCAGAATATATCTAAAACGAGCTCAACAATTATGTGCTTATTGAATGAGTCACACTCACATAGACCATTAGATTTTATTAGATAAAAATCAAAAGCTAATATAAAAGAAGAGCATTGATGGACTCTAATAAATATAGAATATCCTAATACATAAATTAATATTTTAAATGGCAATACTTTAAACGGTAACAGAATCTTTTATTCTTAAATAATTATATATAAAAGATATAAAATATTTTATATTTAAATATTTAAGAATAAAAGATTCTGTTGCCGTTTAAAGTATTGTGTATTAAAGTATTGTCATTTAAAATATTTATTTATGTATTAGGATATTCTATATTTATTAGAGTCCATCAATGCTCTTCTTTTATATTAATATTTGATTTTCATCTAATAAAATCTAATGGTCCATATGAGTGTGGCTTATTCAATAAGCACATAATTGTTGAGCTCATTTTAGACATACCCAGTTCTGCATAGTTCAAAACTCTTCCACTTCCTCATTCTCATCTTTTACTGTTTCTTCTTTTTTTTTTTTTTATCATCATCACCATCTTCTTCTTTTTTTTTTCTTATTCATCTTTTTTTTTATTTTACCTTCTCAAGTTTCTTCTTGTTTAAATCCCTTAACAAGAATAAAAACAAAAAAATCAAACAAAGAAGAAGAAGAAACACATAATGATGTAAAATTACTTGAAAGATGATGAACTTACATTCATTTAACAAAAAGAAAGAAAGAAATAAGGAAAAAAATAAGAAGAAAAAAATGCGGCATTAGAAAAAATATTTTTTTGAATTTGCAGCAAATTTGGGTGTAGCACGAAGTTATTTGGGTGTATTTTAAGAATTTTTTGGTGTATTTTTATTCTGATAAGTTCTACATAATTTAAAACTCTTACTCTTCCTCCTTCTCATCTTCTACTGTTTCTTCTTTTTCTATCATCATCACAATCTTTTTCTTCTTTTTTTCTTATTCATCTTTTTTTTTATTTTACCATCTTAAGTTTCTTCTTGTTTTACTCTCTTAACAAGAATAAAAACAAAAAAAATCAAACAAAGAAGAAGAAGAAACACATAATGCTACAAAATTACTTGAAAGATGATGACCTTACATTCATCAACTAAAAGAAAGAAAGAAATAAGGAAAAAAAAAGAAGAAAAAAAATGCAGCATTAGAGAAAATATTTTTCTATATTTGCAGCAAATTTGGGTTTAACACGAAGATATTTAGGTGTAATACGAAGATAGTTTGGTGTATTTTAAAAATTTTTGGGTGTATTTTATTCTGATAAGTTCGGCATAATTCAAAACTATTCATCTTTCTCCTCTTCATCTTCTACTGCCTCTTCATCTTTTACTTCTTCTTCTTCCTCATCTTCTTATTTCGATTTCTTATAATTCTTCTTGGAAAAAATCAAACAAAGAAGAAAAAAATACATAATGTTGCAAAATCAATACAAAGAGGAGGAGGAAAAAAATGCAACAACAATAACAACAATTGAAAACGGCGATGAGGATGAAATACGTGAAGAAGAAGGAGGAGAAACGCAAAGAAGAAGGAAAAGAAGAAGGAGAAGAAGAAGGAAGAGGAGGAGGAGGAGGAGGAACGCGAAGCGCGCCATAGAAATCGTTGAGTAGCGCGTGTGTTAACACGCTCATATAGGTGAACGTGCTTTTTGTTAAATTTGTCCCAACTTGTATGACTTGTAAACTAAAATGACTTGTATGTGTATCACTCCTCTTATGAAAATAGTTATATGAAGTTAAATAAGAGGGTTATCAACTTAGCAGTTATCACATATCATTAGTGAAGTAGACGTCAAAAGAAGAATTAAAATCAAGAGTTGACCACAAATCCATTGAACAACAGGTAAGCATTTTCATTGGAATCCCTTCTGGTATTATGTCCAAGAACACAAATAGTCTGAATGTGAACCTTCTCCGAATGTGAAGTAGGCTCATATTCATTAAGAGCCACAAAAGTAACAAATGAGATCCAAAAAACGAATAACAGCTTCTTATTTTACTTCCCTTGACAATGAAGAATAAACTATATACAGAGCATTTCAAAAATACTAGAGATAATGGAGAAAATAATGAAGAACCTGATGGAAGCTAATGTGGTTTGATTAACAAGCTAATCAAATCTCAGTTTCAGACTGCTGTATCTATCTCAAGCTCTTTGTACCGTAGCTTTTGCTTTGTACAAGGACCATATATAAGAAGAATATGCTCTGATTATACAAGTAGTGTTCTATATATTATATATTGTAAATGAAAAAATAGAAATTAACATATTAAGAACTGAAATCAAAGAGTAGTAGTATAGTATAAACCAGTATAGTATATACTACAACTTGCAAGGACCAATATACTCTGAAAAATGAAAAACTAATTTGTATCTTCAGGAACAGATCAAAATGTCAAATAATAGGACAAGAGAACAATTAATTAATCAAATAATTATAATTCACAATTAGAAAGAGAGATAGAGAATCATAATCATAGCAAATAATCAAATCCAAAATAACAAAGACGCAGAGAAACGTAAAGAGACAAATGAAATTCTTCAAAATAAAATGACATGTATTAATAGAGAAGAGATATCAACAAATTGATAGCGAAGAAGTACCAGAGGCAGCACGAAGGAAAAATATGGAGGGAAAGAAAGTTGTGTCGAAGAAGAAGCTTGGGAGCGAATAGATCTAAAACGCGTTGACAGAGGAGGTGGCTCGATCCAGAAGCGTTCTACCACGGCAACGGCGGCAACAACAACAATGGCAGTGGTGACGGAAACGGTGGCAGCAACAACGGCAGCAAAAACTCCACTGTGGCAGCAACAACAGTACAGAAGAACAGGTCTGAAAATGCATTGATAGAAGAGGTGACTCAATCCAGAAGCTCTCTACCACAATGGACACGGTAGTGGGGATGGTGCCGGTGGCAGAAATGGCAGTGGGGACGACGACAAAAATCGCAGTAGAAAACTTAGGTTCTCTCTCAGCTAACTCAGTCTCTCATTTTGAAAAAAAAAGAAAATTAGGTTTTATTCTAAAATTTAATTTTAAATAATTATTAGTGGATGATTTTTAAATTTCCATAAATAAAATGTATTGTGTAGTTTTTAGAAACCTTCATTAAAATACTCCCTCAAATAAATATTAATCTTGTAGTATAATATCTAGTAACAATTCTTAATAGTAAAATGAGTTTAAGAAAACGCCCCTACCCCAACTCGTCAAAACTCTCAAACCAAACACATCAAAGCCCCTTTTTCTTTCAGTTTATAGCGGCGGCAACATTTTCAACCGCTCCCACTGCAGCAGCAGCCATCAAACACCGCATGCAGTCATAGTAACTCGACCCTGAGACATTAACGTCGCAAAATCCTCAACAAACTATAACAAAATTGTAACAGCGAGGGTTTCAAGGCAAGAACAGCTTACTGCACCGAGCAAGAACCAAAAATCGAGCAGCAGCAGCTCCATCAGTTGATTCCGGCGATACCAGCGTGATGGAGAATTAATGTCGGTTAAGAATTTTCAGTAAAATAATTCCGTTGATAGTATAGTTCCAAACCAACAAACAATCCTCAACCAAAGTTTAATTTGCTTGTCACAGGTACAAACCCCAATAAAAAAAATCAAAGTATTTAAACCCCGGGTCATCTCTCAAGGACTTGCACGGAAGTGTGCATATTATTGGTTATAGAGTGTATATTTTTGGGGTTTTGAAATAAGGGACAAGAAATATAAATTGCAAGGAAGTAAAGGAAACTCAAATAGTAAAAAGGTCTTGGCAAGGGTTGATGATTAAGGATCACCATCCTTGTCACTAACTACAACATGATAATTGCAAGGATCAATCCCATTTAGTCATCCTCTAACAAATGAAGGAAAGTCAAATGAGCTTCATTAATCCTAATCCATAAGTCCTAGCCACTCACTAATTGACTTAGTGAAAGACTAGAGTTAATGGACACCAATTATCAATCACTTGGATATTAGTAACTCAAGGTCACCCATGTAATCAACCAAAGCCAAGAATAGAAAAATCTACTTTAAAATCCAACCAAGTATTTTATCAAACACTTGAAAGGTATAAAAGAAAAGCATAATAAAAGTGCAAGAAATATTAAATCTATGACTATCCAAAGCAAGAAAATAATAATCAACAATTAAAGAAAGCAATAATAACATGAAGAAACATCAAATTGCATTAATGGAAATTAAATTCAACAAAGAGTATATATATATATATATATAAGTGACATAAAAGAAAAATTAACAAGAAGACTAAGAAGATTAAGGCAATGGAACAAGGAAAATTAAAGAGAACTAAAGCAAAGCAAGAATTAAATCCTAGATCTAAGAGAAAGCTAACCTAAATCTAACCTAATTCTAGAAAGAAGAGAGAGCTTCTCTCTCTAGAATTCTAACCCAAAGCATGGTAAAAACTAAACTATGACTCCTTGGTTCATTCCCTCTCCAATCCTTAGGTTCAATAGCATCAGAAATGAGTTGGATTTGGACCTGGATGGCTCATAAATTGCCCCCAACGTTTTACCTTTAATGAGGTCATGTGCCGCTTGTCACGCATACGCATGGGTCACGTGTACGCGTCACTTGTCAAATGACCTTCTCACGCGTACGCGTCGCCATGAATCCTCCAAATGCTTATTTCTTCGTGATTTCTCCACTTTGCATGCTTCTCTTCACTTTTCCAATCTAATCCTTTCCCTATAAACCTAAAATCACTCAACAAACATATTAAGGCATCGAATAGAATTAAAGTGAGTTAAAATTAACAATTTTAAGGCCTAAAAAATATGTTTTCACTCTTAAGCACAAATTAGGGAGAATTACAAAACCATGCTAATTTAGTGAATAAATGTGGAAAAAGCTAATAAAATACTCTAAATTCAACACAAGATAATCCCTAAAAATGGGGTTTATCATAGCACTATATCGAGTGACCAAAAACTCCGGCAGCATAGTGGCAGAGGAATTGAGATGTCAGTGCAGCTTCCCAGCGGCTAGCAGCATGGGGTGCAGCCTTTAGGAGCTCGACAGGGTCCTTATCTCTCACAGTTCTGATCCTTCGACGGTGACGCGATGGCTCTTGGCTTCAACAGCGGTAGAACGGCGAGGATGAGCTCCTCCAACTCGCATGTGGCAGTGTCGTTGGAGGACGCGACAGCGGCAATAGCCAAATGCGAACATCAACGAGGCTGACCGTAGCCCTCTCTTCCTCGCGCGTCGTCCTTCTTCGTGGCATCTATGACGATGGCGACGCCTTGGAAGCCTTTTGTTCTCCCTCGCGCGATGACGGCGGTAGCTCAACGGAACGATAGTGATGGCGCATTGGCATTGCGGTGGTGACGACAGGCGCAGTCCCTCCCTCTCTCTTTTTTTTCCTCCATTTGCAACTCTCTCTTCCCTCTTCCCTCTGGTTCTGTGTGTGTGTGTGTGTGTCGTGTTTGTGAGTGGGGGATGTGTGGCTGAATTATAGTGAGGGAGGGTTGAAATTAGGGTTATGTTTATTATTTTGGTTATTAGGGTTTGGGAATTAGGGTTTTTGATTTGGGAATTAGGGTTTGGGAAGAGTATTAATTTAAAACCAAATTTAATCCAATATAATTAACTTTAAGAATATTATTTATTTTTTAACTTATAAATTATTTTTAATTAAGTACTCTAATTTAAAATTAGAGATAAATAAATAAATTTTCTTTTAGTTCATAATATTAATCAAATTAAATTGTATAAAACTCTCATTATTTTCAATTATTAAAACTTTAAATTCATAATATGAAATACTTAATTGTTTAGAAAATTTTATAAATCCTAATGGATTTTAAATTTAAAGTATCATAAAATTTAATTTAATTAATTTTTAGAAAAATAATTTTCTTTAAATAAAATTATCAACAAATATAATAAATTATAAATAACTTATTATTTAATTTTAAAAAATTTGGAGTCTTACAGTAAGAATCCTTTTTAGTGCCTTTCCTCCCATGCAACGAAGCCAACATTTGAATAACCATTTGAATGACTGAATATCCTCATTTTTCATCAAAGCACATTCGAGAAGTGTCAACTGACCGTGGTGATTCACACCCACAAAAGAACCAAAAATCAAATTGTACCTGCAAATGGACACCAACAGTTATGGACCGAAACTGGTTATGCATAAGAACCGAATATTATATCACAATAAACCAAATACCTATTTGTGTTGTAAGTCGTTGATGAGTCCATATTTGATGATATATTTTGGCTATAATTGGATGGATTTCATCACATAAACTCACACTTATTCACCAAAATAGCATACTTTTGTGTTTGATCCCTAAATTGGGCCTAAATGTGAAAACTAGCATTTTTGTTCTTAAATTGAGCAATTTAATCTCACTTTTATTTCATTCGATACCGTGATATGTTTGTTGAGTGATTTCAGGTCCTAGAGGCAAGAATGGTTTGGTAGAAGTGGAAGAAAGCATGCAAAAAGGGAGAAAACATGAAGAAAACAAAGGAGAAAAGCATTTTAGCCTGTGCCCACGCACACCTTCTGTGCCCACACACAAGGGTCAAAATCAGGACCTGTGCCCACGCATAGGCTGTGCCCACGCACAGGCTGTGCCCATGCTCAGGGCAGAATGAAAATCAGGACTTGTACGTCCGCACAGGACCTGTGCCCACGCACAGGAGGAAAATCAGCATCTGTGCCCATGCACAGACTTGTGCGTTCGCACAGGTACTAGCGCATGCCTCGATTAACAAGTCACGTGCTGCGAGTTTTGGGGCTCTTTTGGCCCATTTTTGAAGGCTTGGATGATGAAATCAAAGGCTATACGAAGGGAACTTCATGCAATATGACGACAGCCATCTTAGAATAAGAACAACACATTTTTAGGAGTAGTTTTAGGGTAGTTTAGGTTAGGTTTTCTCTCAACTCTCTCTTAGGGTTTTCATTAGGGTTTTGTAGAATTTTATACTTCAAGTCTTGCTTTTGGATTTTGCAATTTACATTGTAAGTACTTCTTTAATTGTCTCTTTTAATTACTACACTTGTTCTATATTTGCTTCTATTTAATTTTCTTTTATCAATATATGTTTGATTTTGCAATTTTGATGTTCTTGTTGATGAATTTGATGTTGATGCTTATTTTATGTTTGTTTGAGTTGCCTTTATTGATTTTGATTATTTATGGTTCATAATTTTTATCATTTTCCCAATTCTGCCATATTTTATGATTATGCCCACTATGTGTTTGATGAAATACCAATTTTAGTTATGGGGTAATTTCCACCCCTTGGCTTGGGAAAAATGAGTATATAGATTACTAGAGCCATAATGCCCAACATTTAGTGATAATTCTTGGGTTGTTAGTTGTTATTGTTTCCACTAACGCTAGCTTTTTACTAAGGTAATTAGTAAGTTAGCTAGGATTTGTGGATTAATAATAATTATGCTCACTTAACTTACTCTTCGATGTTAAGGATTGATTTAGTGAGATTAATCCATCACAATTATCATAGTTGTGGTTATGGCAAGGAAGAGACTCCATAACTCATCCCAAGTCAAGGTTTCATTGATGTTTTAAACCACTTTTCCACCAATTTTGAGTCTTACTTGTTTATATTACATACATAGTTCTTTTGTTCTTTCATTAGTTTATTAATTGTAATTTTGTCTTGTTTTTTTATCTCTTTATTGGTTGCTTCCATAATTGAAACCCTCTTTGCTTTCTCACAACCGAAATTGTAAGCACTTGTTGGCGCTAGTTCCTCGGGAGAACGACCCGGGAGCTAAATACTCTTGGTTTATATTTGCTTTGATTTGTGATATCTTTAGGATTCTAATTTGATATTGGTCAATTGTTGGGTTTGGAACTATACTTACAAAGCCAATCTTATTTTGAGATAAAATTCCAAACCCGCTTTAGGCCTCTATCAAATTTTGGCGCCGTTGCCGGGGAGCTAGCGTCATGAGTGCTATATTTTGGTTGTTGTAAATATGTCCATATTGTGAATAGATACTTTTTAGGTTGTTTTCTTGTTTTTGGTTCTTTTGTTTATTAATGTCTTTAGTTTTTGTTTTCTATATTTCTTTATGAGTTATCACTCTCTTGGTTTGGAGTTTGGTTGTGATCATTTTATAAGGTTTGATAACTTCAATTGTGGAATGCATCATGGGTTTAGAGCATCATTTTTGGGAGGAGCAACCCCCTCCATATTACAATGAACCATACCCTCCCCAATATGCATACCCAACCCAAGGATATGTTGGATTTCACTTTGATCATGCATCCCCACCACCATATGCCTATGACCCACACTTAATCCTCAACCACCACATTTTTAAACACCACACCACTACTACCAACAACCACCTCCTTACATACCACCTCTAAACACTTACCAACATGAGTCACCTCTCACACATACAACCTTCCTTCCAAACAATAAACCTCATTTTTCACCACAATGTGAAGCTTTCCCATCCTTAGCCCAAGAACCACAAGACCTTCAAGCCTTTCTTCAAAAGCAAGAAGGATTCCGAAGGACACAAGGGCACTTCATGGCTACCATAGGTGAAGCGATAAACCGCTTAGTTCTCCTACACTCATCCGATCAAGGCATTCCTCTTGAGGAATGTGGGTGATCAACTAAAGAATGTAGTGAAGAGAAGAGCATGGAGCCACAAGGGAAAGAAGAAGGGTTAGAGCTTGAAGTGCAACAAGAGGAAGAAAGTGGAGTATTGGAATTGGAGGAGTTGAGGGAGATTGATCAAGATGAGTATTCCATCATAAATGATTTTTTGTCCTCCTTGATCAATCCCCTTAATGATCCTAATGAGCCTCTTCCCACTGAATTTGAGAGCGTCATGGAGGTAGACTTCTCACAACCTCCATGTTATAATGTGAGTGATGGGAAAGAGGAGGAAGAGGATGTTGGTGAGGAAGGAGTTGACAACCAAGAACATATTGAGTGGGTGGCAATTCTACCTTTGAGCTTTATTGGCCCCCACCAATATGCTATCTTGGAGACGGACTACCAACTCAAGGTCCTTCTTGGGTTGGTACATGGTGAAGGAATGAGTGTTGGTTGTCAAGTGAATCCAAGGTTCATCAAGAAAGCCAATTTAAGAAGTAGGATTCAAACATGGTGTGAAGCACAATTGGGTGATTTTCAGAGAGTGTTGGGACACTGCAAGGGTCAATTAGGAGTTTGTTCGTCCGGCTTAAAGCATAGTAATCGACAAGAAGGTGACCGGATGCCTAGAATATGGGATCTCGGAGGAGCCTTAAGGACCAAGTTTGGATGGAGGTTCAAGGAGGAGTGGAAACACAAGCCACCCTAGCAAGAGTCTCCTCTACAAGTCCAACTTAAGGATTATAAACCAAAGTGCTAGGTGGGAGACACCCCACCATGGTAACATCTTTCTTATCCCTTGCTCTTTGTTTATAGTCTTGGTTTATTGCATTTTGTTTATCTTGGTTAGCTTAAGTTACTTTTATTTTTGAGTTTGGTAGGTCAAGTTCCATATGGATCATGATTTGATGGATTTTGAATGTTTGGGGTTGAATTTTGTGTTGAGCTAAGGTAGAGTGCCGTAGAAAGTGAAGAAAAATTTTTGGAAAACAGGGCATCTATGCATACGCATGCACTTGTGCGGGCACACAAAACCTCTATGTTTCGCGTCTTGTGCGTACGCACCCATCTGTGGGTATGCACACTACCTTACAAAGCCTCTGCTGGCAGCGCTCGCATGCCTTGTGCGTGCGCGTTCGCCTGTTTATTGCACTTTGTGCGTGCGCACCGCCTTGTGTGCACACACACCTCCTTACACCCATTCTGGTGGAAGCGCTTGCACCGACCCTGTGCGCACGCACACATGATCCTAAAAAGAAAAAAAAAGAAGTGATTGTGCGTACGCACCCGCTTGTGCGTACGCACGCGTCTTGAGTCCCTCTCTGTCCAGAGTGTTCGCATACTCTGTGCGGACGCACCCCTCCCCTTTTTTCACTTTGTGTGCGTACACACACATAGCTGTGCGTATGCACAAGTGCTGTTTTGGGCAACATTTTCGTTGCACTTTGAATTAAGCCCTGACACACTCCCACCCCCATCCCTTTCTTTTCTTGCTTTTTCCATGTTTTCCTACTTGTTTTGCTTAGTTTTCCTTGCATCTTATTTTCAGTTTAATAAGTATATTAGTTTCACTTTAGTTATTTTTGAATAAGTTGCAAATGTTTATTTGATATTGATTGGGTTGCTTGTTGCTTGAAGTTTTCACCAATGCACTTATACTTTACCTTAATATTACTAGTATCTAGTGTGTTTGAATACTCATGTTTTGAATGTACCACTAGGACAATTATGTAAGTGCATATGGAATGAAGTGAATTGAGTTGAGAATTACTTGTTTATAATGATTTTCATATTAACTTCATCACATGACCGGTACTTGTTTCTTGTTAATGCTTTGCGTTTGTTTGAGTGACTCAACTTGATTGTTATCAAGCTTATCACTTTTTGTAACAAGTATCTTACCATGTGACCTTTTCTTTATATTTGATCATGAATAAGGAGTTTTTGGTTCATTATTAAATTGGTTATTGTTAATTGTGCTATCATCTATCAATTTTGCGCTTTCACTTGCACAATTTCAATATCCAATATCAAATACTCAATTCACTTTTGTGGTTACCTAGGTTTGTTTATGCCTCATCTCTTGATTATTCTTTAATTGCAGCCTAGGCCATCTAATTGAGGAACACATGCTTACTTTTTAATTGAGTGGATGCCGTTTTCACCGGCCATTATGTGTGTTCCAACCGCACGCATAATTGGAATACACACATGGATCAATTTTTATCATGCCACTCCACTATACAAACTTCCTCAATTAAATGTTTGTTGTTTTCATTTAGCTCCAAGTATACAATGTATTTGCTCCCTCTTTTACCTTTTTGTGCTACTTGCCTTATGATTCTTAAGTATACTTTATTCATTCTTTTTGAGAATGAGCCGTGAAGACAAGGAGCCGGCGAAGGAGGAGGACACCGAGAAGGGAGACGCCGAGATTGCATTAGACTTGGCAATCTCCATGCAACCCGAGCCCCCGCATCCGCCAACTGAAGGTGGATCTCTTGAGAGCAATTGCCCTCGGATTGTGTTTGTGCACGGAGGACCGTGCAACGCTTAAGTGTGGGGGATGATTCGCCATTTTTGGGGCATAAATTTTCTTTTCTCAAACACTTTGCACTTTCATTTTTGTTTTTTTTATTATGTTTCTTGTAGATATTTGTTAGTATTTTTTTTATTATTGCATCCTTACTCAAGTTAATATATATATTGCATTTGCATGGTATATATTTATAGATAGAAGTTGTGATTGGATGTTATGAATAGCATAGTGCCTAGTTCAATTTTGTCCTAATTGTTCATGTTACTTTTTGTTTGTTGAAAATTAGGAAGAACTAGAAAATTTTAAAAAATTGCATCCATCACATCATATATACATATAGGAATAATTTTGGTAAAAAACAACAAGATTTCCAAGAATTTTGTTCCAAGGGTATTCTACTGAATTGATTTGGAAAATTGTTTTTAAACTTGCCTGAATGATTTTTATGGAACATAGAAGAGAGAAAGAACAAAATAACCTTGTGAGTTGTTGAGCCTTAATGAGTGGTTACAATTTTTAACCACTATTTTTGTTCATTGTGTGCTATGCTCCTTCTATGATTGTAATCTTGGTTTTGCTTGATTCTTTATTTCCAATGTTTGATGTTTTGAATGCATTTAGCATGATTGAGGCCATTTTTGTATTAAACTCACTCACCCATATGGACCTACCCTTGCATCTACCTTTGTTAACCCCTTTTGAGCCTCTTAATCTCCTTTGTTCTAATTGTTAGCACATCACAATCCTAAGCGGAAAATCATGAATTATCTTGAATTACATCTTTGATTAGCTTAGGTTGAAGAGTGTGTTTCATTTAAGTGTGGAGGAACTTTTGGAAAACATTGGTAGTGAATGAAAAAGTTTGTATTAGGTATGCATTGAAAAAGAAAAAAAAATTGGAAAAATGGGTGCACATTCATGTATCAATTTGCTTTAACCATATGCATTTGTCATAGAAAAAAAGAAAAATAAATAGAAGAAAAAAATGAAATGAAATGAAAAAAAAATAATAAGAGGGGACAAAGGTTGCCCTAAAGAAAAGAAAAAAAAAAAAAATAAGGAATGCATATGTGGATTTGAATAGAAACCAAGGCATGAATGTGTGTAAAAAGAAGTAATGAGTGGTTAGAATGTATTTTTGTAATTTGATTGATATAGGTTGAGTGTGATACTTAAACTAATCAAGGATTCAATTCAATTTAGTCCACTTAGCCATATCTATCCTACCTTAACCCTAGCCCCATTACAATCATATCAAGTCCTCATGATAATTGCATTCATGCATCACTTGTTGTTGATTGTTAGAAGAAAAGTGAATCCTTGAAAGCATGATTAGGAGGAGACTTGAGTGATTAAACCCTAAAACACCGAGCATTTAGAGTGTATACACACCTAGTGAGGGTTCGATCACTTAACTTTATGTTTCCATACTTCTTATCATGTATTCTTGCAAGTTTCTTTATTTTGATGAGTAAATCAGTTCTTTAGATTTTGAGCGCATTGGATTATTTCCTTGCTTAGCCCTATATGTCTATATATTTGCTTGGGAATTTGATTGTTTGTTTTCACCAATTCAATAGGATACTATAGTATATATAGTTATATATAATATATACATACTTGCATGCATATAGATAGTTGCATTCAATAAGTTGTTTCCCTTTGATCATTCTCCTTGTTTGGTTTAGCATGAGGACATGCTATTGTTTAAGTGTGGGGAAATTGATGCGTCCATATTTGACGATATATTTTGGCTATAATTGGATGGATTTCATCACATAAACTCACACTTATTCACCAAAATAGAATACTTTTGTGTTTGATCCCTAAATTGAGCCTAAATGTAAAAACATGCGTTTTTGTGCTTAAATTGAGCAATTTAATCTCACTTTTATTCCATTCGATGCCGTGATATATTTGTTAAGTGATTTCAGGTCCTAGAGGCAAGAATGGTTTGGTAGAAGTGGAAGAAAGCTTGCAAAAAGGGAGAAAACATGAAGAAAACAAATGAGAAAAGTATTTTAGCCTGTGCCCAAGCACAAGGGTCAAAATCAGGACCTGTGCCCACACACAGGAGAAAAATCAGCATCTGTGCCCATGCACAGACCTGTGCGTCCGCACAGGTACTAGCACATGCCTCGATTAAAAAGTCACGTGCTGCGAGTTTTGGGGCTCTTTTGGCCCCTTTTTGAAGGCTTGGATGCTGAAATCAAAGGCTATATGAAGGGAACTTCATGCCATATGAAGAGAGCCATCTTAGAATAGGAACAACACATTTTTAGGAGTAGTTTTAGGATAGTTTAGGTTAGGTTTTCTCTCAACTCTCTCTTAGGATTTTCATTAGGATTTTGTAGAATTTTATACTTCAAGTCTTGCTTTTGGATTTTGCAATTTACATTGTAAGTACTTCTTTAATTGTCTATTTTAATTACTACACTTGTTCTACATTTGCTTCTATTTTATTTTCTTTTATCAATATATGTTTGATTTTGCAATTTTGATGTTCTTGTTGATGAATTTGATGTTGATGCTTATTTTATGTTTGTTTGAATTGCCTTTATTGATTTTGATCATTTATGGTTCATACTTTTTATCATTTTTCTAATTTTGTCATATTTTATGATTATGCCCACTATGTGTTTGATGAAATTCCAATTTTAGTTATGGGGTAATTTCCACCCCTTGGCTTGGGGAAAATGAGTATATGGATTACTAGAGCCATAATGCCCAATATTTAGTGATAATTCTTGGGTTGTTAGTTGTTATTGTTTCCACTAACGCTAGCTTTTTACTAAGGTAATTAGTAAGTTAGCTAGGATTTGTGGATTAATAACAATTATGCTTACTTAACTTACTCTTCGATGTTAAGGGTTGATTTAGTGAGATTAATCCATCACAATTATCATAGTTGTGGTTATGGCAAGGAAGGGACTCCATAACTCATCCCAAGTCAAGGTTTCATTGATGTTTTAAACCACTTTTCCACCAATTTTGAGTCTTACTTATTTATATTACATACATAGTTCTTTTGTTCTTTCATTAGTTTATTAATTGCAATTTTGTCTTGTTCTTTTATTTCTTTATTGCTTGCTTCCATCATTGAAAAACCCCTTGATTTCTACAACCAAAATTGTACGCACTCATTGACATTAATTCCTAAGGAAGACGACCCGGGAGTCTAAATACTCTAGGTGAAATTTGTATTGAATTGTGACATCTTTTGGATTAAACTTTGATTGTGAGATTTTATTGTTGATTTGGACTATGCTACCAACGAAGGAATTCTATTTTGAGAAATTCTAGGTCAACGATAAAACACTCACTATCAGTCGTATCAAATGAAACAACATCTCCAAAATACTCGTACGCAGTCCCTACTTCTTGCATCAAGCTAAAATGCATTTTTGATAGAGTGATTAGTGCACAGAATTTAGCTTCGCACAACTAAACCAGCAAATGCACTGGGTTGTCTAAGTAATACCTAAAGTGAGTCAGGGTCGATCCCACAAGGATTGTCGGCTTATCTTGTAAATCTTAGTCAGGCGGATGGAAAAGTTATTTGGTTGTTTAAGCGCATAAAAGTAAAATAAAGATAACGTTACTCAGTGGTTGTGAATTCAATGATAAGAAGATGGTTAATACTTTGGAGATGCTTTGTTCTTTTAGATCAATACTTTCTTACTGTGTACTCCAACTGTAAATGATTTCTTCTATAGCAGGTTGTATGTGATCAATGCTGGTTGAGAGGTCGCTAATCTTCGTCTAGGCTGAACACCAGGTTTAGTGCGCATCCATTTTGAATGAGGGTGAAGCTCCTGCAATTTATTCCCTTGGTGATCCTACTCAAAATGCCACAGACAAGGTTGAATCTTCCGGATCAGAGAATGTTGCACCTTGGTTCTAGCCTTTACCACAAAGACCTTAATCTCCCCATACCTCAGCTGAACTGATGTCTCAAGAAGTCCCCAACGAAGTTGTGGATTAGCTGTCTAAGAGATGTATGCTCAAGCTAGTGGTTCATTGATATCTGATGAAAGACGCTCATTGAACCCATGTAGAATAGAGATAACTTGTGACAGTTCAACTCACTCATAAGGTTGAAGAACGAAGATACATCTTAGGAGAGAATCGAACACGAATTGAAATAGAACAGTAGTGCTTTTATTAATGCATAAAACTCAGCAGAGCTCCTAACCTTAACCTATGAGGTTTAGTGGCTCATACTGTACAATGAAACTCGAAAATATGAAATAATGTTCAGAGGTGGTCGAAGATCCTAAAATAAGAGTGATATTCTCCTATATATACTAATCTAATAACTAAGGATTATAGAAATATGATAGGCTTAGGCTTGTAGTGCGAAAATCCATTTCCGGGGCCCACTTGGTGAGTGTTTGGGCTGAGCTAAGGGTGTCTCTATTTGCTAGTAGGCTCTATATGCACTGTTCATTCATACATTCAGAAAACAAAGGCAATGCCACCACATCAACATAATTGACTATTCTTATTATATAACTCGAAAATTTATGTATATCTCAAATCTTTTTCAAATAAAATTTTCTTTTAAGCAAGGTGAGAGATATATGGAACATTTTATAACTTTAAGACATAGATAAAAATGATCATGCAGTAGGAACACAAGAACAGACAATAAATCATAATGGAAAATAGAAAAATAACATAAAAGCAAGGGGTGATGGAACGAGACTGATGAGTGGATAATTTATACGATTATTGGCATTGTTTTTACATAGTTTTTAGTAGGATTTAATTAGTTTTTAGTATATTTTTATTAATTTTTAAATAAAAATCACATTTCTGGACTTTACTAGGAGTTTGTGTGTTTTTTTGTGATTTTAGGTATTTTCTGGCTGAAATTGAGGGACCTGAGCAAAAATCTGATTCAGAGGCTGAAAAAGGACTGCAGATGCTGTTGGATTCTGACCTCCCTGCACTCAAAGTGGATTTTCTGGAGCTACAGGAGTCCAAATGGTGAGCTCTCAATTGCGTTGGAAAGTAGACATCCAGGGATTTCTAGCAATATATAATAGTTCATACTTTGCTCGAATTTAGATGATGCAAACTGGTGTTCAACGCCAGTTCTTTGCCCTATTCTGGTGTTAAACGCCAGAAACAGGTTACAAGTTGGAGTTAAACACCCAAAACAGGTTACAACCTGGCGTTTAACTCCAGAAATAGCCTAGGCACGTGTAAAGCTCAAGTCTCAGCCCCAGCACACACCAAGTAGGCCCCGGAAGTGGATTTCTACACTATCTATCATAGTTTACTCATTTTCTGTAAACCTAGGTTACTAGTTTAGTATTTAAACAAATTTTAGATATTTATTTTGTACCTCATGAAATTTTCACGTTTTACATTGTATCTCTACGGCATGAGTCTCTAAACTCCATGATTGGGGGTGAGGAGCTCTGCTGTGTCTTGATGAACTAATGCAATTACTTCTGTTTTCTATTCAATCACGCTTGTTTCTGTTCTAAGATACCCGCTCGTACTTAACCATGATGAATGTGATGATCCGTGACACTCATCACTATTCTCAACCTATGAACGCGTGCCTGACAACCACTTCCGTTCTACCTTAGATTGAGAGTGTATCTCTTAGCCTCATGGTTCATGATCAGAGTCTTCGTGGTATAGGCTAGAATTATTGGCAGCCATTCCTGAGATCTGGAAAGTCTAAACCTTGTCTGTGGTATTCTGAGTAGGATCTGGGAAGGGATGACTGTGACGAGTTTCAAACTCACGAGTGCTGGGCGTAGTGACAGGTGCAAAAAGGATCAATGGATCCTATTCCAACATGAGTGAGAACCGACAGATGATTAGCCGTGCGGTGACAGCGCACTTGGACCATTTTCACTGAGAGGACGGATGATAGCCATTGACAACGGTGATCCACCAACATACAGCTTGCCATGGAAGGAGACCTGCGTGCGTGAAGAAGAAGACAGTAGGAAAGCAGAGATTCGGAAGACAGAGCATCTTCAAATCCTCAATCTGTTCTCCATTACTGCATAACAAGTATTATTTAATTTATGCTTTTTACTCTTCATAAATATAATCACTCTTATCATTGATTTCCTGACTAAGAATTACAAAATAACCATAGCTTGCTTCAAGCCGACAATCTCCGTGGGATCGACCCTTACTCACGTAAGGTATTACTTGGACGATCCAGTGCACTTGCTGGTTAGTGGTACGAGTTGTGAAAAGTGTGATTCACAATTCGTGCACCAAATTTTTGGCGCCGTTGCCAGGGATTGTTCGATTTTGGACAACTGACGGTTTATTTTGTTGCTTAGATTAGGAAAAATTTATCTTTTTAGTTTAGAGTCACTAAAATTGCGTCTTCTATTATTGTTTTTTGGTTGACATTTTTTTAAATCCTTATTTTCTCTTTTTAAATTTTTTGAAAATTTTTATAAACTAATAATTGAGTTTTTCTGTTTGAGTTTAGTTTCATATTTTAAGTTTGGTGTCAATTGCATGTTTTTATTTTCTTTTGAATTTTCGAATTTGTTTTCATTGTTCTTTCTTAATCTTCAAGTTGTTCTTGTTTATTTTTCTTGTTTGATCTTTAGTTTTTCTTGTTTTGTGTTTTTTTTCTTGTTTTTCTTGTGCATTTTTGAATTATTAGTATAAAAAAAATAAATAAATAAAAATAAAAAATTATTTTATATATTAAATACCTTTATTAAAACACTTTAAATTTATAGCTCAATTGGCTAGAGTAGTGTGCTTATGTTCTTGGTAATTGGGAATCTTCCTTTTAAAACTTTTTCAAAAATAATTTTTCTTTGATTAAATCTCATGTCAAACTTTTAAGTTTGGTGTTCTCTTGTTATTTTTTATTTTCGAAAACTTATTTTTAGTTTTCTAAAAGTTTTAAGTTTGGTGTTCTTTTTATGTTCTTGTGAGTCTTCAAAGTGTTCTTGAGGCTTCTTTGTGTTTCGATCTTAAAATCTTGAAGTTTGGTGTTCCTTGGTGTTTTCCCTCCAAAACTTTCGAAAAACAAGGAGCATTAGATCTAAAAATTTTAAGTCTTGTGTCATTTTATTGTTTTTTTTTCCTCATTAAATTCAAAAATATCTTTTCTCTTTATTTTAAA
>NC_029788.2:61194096-61205385 GCF_000816755.2 Arachis ipaensis
CATATCCAAAGTTTTTCAAATCTTCTTAATTAAGCAATTATTTTCATTTTCAAATTTATTTTTCTCTTGGTTTTCAAAATTTACATTTTAATTTCTAATTATTTTATTTTATTTTATCTTATTATTTTTATTTATCTTAATAATTCGGTTTGTTCTACTTAAATAAAATAAAAACAAAAATACATTTTTTTTTGCAATTCATATCAATTCCATTTTATCCATCATGGACCTAAATGAAAATGAACAGTCCAGAAGGACTCTGGGGTCATATGCTAATCCCACTACTACTGCATATGGGAGTAGTATCTGTATACCTCCCATCAAAGCAAGCAGTTTTGAGCTAAATCCTCAGCTCATTGTCATGGTGCAGCAGAACTGCCAGTATTCCGGTCTTCCGCAGGAAGAACCTACTGAGTTTTTGGCACAATTCTTGCAAATTGCTGACACAGTACGTGACAAGGAGGTAGATCAGGATGTATACAAGCTGTTACTATTTCTGTTTGCTGTAAAAGATCAAGCTAAAAGGTGGTTAAACAACCAACCCACAGCAAGCATAAGAACATGGAAACAGTTATCAGACAAATTCCTGAATCAATATTTCCCTCCAAAAAGGATGACACAGCTAAGGCTGGACATCCAAGGCTTTAAACAAGAGGATGATGAATCCCTTTATAATGCCTGGGAGAGGTACAGAGGGATGCTAAGGAAATACCCTTCTGAAATGTTTTCAGAGTGGGTGCAATTAGACATCTTCTACTATGGGCTTACAGAAAGAGCTTAGATATCTCTAGACCACTCAACTGGTGGATATATACACATGAGAAAAACTATTGAAGAGGCTCAAGAGCTTATTGATATAGTTGCCAAAAATCAGCATCTGTACATAAGTAGTGGGTCCTCCATAAAAGAAGAAGCCAAGGCAGTGTCTACTGAACTTGGTCCTCTAGAACAAGTTGCTGAACTCAATCAACAATTGTGTTTTCTAATAAAACAGCTAGCAAAATTCAAAGAGATGCTACAAGACACTAAAAATGCTAATAAAAATATGGAAGCAGAATTGAATCAGACAAGACAGCAGTTATCAAAGTAGATAACAGAAGAGTGACAGGCAGTTCAATTAAGAAGTGGAAAAATATTAAACACCTCACTTCAGAGCAGCAAAAAGCCAAGAAAAGAACAACTGACAGAGGATGAGCAAAATATTATCCAAAATCCCTCTGAGGACAGTAAGAGCCCAGAGAGGAACAACTCTGGCGTTCAAACGCCAGAAAAGGATGCAAAGCTGGCATTAAACGCCCATTCCACGCGTAGTTCTGGCGTTCAAACGCCAGAAACAGGCAAGGAGCTGGCGTCAAACGCCCAATGAACGCTCAGTTCTGGCGTTCAAACGCCAGAAACAGGTAAGAAATTGGCGTCCAACGCCAATCAAACTTCTAACCCTGGCATTCAAATGCTAGTGAGGGATCAGACACACACAAGTGCTGATAACAACTCCTCTAAAAAGGCTTCTCCAACCACCTCTGTAGGAAATAAACCTGCAGCAACCAAGGTTGAGGAATACAAAGCCAAGATGCCTTATCCTCAAAAACTCCGCCAAGAGGAGCAGGATAAGCAATTTGCCCGCTTTGCAGACTATTTCAGGAATCTTGAAATCAAGATTCTGTTTGCAGAGGCACTTGAGCAAATACCCTCTTATGCCAAGTTCATGAAAGAGATCTTGAGTCATAAGAAGGATTGGAGAGAAACTGAAAGAGTTCTCCTCACTGAAGAATACAGTGTAGTCATTCTAAAAAGCTTCCCAGAAAAGCTTAAAGATCCCGCGAGCTTTATGATACCATGCACATTAGAGGGTAATTGCACCAAGACAGCTTTATGTGATCTTGGGGTAAGCATCAACCTAATACCTGCATCCACTATCAGAAAGCTTGGTTTAACTGAAGAAGTCAAACTAACCCGGATATGTCTCCAAATTGCTGATGACTCCATTAAATACCCATCAGGCGTGATTGAAGACATGATTGTCAGGGTTGGGCCATTCGCCTTCCCCACTGACTTTGTGGTGCTGGAAATAGAGGAGCACAATAGTGCTATTCTCATTCTAGGAAGACCTTTCCTAGCAACTGGACGAACTCTCATTGATGTCCAAAAGGGGGAAGTAACCCTGAGAGTCAATGAGGATGAGTTTAAGTTGAATGCTGTCAAAGTCATGCAGCATCCAGACACACCAAAAGACTGCATGAAAGTTGATCTTATTGAATCTTTGGTAGAGGAGATCAGCATGGCTGAGAGTCTCGAATTAGAGATAGAAGACATCTTTAAAGATGTTCAGCCTGATCTGGAGGAATCAAAGGAATTGAAAGAGCCTCTGAAACTTCCTCAGGAAGTGGAAAAACCTCCTAAACCCGAGCTCAAACCATTACCACCATCCCTGAAATATGCATTTCTGGGAGAAGGTGACACTTTTCCGGTGATCATAAGCTCTGCTTTAAATCCCATGGAAGAGGAAGCGCTACTTCAAGTGCTAAGGACACACAAGACAGCTCTTGGGTGGTCCATAAGTGATCTTAAGGGCATCAGCCCAGCAAGATGCATGCACAAGATCCTATTGGAGGACGATGCTAAGCCAGTGGTTCAACCACAGAGGCGGCTAAATCCAGCCATGAAGGAAGTGGTGCAGAAAGAGGTCACCAAGTTACTAGAGGATGGGATTATTTATCCTATTTTGAATAGCCCTTGGGTGAGCCCTGTCCAAGTTGTCCCCAAAAAGGGAGGCATGACGGTGGTTCATAATGAAAAAAATGAACTGGTTCCTACAAGAACAGTTACAGGGTGGCGCATGTGTATTGACTAACGAAGGCTCAATACAGCCACCAGAAAGGATCATTTTCCTTTACCATTCGTAGACCAGATGCTAGAAAGACTAGCAGGTCATGATTATTACTTCTTTTTAGATGGCTATTCAGGCTACAACCAAATTGTAGTAGATCCCCAGGATCAAGATAAAATAGCATTCACATACCCATATGGAGTATTTGCCTACAGAAGGATGCCATTTGGGCTGTGTAATGCACCTGCAACCTTTCAGAGATGCATGCTCTTTATTTTCTCTGATATGGTGGAAAAATTTCTGGAAGTCTTCATGGATGACTTCTCAGTATATGGAGATTCATTTAGCTCCTCTCTTGATCAGCTAACACTGATTCTGAAAAGATGCCAAGAGACTAACCTGGTTTTAAACTGGGAAAAATGTCACTTTATGGTGACTGAAGGGATTGTCCTTGGGCACAAGATTTCGAACAAGGGAATAGAGGTGGATCAAGTTAAGGTAGAGGTAATTGAA
The DNA here is from genome assembly GCF_000816755.2 of Arachis ipaensis. NCBI lineage: Eukaryota > Viridiplantae > Streptophyta > Magnoliopsida > Fabales > Fabaceae > Arachis > Arachis ipaensis. The sequence continues at coordinate 61,197,437 of NC_029788.2, forward strand.
AAATTAAGACCACCTGCTAATGTTAAGGCAATCAGAAGCTTTCTGGGGCATGCAGGATTCTATAGGAGGTTTATAAAGGATTTTTCAAAAATTGCAAAACCTCTGAGCAACCTGCTAGCTGCTGACACGCCATTTGTGTTTGATACAGAGTGTCTGCAGGCGTTTGAAACTCTGAAAGCTAAGCTGGTCACAGCACCAGTTATTTTTGCACCAGACTGGACATTACCATTCGAACTAATGTGTGATGCCAGTGACCATGCCATTGGTGCAGTATTGGGGCAGAGGCATGACAAGCTTATGCATGTCATTTATTATGCTAGCCGTGTTTTAAATGATACCCAGAAAAATTACACAACCAGAGAAAAAGAATTGCTTGCAGTGGTTTATGCCATTGACAAGTTTAGATCATACTTAGTAGGATCAAAAGTGATTGTGTACACTGACCATGCTGCTCTTAAATATCTACTTACAAAGCAGGATTTAAAACCCAGGCTCATAAGATGGGTGTTGCTTCTGCAAGAGTTTGATATAGAAATAAGAGACAGAAAAGGGACAAAAAACCAAGTGGCTGATCATCTGTCCCAGATAGAACCAGTAGAAGGGGCGTCCTTTCCCTCTATTGAGATCTCTAAAACCTTTTCAGATGAGCATTTGTTTGCCATTCAGGAAACACCATCGTTTGCAGACATTGCAAACTATAAAGCTGCAAGGTTCATACCTAAGGAGTACAGCAGGCAACAAAAGAAAAAATTAATTACTGATGCAAAGTACTACTTGTGGGATGAACCCTATCTCTTTAAGAGATGTGCAGACGGAATAATCCGTAGGTGTGTGCCTAGAGAAGAAGGACAGAAGATCTTATGTCATTGTCATGGATCACAATATGGAGGCCATTTCGGAGGTGAGCGAATAGCCACCAAGGTCCTCCAATGTGGCTTCTACTGGCCTACCCTCTATAGAGATTCTCGAGAGTTCATACGTAACTGTGACAGTTGCCAGAGATCTGGTAATCTGCCTCATCGTTACGCCATGCCTCAACAAGAAATCTTGGAGATTGAGTTGTTTGATGTATGGGGTATTGACTTCATGGGGCCTTTCCCACCATCATACTCAAACACTTATATTCTGGTGGCAGTCGACTATGTATCCAAATGGGTAGAGGCCATTGCCACACCCACTAATGATACTAAGATAGTGCTGAAGTTCCTCCAGAAACATATCTTCAGCAGGTTTGGTGTCCCTAGAGCACTAATTAGTGATGGGGGCACTCACTTCTGCAACAAACAGCTTTACTCTGCTATGGTCCGGTATGGAATTAGTCACAAGGTGGCAACTCTATATCATCCACAGACAAACGGGCAAGCAGAAGTCTCTAATAGAGAACTAAAAAGAATCTTGGAACGGACTGTAAGTACCCATAGTCAGGATTGGGCGAGAAGCTTGGATGATGCTCTGTGGGCTTACAGAACAGCATTCAAGACTCCTATAGGGACCCCTCCATACCAGCTTGTGTATGGTAAGGCATGCCATCTGCCCGTTGAACTAGAGCATAAGGCCTACTGGGCAACCAGATTCCTAAACTTTGATGCCAAATTAGCTGGAGAAAAAAGATTGCTCCAGCTGAATGAGCTAGAGGAATTCAGACTCACTACTTTCAAAAATGCCAAGCTTTACAAAGAGAAAGCAAAAAGGTGGCATGACAGAAAGCTGTCATCTAGAGTCTTTGAACCAGGATAGAAGGTTCTGCTGTTTAACTCTAGGCTCAGGCTATTCCCCGGGAAACTAAAATCCCGGTGGAGGGGACCATATGTGATTACAAGTGTGTCACCATATGGCTATGTGGAGCTTCAAGACATTGATTCTAATAAGAAATTCATTGTTAATGGACAGAGAATCAAGCATTATCTTGAAGGCAATGTTGAGCAAGAGTGCTCAAGGCTGAGGCTAGATTAAAGGCTCAGCAAGGTCCAGCTAAAGACAATAAAGAAGCGCTTGCTGGGAGGCAACCCAGCCATTAGCAAAGCTTTTTATTTTATTTAATTATTTATTTTTTTATAAAAGTTTAATATAAATAATCTTCAAGGTAAAAAATCAATTGCATAAGTTCACAGGGTTACAGAAGGATTCAGAATACAAAACAGGGAGAAAGAGCTCACTGGCAAGAAAACGCCAGTAAGAGGTATATTTTGGCGTTAAATGCCCAAAAGAAGCATTTACTAGGCGTTTAACGCCAGTAATGATACCTTTTTGGGCGTTAAACGCTAGAATGGGCACCATTCTAGGCGTTTAACGCCATACCTGTAGCATCCTGGGCGTTCAGAAAAACGCCCAGTGACGAAAGATTTCTGGTGTTTAACGCCAGCCAGAAGCAACAGCTGGGCGTTAAATGCCCAAAACAGGCTACAGATGGGCATTAAACGCCCAAAACAAGTAGCAGTTGGGCGTTTAACGCCAGGATTGTGGAGGGGAGGAAGTTTTTGTTCCCAACTTGATTTTTTTTCAAAATTTCATATCTCCATCCATTTTTCTTGCATAAACATGTTCTCATACTTTTATTTTTCAAACTTTTTCCAAATTTTTTTTAAAAAAAAATCTTAATCCTAAAATTAAATCTTTCTCAATTCTTCTTCAACCTCTTCTCAAATCTTTTTCAAAACAAATATATCTTTTTCAATTTTTTTTCAAACTCATCAATATCTTTTTCAAATCTTCACAATATTTTTAGAATAAATCTATCTTTTTCAAATATCTTTCATATCTTTTCAATTTTAAATTACATCTTTTCCTATCATACTTATCTTTTCTAAATCACATTTTCTATCATATCTTTTCAAAAATTTTCGAAAACCCACCCCCTTCCCTTTAAATCCTCGTTCGGCCTCCCCCTCTCTTCCACAATTCAAACTTGGCTCTCCCTCTATCCCTCTTCTTTCCTTTCTTTTGCTTGGGGACAAGCAAACTTCTAAGTTTGGTGTGTTTATCTGTGATCACTAAGCCAATACCCCCCAAGATCATGGCTCCTAAGGGAAAACAAACCACCTCAAGAGACAAGAAAGAGAATATTCCAAAACCACTTTGGAATCAAGGGAAGTTCTTAACCAAAGAACATTCAGACCATTACTACAAAATAATGGGTCTAAGGTCAGTGATCCCGGAAGTTAAATTCAATCTGAAAGAGGACGAATATCCGGAGATCCAAGAGTGAATTCGAAACAGGAGCTGGGAAATCCTAGCTAATCCTGAAACAAAGGTGGGAAGAAACATGGTTCAGGAATTCTACTCTAATCTGTGGCAGACAGACAGGCAGAGAATAGCTGGAACCGCATTCTATGACTATCGAACTCTGGTCAGAGGGAAGATTGTTCACACCAACCCTGATAAAATAAGGGAGATCTTCAAGCTGCCTCAACTGCAAGATGACCCAGACTCCTTTAATAGGAGAATGATGAGACCAAATCAGAGCTTGGACAAAATTCTAGAGGACATATGTCTCCCTGGAGCCAAATGGACAACCAACACAAAGGGTGTCCCAAACCAACTCAAAAGAGGAGATCTCAAACCAGTCGCCAGAGGTTGGCTGGACTTCTGATGCGGGGAAAACTTGTCTCTCAACAAATCTTCCTTCGACAAGTGTATCGAAGTTGTCGTCAAGTAAAAACTCACAATAGAGTGAGGTCGAATCCCACAGGGATTGATTGATCAAGCAACTTTAATTAGAAGAATGTTCTAGTTGAGCGAATCCAGAAATTGGGTTGAGAGTTGCAGAAAATAAAATGGCGGGAATGTAAATAACAAAAAAGTAAATGCTAGAATTAAAGGACTGGAAGTAAATGACTGAAAATAAATTACAGAATTATAAATGGGAATGGGGGATTTGCTCATAAAAGTAAATCGCAGAAATTAAAGAGAATGGGTAAGATTAGAGATGGGGAGTTCATTGGGCTTAGGAGATGTTGCAATTCTCCGGATCAAGTTCATTTTCATCTCTTCCTCAATCAATGCACTCAATTTGGTCACTGATTATACCACATGCATTTCCCAAACCAAGTATTGAGAGGGTTACAGTCACATACCCATCCAAGCCCAATTTGGTCCAGCATGAGAAAGCATTTCTAGCTTGATCTCTTCATTCCTCTTCCAAGGTTCAAAAGAGATCCAAGTTTGAATAGCTTCTCTTCCAAGATAACTACTCAATTGGATGAAGATCGAAAGCTTTCAAGTAAAATCAAGAGGAAAGATAGAAGAAGAACAATGAAAATTAGTATTGATCCATCAAATTACAACAGAGCTCCCTAACCCAATGAAAGGGGTTTAGTAACTCGGCTTGAGTGTTTACATAGAACTCCTCCCTATATAGTTGCCTTCCTTCATTGAGTACACTGAACTCATTGAAAGTTTTCATTTGGGCTATCTGCCGCTGGTTGAGCTCTTGCAAGTGCTTCTCTTGAATCTCTTGCTTCTCATTCACTTGGTTGATGGCTTGAGTGAGCTGGGAGTATTGTTCCTGCTGCTGCTCCATTTGTTGTTTTTGCCATGCTTCCTGTTGACTCAGCCGGTTCAGTATTTGCTCTTGTCCTTCCATATGTCTCTGTCCTAAATCTTCAATGGCTCTTAGAAGGTGAGTCATATTCAAGTTGGCTGGGTCATGATGCTCTTCTTGTTGATATTCTTTCTGATGGTATTCTTCTTGATGAGCTCCTTCCTGGGCCCTTTGCCTTCCTATATGTGGCCTTCTTAGTTGCTGAGCCGGTGTGGTATAGACCATTCGCTCGACTGTGACTGGCCTCCCTGGGTTCACCCAGTCTGGGCTGCTGTCCTCAAATATTACCTTGGCCTTGTTGCACAGGTGGAGAATGGTGCTGGGGTACCAAAGTCTGGCACCTGAGTCAGCTTTCTCAGCTGACTCTTGAATCCCTTCGGCAATGAGCTCATGCACTTTGATTTCCCCACCTTTGTACTAAGCATTGTACCATAGTGGCTCGATTGATGTTGACCTCTGAATTATTAGCAGCTGGTAGGATGGACCTCCTTACAATCTCAAACCACCCTTTAGCCTCAGGGTGGAGGTCTCCCCTTTTTATGAATTTTGGTCTCCCATCTGAATACCTCTCCCAGTCAGCGGCTATGACACAGATATCTGATGCTATCTCTGAAAGCTCATCCTTATCGGGGCTTCTACTTATCCTTGCCTGATAACTCTCCTCATCAAAATGAGGTGATTTCAAGCGAAGAGCTCTTGTTATGGCACTTGGGCTGAAGTCCACCTCCCTTCCTCTCACATAGCTTTTGAAGGTTGGGTCTTTGGTCTTATCCTCTCTAACTGCATTTGCATAGAATTCTTTGATGAGGTTTCCATTGATCTTCCCCTCTGGACTGGTGAGCAATTGCCACCCCCTCGGTTCGATTTTTCTCCAAATCTGTGGTGATTCATTGGCATTGATTTGGAAGATTAATTCTGGCAATATCCTTCTGGCACTTATCCGCTCAAATTCATGCTCATGAAAGGCAGTCTTGAATCTTTTGTCATCAAAAGGAGTACTCACCATAGGTTCCTTCCTCTTTTGCCTCTTTGAGCTTGATGATGCCATGACTTGAGTTGTTGTTTGAGGGGGGTTTGAGGCTTCGGATAGATGAAGAGTGGGTTGGTTAAAGCAATGTGTGATGAAGGGTTTAATGTGCCAATAGAAGTGTGGAGAGTGGGGATTTGAATGTGAGGAGTGAGCATGCACTAAGGTTCACTTATATAAGAAAATCATGAGTGAATGAAGGGTGTGGATTGCATGAATGTTTACTAGATGGACGGATGGGGTTGTGTATGATGGAAAGACAAGGATCATTACTTAATGAGAGTGATTGGTTCGGTCTTCAAGGGTCTTCTTTCTCCAATGTTGCATGGCAGCGTTTCCCCATGCGTTCCCTCTTGAGACATGTGTGTAGTGCTCTTCATTAAGTGGCGAAATCTCCCCCATTTAAGTGTCCAATCAAATCCCTTTTTATGCTTCTTTTCCTTTCCTATAAAGATTTGAAATAAGGGAATTAATATATAAGAAAATTAAAACTCTACGGCTAGAATAAAATGAAAGAAAGGATTTGATTGTTTGTTTATGAATTTCAACTAACTAACTAACTATTGGTGGTTCCTTATATGCATTTTGGTGGCACCATGGGGTGACATCAAACTTAGTTTGAAGCACTGTGATGAAAGTTTTGTGTTCAAAGCTCCCAAGACTAGCATGCAACTTGGTTTGCTTTGAACACCAAACTTGTTCCTCACTATATTCTGCATAAGAAGATTTTCACCAATTGTTTGTTAAGTTTGGATTGAAGCTCATAAAGATTGACTTATTCATTATCATCTGAAAGCATATAAAACATGGGTTGCCTCCCATGAAGTGCTTCTTTAGCGTCACTAGCTTGACGTTTTTCTTTCATCACGGTGGTTGGTAGTGCTTAAAGTCCTCCCCTCTTGCTGTGGACTTGTATCCATTGGTTGGATCAATGATCTCCACATGTTCCAGGGAAAGAACTCTATTGATAGTGAAGACCTTGGGTAATTGAGATGGCACAGTAGGGAGATTAGGGGGAATATCTGGGAAGTAGGCTGAGACAACTCTATCCCCTGGAGAGAAGTCTTCCGTAGGGATCTTCTTGTTCCTCCATCTCCTTGGTACCTTCTTCTTTGTTTCTTTTGAGGTTGCCTTCCCCTTGGTGACCTCTTTTCTCCAAGGAGTTGTGACGCTGTCTTCACCTGCCTCTAGAGGTTTGGGTTCTTTCAACTTTTCCTTGAGCTGTGGCAATTGCTGTTTTCCTTGTTTGTCAGTTAAGGGGGTCTTAGAACGAACTGGCTGTGCTTCAGTGCTTGTTTCCTCCTTTAGTGTCTCATTATCATTTGTGCTTAGTTCCTTGTCCTCTTAATCTGTTTCTTGTGAGAGTTTGAAAACATTGAAGCTGAGTCGTTCATCATGGATTCTCAATATTAGCTCCCATTTCTCTACATCGATAAGTGCTCTGGCCGTAGCTAGAAATGGTCTTCCCAATATGATTGGGTGAGTGTGACTTTCTTCCATGTCCAGAATGACAAAGTCTATTGGGAGAAAGTACTTCCCAACCTTTAGCAACACATTTTCCACCACTCCTATTGCATGCTTTTGAGTTTTGTCAGCCAGTTCGATAATGACATCTGTAGGCATTATCTCATTGATCTGCAGCCTCTTCACCAGGGATAAGGGCAGTAAGTTGATGCTGGCCCCCAAATCACATAGTGCTCTATCGAACATAGTTTCACCTATGGCACAAGGGATGTCACTTGGGAAGCTATCAGTAGGTTTGGGAATTTTTTCAGCTAAATATCCCACCTGGAATTCCATCTTCCTAATGATTTCTCCCTGGTTCTTAATATTGGCTCGCACCTCCTCTTTGAACACCTTATTTTTTTGAATCTCTTGGCATATTCCTTCAAGTAAGGCTTCAATCTTAGAGAGCCTGTCATCAATTGATGAGTGGTTCGGAGCAGATGTGTTGTTTTGGTTTTGATAAGTATGTGGAGAAGTGTTGTTGTGGGGGTGTTGAGATGTCCTCTGGGTGAATTGTTGGTGAGCTGCATTGTTGTTGGAGTTGTAACATCTCTGGTCTTGGTTTTGATCTTGCTCACTTCCCCACCCAAAGTTCGGGTGATTTCTCCATCCAGGGTTGTAAGTCTTGGAGTTTGGATCATAGTTTTTCCTTGGTGAATTCCCAATGTAGTTGGCTTGCTCCTGACTCCCTTCTGCTTCTTGGTTTACTCCTTCTTGTGTTGTTGATGAAGTGGAGATTGCTGCTACTTGGTTCATCTCCATCTTCTTGGTGAGGTCAGCCAGCTGCTGGGTAATGAGCTTGTTTTGGGCCAACAGAGCGTCTACATTGTTTAGCTCCATCACTCCTCTTGTGTTCCCTCTTTCGGAAGCATAGAA
>NC_029788.2:61205459-61225770 GCF_000816755.2 Arachis ipaensis
ATTTCACTGTGTCACATATTCTCAGGAAGGTGGTCAAATGTTGGTTGGGATCTTCTTGAACACCTCCTTCAAACGAACAGTTGTTCTGAACAAGGGTGATGGGCTGTGGTTTAAGTTCAAAGTTGTTGGCATGGATTGTTGGCTTTTGGATGCTACTTCCACAATTTCCTGGGTTTGGATTGATGTAAGAGCCCAAAACTCTTCTATCCTCCCTAGCATAATTTGCTCCACCTCCTCTGCCATAGTTGTGAGTCTCTCCTTCATGATGATTTTCCATGTTTTCTTCCATGTTTGGTTCAAAGTATTCCTCAAACTGTTCCTCCTCTTCTTCAGCACCAACTACTCATTTTCCTTTTGCCTCCCTCCTTAGTCTAAGGAAGGTTCTCTCTGGTTCAGAATCAAAGGAAGTTGAAGCCCCACTTCTTCTCCCTGTCATACAACCAACAAGTACAAGCAAAGAAAATAGGTGCAGACAGTATTTGTGTCAGAGTTATTGTTAGTTGTGGGTGATGCAATATATCAAACAGTTAGTGGGTTAGCAAACAGAATTGAAAATAACAAAGAAAAACAAACGGGTAGAGGGAGAAGGGAAGAAGTTTAGCTAAAACAAAAAGTAAATCACTCAAACAGGAAAATGAAATTCACAAAATAAAATGCTCAATCTAGTGATCTTCCAATCTAATCATTGTTGATCCAAGTTTGAATAGCTTCCCTTCCAAGATAACTACTCAATTGGATGAAGATCGAAAGCTTTCAAGTAAAATCAAGAGGAAAGATAGAAGAAGAACAATGAAAATTAGTATTGATCCATCAAATTACAACAGAGCTCCCTAACCCAATGAAAGGGGTTTAGTTGTTCATAGCTCTTGAAAATGAAAACAAAGATGGAGAATACATCATAAAACTAGAAATTGCAAAGAAAGTAAAATACAGAGAGTGGTTCTTCAGCCTCCAGGTTATTGGCAATCACTTTTCTCATTAATCTTGCAAGTTACCTCCCCTTTTCTTGCTTCTTTTTGGTCCTGAAATCAAGCAACAAAATGCATCAAAGCTCTAGTCCAAGTCATGAGTAATGCAACATAATATTTGTCACTAAACTTATGCAAAATCCTCATGAAATCATGTAAAATGCACAATGTATGCTTGAGTCAAGGCATAAGTGAATATTTACCCAAAACTAGCTTATTTCCTAAAGAAATGCATGAAACTAACCTAAAAACAGTAAAGAAAAGGTCAGTGAAACTGGCCAAGATGCCCTGGCATCAACTTCATTGGGCGCTCTATACTGCCCACTAGCAACCGCTCTGAAGTCACCATCGAAAGAGCAGTGATGATTCATTGCATTATGCTGGAAAAAGAAGTGGAAGTTCATCAGCTGATTTCTTGTGAGCTTTACAAAATTGCAAACTAGAACTCCAAAGATGCCAAATTGGCTTATCCAAGCTTGATCTCCCTGTTATGTAAAGATGCTGGAATAAAAATGGGAGTAGATGAGTATATTTCAGTTGAGCAACTAATCACCAAAAAGTCAATGGAAGGGAGAGCACAGGAGTTCCTCCAAGAAATTCCTCAATTTGAATACTGGGGGCGCCTAGAAGCATCTATCACCAAGTTGCAAGAAGCTATGGATCAACTGAAAGAAGAACAGCAAAATCAAAACAGCATGCTCTGCAAACTGCTTAGGGAACAAGAAGAGCAAGGACGTGAACTGAAAGAGCTGAAGAGCCAAAAGCTATCTCTTGAAGGGCCAAGCACCCCACAGACTAAAGAGGCATCTACCTCCCAAAGCAAAGGTTGTTGAGTCCTAACTCTGTGATAACCTTTTATCTATTTTAAGAGTATATGAGTATTAAAATTAGAGTCATTTGTCTTTATGTCTTTAGTTTCTTTTCTTTTTTTGCTAAGTGTCTGCTTTTATGCCTAATTTATATTATTTCCATCAAATAATAAATAAAGATTAGAGTCTATGCCTTAAAGTTATGAATATCCTATGAATCCATCACCTCTCTTAAATGAAAACTGTAACGACCCAATTTTTGGTACGTCATGATCATACTAGAAACTGAGCTCTACCAACTTGTCTTCCTAATTATTATCTATTATTTATTATATGAGCCTGAGTCATTGTTAAAAGCATAATTAGTTTGCGAGGTACCTTTTTTTTTAAACATTTGGATTAATAAATAGAATCATTCATAAGCAATTCACAAATAATAAAGGATAAAACGGTTATAAACAACCACACATAAATACATCTCAAGCAGTTGATAACATTCCGTGATCCAGCTTTATTAGAGTATAGCCTTTTAGTTAGAACACCCCTAGATATAGCTAAATAATATCTATATACATATATATACATACAACATCGCAGGTCCTGACCTGTTCAAGAAGTCCCTAAGCTGGCGCCCAGGCTAGCCTAGACTCTATACTCACCTAGTCCCTCTAAACTACTAAAGCGAGGGAAAGTACGTTCTAGGTCTTCAAAACTCAAGTCAGGTGGATCATCATCAAAAGGTGGAAGGTCGTCTACTAATCCTCTGCACGATCATATGTCATCAAAGAACGTCTCTCAAGTACTTCATCGAGTGGCCACATAACAGCAACATCGTACGGAGGACTTAGGCTAAAGTGCGCATACGAACGGGGTTCAGACGTTGGCTGGTCTCATACTATATACATATAAATCCTGTGTACGAGATTCACCCTAGACTCAGAAGACTACCTAGAGCAGAGTCCTTTTTGCGTACGATCGTTAGCGAACTACGGAAGGGAACACATGCTTCCTTCTGAAGGGGGAAGGGAGAGAGAAGGGGTAAGAACTGGGGAGTTCTTAGTAGGGCCGGGGTTATTAGTTAAGTTCATTAATTCCGTGTTGTTTAGCAGACGAATAGCAAAATACCGAGAAGTAGTGAACAGAAGATATAGATAAATAGAGAAAATAGAAAAAACATAAAGCAGAACGCAAACAAAAGAATACAAGAAAATAAAACACAAATACAAAGAATAGAATACAAACAAACAGAGCATACATTCATTCAATAATCATAACAGAGGAAATGCACAACCAAGTATGATGCATGTCTGTCCTATGCAGGCCATGAGCTCACGTGTCGGTTTACACCCTGCAGCCCGACATTACCTAGGAACAAGTCCCAGATATGGTTTCCCTTTGTGTCCTTAGTGCATACGTGTCGGTGGTAAGAATACCACTCCTTCGTGACTATTGGCAGTCGGCGCAAAGCTCGACCGCATAATATACGCACAAGGGAAAACAATGATCCTCATTTCGTGGGCGTCTCCGAGATCAACATACAACAACAAACACGATCCTCAGTTTGTGGGCTATACCCGAGGTCAATACTCAACAATATAGTAATCTTCAGTTCGTGGGTTATACCCGAGATCAACATACAAACAAAACAACGATCTTCAATTCGTGGGTTATACCCGAGATCAACATACAACAGTTCATGGGTTATTCCCGTAATCAATGATTATCAGTTCGTGGGTTATTCCCGACGTTACCCAGCAACCTCTGTCTGGATAAGGCTTTCCTGTTGGCAATATGCACTGCAAGCAACCTTTGTCTTACAGGGCGGAACTTATTAGCCGATATACGCCCAACACACTCACTGTAAGCAACCTCTGTCTTACAAGAGCACACTGATCTCGATACCTCTGTAAGCAACCTCTGTCTTACAGCAAAGCATTATAACAAGGTATCCCAGGAAAGCATTCTCAGTGGTCGTACTACCATCCATCTGACTGCCACAATGCAGCAGATGAACACATAGATATCTCTGGGGTTGCCTTAACGCAACAAATGACCTTTCAACAGGCCCTTTACTTGTTCTCTATTCTCCTTATCATATTACTCTTTTCTCCTTATATCTCTTTACTCTGTTCTGATTACTCTTTTCTTTCTTTATTCTACTCTTGTTACTCTTTTCTCTGTATCTCTTTACTTTTTTTCCAGTTACTCTGTTCTCTGTGTTTTTTCTACTCTGCTCTGATTTCTCTGCTTAACGTATGTATTTAAAGCTTATGTAAATTTCGGTATGAATAGTTATCCTATCCCAAGTATAGGTTCATTAAGTCTATACTGAAACAATTTAACTTTTCATATAATACCTAACCCTAGTCGCAACTCAAGGACTAACTATGTTGCCCTAGTTCGTTCACTAATTTCTGTCTGTTTTTCTGTCATTAGAATTTTATAGACTTTTCCTTGATTTTTATATCTTCTTTAACTTTTTATCTTTCCTTTTTCTTTGCCTCACTAATATATTTTTACCACTCCCTAAGTGTTTTATGAAGGTAATTATGAGATTCTGCACTTAAAGTTTTTTTTCTAAAGCTTTTACAGAAAACTGCCTTTTCCGCATTATTTTATTATTTTTATTAAAATATTATTTTTAATTAAATATTATTATTTAATATTTTATTANCTTTAAAATTCACTTTTTACCACCCGTAACTTTTAATATTTCTACTTTTACCACCCTAACTTCCAGAAATTACCAAATAACCCCCCAAACACCAAAATATTTACTTCCTTGCCCTTTTATGGATCAAAAAGTTGTTCTTCATTGTTCTTCATCACACTCAAAGTGTTCTTCATGTTCTTCATAAATTCTTCAGATTCTTTCTCTGTTTTTACCCGTTTTTCAGTCTTTTCAGCAACCGATTTTTACTATAATTCATAATAAATTAGCAGCCACTAAAATCACATCTTTTTTACATGATTTCAACACAAATTGAACCTCAATTTAAGCTTAGGGTTTTGTTTTTCCAGCTGCCCAAGAACATGAACTTTAAAGCTTGAATTTCATCAAATTTCATCAAAATTTCACCAAATTTTCACCAAGAATCAATCATATATGCAACCAATTTTTAGCACAGCCAATTTATACAATATTCACACAACTCAAACACAAATAATCAAGATTAATTTTGTGACACCCTACCTGGTTTTGCTGCTCCTAATTCGGTTAGACTTTCAGGTGGTCCTTAAGCACTTTTTCCTCCTAAATCACATCAAGAACAACTTTAAATTCAAAAACCCTCAACTAACCAAATCTCACTCAGCATGTTAGGAAGTGATTTCTAACCTTAGACTTGTTGTAAATTCACGTTTCTTGGCCCTCAAGTCAAGTTAAGCATGATTCCTAAGGAAAAACATCAAGAAAACACATGTTTTGCATGGTTTTCCTTGAAAACCGAATTGAAATGGGAGGGAGACAGACATCTCACCTTATTTACAGCCTTTATATGTTATATGGTTATGTAGAGGAAGAAGAGAGGATCATTTTGGTGAAATCGGAGTTTTGATTTGAGTTTTAGTTCAGAAGAAATCAAGCTTTGAAGATTAAGTGTTCATGAAAGTTTCTCTCTTTTCTCTCTTGTTATTTTCGGCCAAAATGATGAAATGAGACATCCTTGGAGTGTCTTGGGGGTGTAGGGTGAGTTTTGATTGGTTGGCTTGAAGGTGGATTAAAATAATATTAAAATATCTCAAGTGTATAACTACTAAAACTAGGTGTATCGGAACACTCGTAAAAACATCTCTAAAAATTATTTTCTGAGCTACTAGCATAAATGACACTAGTAAAATATTTATTATGAGAATAGAACATGTATAATGAGGCCTTAGCATTGTTAAATTCATCAAAGAGTGCTGGTGCTAAGCTGCACCAGTAAACCGTAAACCCGGTTAAACCGATTTTCTGCTTTTTAACTAAAACAGACCAGGTAACCTTATAATATCATTCAAGCATTTTCTAATACTAATATAATGATAATATTATCCTATTATCTCTCTTCTCTCATGAATCAAGTCCGGTTCGTCAAACTGAGACTATTTACGAAAAACAGAATCAAAACTCCTAACCGATACTGTTCAAAAACTTGGCTCTTCGTGACTGCATTGTCGAGCTTGCCTCATAAAATGTTCTATATTAAAGATGACATAATGACAATGAGGATTGAGATACTTGATGATATATCAGAGGTTCTCCCCTTACTGATCTTCCGGAGGATTCCGTGCCTTCGAAAAAGATCTCGCATACTCGAAAATCAGGGTTGTTACAAAAACTGTTCTAAAAACAAAAGAACAAGAAGTACATGGTTTTGAATTCATCCTTGAAATTAGTTTAAATATTTTGATGTGGTGACAATACTTTTTGTTTTCTGAATGAATGCTTGAACAGTGCATATTTCTTTTGAATTTGTTGTTTATGAATGTTAAATATGTTGGCTCTTGAAAGAATGATGAAAAAGAGAAATGTTATTGATAATCTGAAAAATCATAAAATTGATTCTTGAAGCAAGAAAAAGCAGTGAATACAAAAGCTTGCAAAAAAAAAAGAAAAGAAAAATGGCAAAAAAATAGGAGAGAAAGAAAAAGAAAAAGCAAGCAAAAAAAGGCAAAAGCTCTTAAAACCAAAAGGCAAGAGCAAAAAGCCAATAGCCCTTAAAACCAAAAGGCAAGGATAATAAAAAGGATCCAAGGCTTTGAGCATCAGTGGATAGGAGGGCCTAAAGGAATAAAATCCTGGCCTAAGCGGCTAAACCAAGCTGTCCCTAACTATGTGCTTGTGGCGTGAAGGTGTCAAGTGAAAACTTGAGACTGAGCGGTTAAAGTCAAGATTCAAAGCAAAAACAGAGTGTGCTTAAGAACCCTGGACACCTCTAATTGGAGACTTTAGCAAAAGCTGAATCACAATCTGAAAAGGTTCACCCAGTTATGTGTCTGTGGCATGTATGTATCCGGTGGTAATACTGGAAAACAGAGTGCTTAGGGCCACGACCAAGACTCATAAAGTAGCTGTGTTCAAGAATCAACATACTGAACTAGGAGAATCAATAACACTATCTAAATTCTAAGTTCCTATAGATGCCAATCATTCTAAACTTCAATGGATAAAGTGAGATGCCAAAACTATTCAAGAGGCAAAAAGCTACTAGTCCCGCTCATCTGATTGGAGCTAAGTTTCATTGATATTTTGGAATTTATAGTATATTCTCTTCTTTTTATCTTATCTGATTTTCAGTTTCTTGGGGACAAGCAACAATTTAAGTTTGGTGTTGTGATGAGCGGATAATTTATACGCTTTTTGGCATTGCTTTTACATAGTTTTTAGTAGGATTTAATTAGTTTTTAGTATATTTTTATTAATTTTTAAATAAAAATCACATTTCTGGACCTTACTAGGACTTTTTGTATTTTTCTGTGATTTTAGGTATTTTCTGGCTGAAATTGAGGGACCTGAGCAAAAATCTGATTCAGAGGCTGAAAAAAGACTGCAGATGCTGTTGGATTCTGACCTCCCTGCACTCAAAGTAGATTTTCTGGAGCTACAGGAGTCCAAATGGCGCGCTCTCAATTGTGTTGGAAAGTAGACATCCAGGGATTTCCAGCAATATATAATAGTCCACACTTTACTCGAATTTAGACAACGCAAACTGGTATTCAACGCCAGTTCTCTGCCCTATTTTGGCGTTAAACGCCAGAAACAGGTTACAAGTTGGAGTTAAACGCCCAAAACATGTTACAACCTGGCGTTTAACTCCAGAAACAGCCTAGGCACGTGTAAAGCTCAAGTCTCAGCCCCAACACACACCAAGTGGGCCCCCGAAGTGGATTTCTGCACTTTCTATCATAGTTTACTCATTTTCTGTAAACCTAGGTTACTAGTTTAGTATTTAAACAACTTTTAGAGATTTATTTTGTACCTCATGACATTTTCACGTTTTACATTGTATCTCTACTGCATGAGTCTCTAAACTCCATGATTGGGGGTGAGGAGCTCTGCTGTGTCTTGATGAACTAATGCAATTACTTCTGTTTTCTATTCAATCACACTTGTTTCTGTTCTAAGATACCCGCTCATACTTAACCGTGATGAATGTGATGATCCGTGACACACATCACCATTCTCAACCTATGAACGCATGCCTGACAACCACTTCCGTTCTACCTTAGATTGAGAGTGTATCTCTTAGCCTCCTGGTTCATGATCAAAGTCTTCGTGGTATAGGCTAGAATTATTGGCGGCCATTCCTGAGATCTGGAAAGTCTAAACCTTGTCTGTGGTATTCCGAGTAGGTTCTGGGAAGGGATGACTGTGACGAGCTTCAAACTCACGAGTGCTGGGCGTAGTGACAGGCGCAAAAGGATCAATGGATCCTATTCCAACATGATTGAGAATCGACAAATGATTAGCCATACGGTGACAGCGCACTTGGACCATTTTTACTGAGAGGATGGATGATAGCCATTGACAACGGTGATCTACCAACATACAGCTTGCCATGGAAGGAGACCTGTGTGCATGAAGAAGAAGACAGTAGGAAAGCAGAGATTCGGAAGACAGAGCATCTCCAAATCCTCAATCTGTTCTCCATTACTGCATAACAAGTATTATTTAATTTATGCTTTTTACTCTTCATAAATATAATCACTCTTATCATTGATTTCCTGATTAAGAATTACAAAATAACCATAGCTTGCTTCAAGCCGACAATCTCCGTGGGATCGACCCTTACTCACGTAAGGTATTACTTGGACGATCCAGTGCACTTGCTGGTTAGTGGTACGAGTTGTGAAAAGTGTGATTCACAATTCGTGCACCAGGGACCACCTTAGTGATGGCGACTACCACTTCCTCTAGAGAATACAATAGAGCACTTAATGTCTTCAATGTCACGCCCTTGTCTTTGTTGTTCTTCTCTCATGGCTCTTTGATCTTCTCTAAATTCATTGAGGATGGTGGAATGCTCTTGATGCTCCACCCTCAGCGGATTCATGTTAGAGCTTAATTCTCCCATAGAAGTATGCCATTGATCCCAATAGCCTTGAGAAGGAAAATTCATCCCTTGAGGCATCTCAGGGATCTCATGTTGAGGCGGTTCCACATGCTCATGTTGTGGTTCATGTGCCGGCTCTCTAGTATGCTCCATCCTTCTTTTAGTGATAGGTTTGTCTTCCTCAATTGGAATGTCACCTTCTATGACAATCCCAGCTGAATTGCATAGGTAATAGATAAGATGAGGGAAAGCTAACCTTGCTTGGGTGGAGGACTTGTCTGCCACTTTGTACAACTCTTGAGGTATCACCTCATATACTTCCACCTCGTCTCCGAGCATGATGCAATGGATCATGATGGCTCGGTTTATAGTTGCCTCGGACCGGTTGCTAGTAGGAATGATAGAGCGTTGGATAAATTCTAACCATCCTCTAGCTACGGGATTGAGGTCAAGCCTTCTTAGTTGGATAGGCTTGCCTTGGGAATCTCTTTTTCACTGTGCTCCTTCCACACAGATATCTGAGAGCATTTGATCCAGCCTCTAATCAAAATTGACTCTTCTAGTGTAAGGATGTAGGTCTCCTTACATCAAGGGCAAGTTGAATGCCAACCTCACACTTTCCGGACTAAAGTCTAAGATTCTCCCTCAGACCATGGTGCTCCAATTTTTAGGATGTGGGTTCACACTAATGTCATGGTTTTTCGTGACCTATGCATTAGCATAGAACTCTTACACCATTAAGATCCCAACCTCCTAGATGGGATTTGTTAGGACTTCCTAACCATTTCTCCGGATTTTATGTCGGATCTCCAGATACTCATTCTTCTTAAGCTTAAAAGGGACCTTAGGGATCACCTTTTTCTTTGCCACTACTTCATAGAAGTGGTCTTGGTAGGCTTTGGTGATGAATCTCTCTATCTTCCAAGATTTGGATGTGGTAGCTACGGCCTTTCCTTTCCTCTTTCTAGAGGGTTCTCAAACCTTGGGTGCCATAAGTGGGAATGGAAAACAAAAAGCAAGCCTTTTCCAATACCAAACTTAAAAGCTTTGCTCGTCCTTGAGAAAAAATAAACAAAAGAGAAGCATGGAGTAGAAAAAGAAGAAAATAGATGGAGATGGAGGGAGAAGAGCAATCGGCTAGGTGAGTGCTAAAGGTGTATGAGTAGTGTGTCGGATAAGTGGTCTCAGGGTGATATTTATAAGGAGGTTATGGTTAGGGTTTTGAATGAATGGGGGGGGGATATGAGTGGGAAAATTTAAATTTTAGTGGGTGGGGGTTGGTGGGAGTTATGATGGTTTGGGAAAGAGGTATGGATGTGATTGGCTGAGGATTTATAGGGAAGAGTGTATGGAAAAGTGTGAAAAGAAGAGAGAAGAAGGTGGGGGTAGGTGAAGATGCTGTGGGACCCACTAGTCCTGAGAGGCTAGGGAATTCAAATTCCCTGCCCCTTTATGGGCATTGAACACCCAGCTTATGCTCCATAGCTGGCGTTCAACACCAGCATGCTCAGGGCGTTGAATGCCCAGGAGGGACCTCCTTCCTAGCGTTCAACACTAGGTCTTATGTCTCTGTTGGGCGTTGAATGCCCAGCTTTTGTTCCTTGACTGGCATTCAACCCTAGTAATGTTAGCCTTTGTGGGCATTGAACTCCCATTCTTGCCTTCTTGTCTAGCGTTCAATGCCAGCAAGTGGTGCAGATTTTATAACCACAAACTAACCGACAAGTGCACCGGGTCGTACCAAGTAGTACCTCAAGTGAATGAGGGTCGATCCCACAAAGATTGATGGACTAAGCAACAATGGTTGATTAATTTACTTAGTTAGACAAGCAGAAAATGGTGTATTGAGAGTTCAAAAGCATTAACAGTAAATTCAGAATATCAAAAAGCAAGTAGTAAACAAGTTGTGAAATATATATGGAGAAAGAGTTAAGGCTTCAGAGTTATCTATTTTCCGGATTGACTTTTCTTACTAACTATTTTAATCATGCAAGATTTAATTCATGGCAAACTATAGGTGACTAAACCCTAATTCCTTAGAACTTTTTAGTCTCCTCTAAAATTCTTCAATCGCCAATTCCTTGGTCACTTGATTCCAATTAGAGGGTGAAGTTCAATTCTAGTTTATATGCCACAAAAATCCTAATTACCCAAATATAAGAGGATTATATGTCACGTATCCTGTTAAGTCCAGATAATTAGAAATTTAGAGAATATGTTTTCAAGATATTGTTCAAGTAAAGAGCTTTTCCAAGTTAAACAAGAACTCAATTAGAAAGAGGGTCATACTTCCGTTCCACCCAAATTCATAAGATAAAGAACAAAAATAATTCTTGAAATATAAATCAGTACATGAATTAAAATAGAAAAATAATAGAATCAATCCATACAATAGACAGAGCTCCTAACCTTAATAGTGGAGGTTTAGTTGCTCATGGTTCAGAGTGAAAACTAGGATTCTGATAAATTTTAAATTTTGAATGAGGTAGAAGAGAAGAAAGATTCTTTTTCCTTTTATATCTAATCCTAATTAATGTAAAATATATTTTCTAAAATTAAAATAATATCTTTTTCTATTATAAAATAAAATACAAACACTACAAGATTAATATTGATTTGAGGGAGTATTTTAGTGGAGGTTTTTAAAAACCTCCACAATACATTTTATTTATGGCACTTTAAAAAACCTCCACTCATAATTAATTAAAATTCAAAATTTAAAAAAAAAAGTCATTTTCTTTTTTTCTCAAAATGAAAGGTGCAGAGTTAGCTGAGAGAGAATGAAACCCTAAGTTTTCCATGCCATTTTTGCTATCGTTCTCGTTGCGGTTTCTGGTGCTGGTGCCGTTACCACTGCCGTGCCCGTTGCAATAGAGAGCTTCTGGATCGAGCCGCCCCTTCTATCAACGCGTTTTCGGATCTGTTCTCTCTGTCTGTCATTGCTGCCACTTTGCCATCGCAGTTTCTACCGCCGTTGCTGCCACAGGTTTTGCCGTCGATGCCACTGTAGTTGCCGTGGTACAATGCATTTGCAGATCTGTTCACTCCTGAGCTTCTTCTTCAACGCCGCTTTATCTCACTCCAATTTCTCCTTTGAATTGACGTCAGTACTTCTTTTTCTTCTTCTTCTTCTCTATTACTTTGCTGATATTTCTTCTTTGTTAACAATAAATTTCTTCTCTGTCTTGCCTCCTCAGTTCTGTTGCAACTTTCTTATTGTATCCCCTCTTGCTTTGTATTTTTTTTATTGTTTTTCATTTGTGTTGATAAGGAGTCTTGGAAACAAGGCAAGAAAGACATGATAATTGTTTATTGAAGCTGTTTTGTTTCATGACAATAGTTAGTGGATTTTTTTGTGTTATGAGTGATTATTAGTTACTTTGTTAGGATTTTGATTGAGTCTTCTATAGATTAATAATGGTGATGTTGACATGTGTGTTGTCTTTTAAATTATGCAAATTCAGTGTTGTTACTAGTTGAGGCTAGATTATTCTTTACAATCACTTTTAAATTAATGGTGAATTGACAAGGTGTTGAAAAACAAGGATTTATTTAACACATTCAAACAGTATCACTTGGAAAAAGGCTAGTTCCTCATGGCTTATTTGTAGAACTTTAAAGGAAGAAGTGAATATTACAGGTTAAATCACTGCAGGGCTCCATCTAGTTTCTCTCAAATTTCAATTGGGTTATTCTGATTTAAAAATTAATGATTGAGTCTTTACACTATTATGCGTTTAATAATGTATTTGAGGTGTTGTATTTTAGGACCACTTGGATTTCAAAATGAGGAATATAATGGGAGCTTGCCTACTTTGGTCTATAGGCCATACTTATGAACAAAGGTGTGGATTATCTGCATTTATTTGCTGAATATATAGTTTGGCATTCATTTTGTTTATTTTATCAAATCCTTTTAGATTTTTCTTTTAGTAATTTTGTACATCTTTGTTAATGCCTTTAGACAGTGAGTAAAAGAGGTATGCATTATAGCCAATTTGAAAAGTTTAACAAGTTTCTGCATAGTTCTATTCATCTGTATTTTCCATTATCTCTGTGATTTAGGAAAAAACAGCTTTGGGTTGGTCATGAGATTGGTTTCCCTTAGATTCTTATTGAGTTGCATCTTTTTGCCAAGTGAGCAGAGAAAGACGGTGTATCTTTATTTCATAGAAGAATCTACAGTTAGCATAAAGTCATCTAAATAGTCTTAATTGGTATTTCTTGCTACCTGTTGCAATGTTCAGTTATGACATTCTATATGTTTTTACTTTCCCAATAAGTATATAAGCTGACATTCAATTGAAGCCAATTAACTATTGCCTAGTAACGTGGATTTGCATTTGTTAACAAATCGTCTATGAGATAATTTTAATTGCACTAATTTACTCTACAGTTAACAAATCCTATACCTCCTTAAATTTGGATATGCTTTTTGTAACTTCTGCTTTTTGTCAAGTTGTTGATTTAAGATTCTTCTAGGTGAAATCTGCTATTCGGCAAGGCAGGAGAAGTATGCCAGTTAATGGATATGAGGAAAGGGTTGTTATGGCTCTTTTGCAATGTGCTGAGACATTGCAGGGTGATCTAAAAGTGGCCATAAAGGAAGACAAGGACTGGTATAGTCGTTTCATGCCTCTTACAGAAGTGGTAAATGGTGAAAGAAGTTATTGGATCTATAAATTATGAATATTATTATGTCTCTGATAGCTTATTCTTACCTAAACGTGCTTGCAGATCATGGAATTTGTCGTTAATCGATCTTTAGTTAAAATGATAGAACAAATTGAGGTAAATAAGAACTCACTTTATGTAAATTATATTTGTGTGAACTCACTTTTTTGAGACTATATTTTCTTATCCATTAGCGGCAATGAAACACTACAATAATGGGCTAAAAGAGGTAAATTAACTTCTTAGTCCTAGTCTATTAATTTGTTTTGATTATAGTACCTTTATTAAACAATAAAAAGAAAAATTCTTCTCTGTGATGTTTTTCAGGAAGAGCAATACAATGGAATTGACGTTTATTCTCTCTTTAGTGATAGTAAGATACATTGATTTATATATTTATAAGAGTTTATATTGACTTTTTTTATTTTGAAATTGGAGTGCTGAAGGTGAAGGAGGAAAGGAAGGGTATTGGGAGTAAGAGTCATTGTTTCCCTTTTTATAATATCTTTATCTCCTGCATACGGATTATGATTCCTAATTGAAAATTGTTTGGCTTACGCCGTTACTTCTATTTGTTTTTCTATGTCTTCTGCAGTGGTTATCACTCCGGTCCTCCAGAAATTGTTTGGGCAGGCAGAGACCCAAAGGTCGTAGAAGAAGTAGCCGCCAAGAGAAAGAAAAAATGTTGAATGGATCTTAGAAGAATTGAACAACTAATGTCCAGTTTGTGATCATTACAACTAATCAAGTTATAAATAACCTCAGTGAAGAGAGAAACTTTTGCGTGGTCTAGAAATTCGCAGATAAATCCTCGTTGCAGATATAGCTTCTAAACCAACAAAAGTCCTTTCTTACAAATGTTTTGGTTGTCACAAGTAACAAACCCCTTTTTAAAATTGATAACCGAGTATTTAAACCTCGGGTCGTCTTCTCAAGAAATTGCAGGGAGGTATGTTCTTATTATTGGTTATGAGTCTTGTAAATTGG
Organism: Arachis ipaensis; assembly: GCF_000816755.2. Taxonomy (NCBI): domain Eukaryota; kingdom Viridiplantae; phylum Streptophyta; class Magnoliopsida; order Fabales; family Fabaceae; genus Arachis; species Arachis ipaensis. The sequence goes on from NC_029788.2 coordinate 61,219,932, forward strand.
GGGTTTTGAAAGTAAGGAAGCAGTATGTTGAATGATAATAAGAATAAAATAAATAACTATAAAATAGACTCTTGGCAAGGTATGAAAACTGGAAGTCCTATCCTGGTTATCCTTATCAATTGTAATGAGAATTGATTTTTTCTCCCACTTTGTTAACCTCTAACTATGAAGGTAAGTTAAGTGGATGAATTAATTCTGATTCCTCAAGTCCTAGTCTTTCCTTGGGAAAATTTAGAGTTATTGGAACCCGAATTAATTCTGGAAGAATTCCAATTTTCAATCAACCATGAGTTTGATAACTCAAGCGTCTCCAATAACTCAACCAAAGCCAAAAGGGAAAAATCTAAATTATTTATATAAATAAAAGAAAGCAATCATAATTCTGAAATACCTCAAATTATATTAAATAAAGAAATCAATTCTAACATGGAGTTCATAAGCCAATTAGGAAACATAACTAATACAAGCATTAAAGCATCTGAAAGTAAAAGAGAAATATAAAATAAAAGGAATATTGAACCTGTGACTGAAGATGAGTTGAACTAAACTAATAGAAATCCTAAAATCCTAATCCTAAGAGAGAGGAGAGAACCTCTCTCTCTAAAAACTACATCTAAATCCTAAAATTGTGAATTATCAGCTTATTCTCATGAATTAATGGATTCCCCCACTTTATAGCCTCTAATATGTGTTTTCTGAGCCGCAAACTGGGTCAGAAACAGCCCAGAATTCACTGGTTGCGAATTCAAACACGCTGATTTTTTGTCACTGCGATGCATCGGCGTAGAGCGCGCGTTCGCGTTACCTAGCATCAGAGAAACTTTGACATATTATATATCAAATCGAAGCTCCGGACGTTAGCTTTCTAATGCAACTAGAACCGCATCATTTGGATCTCTGTAGCTAAAGTTATAGCCGTTTGAGTGCGAAGAGGTCAGGCTGGACAGCTTAGCAATTTCTCCAACTTCTTGCATTCCTTCCACTTTTGCATGCTTCCTTTCCATCCTCTGAGCCATTCCTGCCCTATAAACTCTGAAATTACTTAACACACATATCAAGGCATCTAATGGTAATAGGAGAGGATTAAACATAGGGAACTTAAGGCCAAAGAAGCATGTTTTCAATCAAAGCACATAATTAGGAAGACAAATGTAAAACCATGCAAATAGTATGAATAAGTGGGTAAAGAGTTGATAAAAACCACTCAATTGAGCACAAGATAAACCATAAAATAGTGGTTTATCACTCAGCCATCGAAAGATTTCATTCAAACTCAGGTTGACCACAATCATAACTTAGGCCCTGGCTTATCATGCTTCTTCCATATCTCTATTTTTATTCTTTCTTTATTTTATTCCTTAACTTGCTTGATAAATTATTTGGATTTTATATTACTTTTGAGTATAGATGATGACTAACGGAATTTTCTAATTTCAAGCCTAACCTGTGATTTTAAACTTCTCTGACTAATTCTTCTATTTTGTTAACCAATGATTATTTCTTATAATTCCCTTTGCTTTGTTGCAGGGAACAACATTGGTGGTACTCGCCGGACTTGTCGTTGGTTGCCACCACTAGTTCCTCAAAGCTTGGAAGAGAGAGTTTCATAGATCTTAACCTCCCTGCCCTAGCCGAAGAAGATGATGCGAGCCAATTCGAGGATTCCGCAGTTTCGGATGCAGAGTTTGTGAATCCGGTGAAGGTTTTTCCTAGATGAAAGTTTTTTTTTTCACGATGACTATAATGATTATCTTGGTTGTTATTGATCCAAAAAGGTACTAAAAAGTTTTGGTTCAATAATTTTCTTTCTTTTTTCTATGTTCTCTTCTGAAGAACAATTTTTAGATTTGTTCAGTTACAGCTAATTGGAATGATATGGTTTACTCTATAGTTGTTATTTACTTAATAATTTCAATATCAATTATCATTCTTTTCTGATTCTAACTCTAATTCAGTTCTTCTAACCTCTTTTCATACTTGTTCTGTTAGTCATATTTAACTAAAATTTTCTTCTTGTCTTTTGAATATAATTTAATAATAGAATGAAATTCTGGGATATTCATGCTGAACAAAGACTTATTTTAGAGATTTTTATTTAATTAATGATTAAATAAATATATAAAATGAGTACAGATGACATATATTAAAGTTTTTTTTTGTTTTAATTTATAATTTTAAATTTTGATATTAAAAAATAAATTTTAATTTTAGAATATGTAAATGAAATGAGATTAATAAATTATTTGAAATTAAAAATAAATAAATAATTATAGGATTTGTGGAGGTTTGAAAATCTCACAAAATAGTTAATTTATGTTAAATTAAAAAATTAATTTTTGGGGTTTTAAAACTGCCACAAAAGTGATTTAAAATTGTCACAAAAGTCCAATATAAAATTCCCACAAAACACACACAAAATCCCCCACTGAATAGATTGTGGAGGTTTCTAAAAACCCCCACAAAAGACCTCGTGGCACCTCAAATTTTGGGAGTTTTAGAAATTCCCACAAACCATTTGGTGGGGTTACAAACCTCCACAAATAAGAAAAAAAACTGCCACAAATAAACAAAAACCTTGTAGTGAAAATTCAATCAAAATAAATCTGGCTTTATTCGCAGATTTTCTTGAATGCCTGGGGACCACTTGGTTGTTAGGATCCACGCTGAACTTGAAAAACCTCAAGTTCAGCGTGGAATAAGCAGAGGCATCCTTATTACATTCCATTGGGTCCATGCTGAACTTGGAAATTTCCAAGTTTAGCGTGGAGGTGGCTGTGACATTTCTACGCTTTTCCTTTGAATCCACGCTGAACTTGGCAGAAGCCAAGTTCAACGTGGAGGAGGCAGAGGTTTCTAGAAAAGAAATGTGCACTATTATATATCGTTGGAAAGTCCTGGAAGTTAGCTTTCCAATTCCGCTAAAATCATGTCAATCAGACCTCTGTAGCTCAAGTTATTACTGTTTGAGTGCAAGGAGGTCAGGATTGACAGCATCATTCGCTTTCTTCCTTTTCTGCTACAAAACTCTGTCAAATCTATCTGAATGCTACCTAAAATAAATAGAATTGTACACAAAACAAAAGTAACATCTATAGTGGCTAAAAGATATTTAAATTTTGATCAAACTCAACAATTTGAATGCAAATTTACTTGGAAAAGATAGAGAAGATGCTCACGCATCACAACACCAAACTTGAATTGTTGCTTGTCCTCAAGCAACCAAAATAAGTGCATGATTAAGATGTGAATTTGCATGAGAAGTGAGAGTTTAGTCATGCTTAAGTCTATTCTTAGTGGGGTTTACTCATTGTAACTCTGAACAGTATTGGCATATCACTTTCCTTTGAATCAGAGGAATGTTAGTGTCATTCGGAACTAGAATCCGGATCATATTATGAATTCTCTAATCTTTATACTCCAGTTTAATCCTTGAACACAGCAAAATTTTCTTTAATTCTCTTTTCTTTGGTGCTTTTTACCTTGAGCCTAGCCGTGACTTTAAATGTTTTGTCTCAAACTTTACTTGACATAGGAACACCACCACATTTAAGTAAATATGATTAATCTTAGATATAAACTCACTCTTTTCATGGATTACATCACTTCTTTCTTTTCTTTTGATTTTCAAGCTCAGTGAGCAATACATGAGACACTGACGATCGGTTTTTCTATCGGTTAAGAAATATAAAAAATATGATCGCGTTGTAAGTATAGCTTCTAAACCAACAGAAAATCCTTTCGTACAAACGTTTTGGTTGTCACAAGTAACAAACCCCTTTAAAATTGATAACCGAAGTATTTAAACCTCGGGTCATCTTCTCAAGGAACTGCAGGGAGGTATGTTCTTATTATTGGTTATGAGTTTTGTAAATTGGGGGTTTTGACAGTAAGGAACAAGTAATTTAAATGACAACTAAAATAAATAAATAACTGTAAAATAAACTCTTGGCAAGGTATAAAAATTCAGAAGTCCTATCCTAGTTACTCCTATGAGAATGGAAGTTAATCCCACTTAGTTAACCCTTATGAAAGCAAGGGAAAGTCAAGTGAACTAATTAGTTAGATTCCCAAGTCCTAGCCAACTCCTAAGGAAAGACTAGAGTTAGTGGAATACTAGTCAATTAGCCGACATAACAACCAATCATGGATAGTTGATAACTCAAGAGATTCCAATTAATCATTAAAGCCAATAATATAAAAAACTAAATAAGAATCTTAGATCTGAAGTACCTCAATTGCATTAATAAGAGAAAATCAATCTAAACACAAAGAGTCCATATGCCAATCGGGCAACATAAGTAATTAAAGGATAGCATTAAAGTATCTGAAAATAAAAGAGAAATATAAAGTAAAAGAAATATTGAACCTGATGAAGAGTAGAAATCCTAAATCCTTTAAGAGGAATCCTAATCCTAAAACCTAAGAGAGAGGAGAGAACCTCTCTCTCTAAAACCTACATCTAAATTCTCAAAAGTGAATAATTGAAGGCCTTCTCATGAATGGATGTATTCCCCCACTTTATAACCTCTAATCTGTGCTTTCTGGACTTGGATCTGGGCTAAAAAGGGTTTCAGAAATTGCTGGGATCAGTTTCTGCAGTTTCTGGTGCGTGGCGTCTGTCACGCGTCTGCGTGGGTCACGCGGTCGCGTCATCTGGGAGTTTTCCTTGTCACACGTTCACTTCGGTCACGCGCACGCGTCATCTGTGTTCCGCTTAAGGCGCGCGTTCGCGTTAGTCACGCGTTCGGGTCACTGCCTTTTCGCGCTAGGCATGCGGCCGCGTTGTCCATGCGTTCACGTCGCTGCCAGTTTCTTCAAAAACTCTATTTTGTGCTTTCCTTCCATTTTTGTATGTTTCCTTTCCATCCTTTAAGTCATTCTTGCCTTAGAAGATCTGAAACTACTCAACACACAAATCACGACATCGAATGGTAATAAAAGGTAATTAAAATAATTATTTTTAAAGCATAGGAAACATGTTTTTCACATATATCACATAATAAAGAAGGGAAAGTAAAACCATGCAATTTAGATGAATAAGTGGGTGAAGGGTTGAATAAATCACTTAAATTGAGCACAATATATATCATAAAATATGGGTTTATCAACCTCCCCACACTTAGACAATAGTATGTCCTCATGCTAAATCCAAGATAAAGAGTAAGGTAAGGTTAAAGTGGTAGAATCTCATGCAATGCAATCTATTCTAAATGCAACTACCTAAATGAATCATGCAATTCTAATTGTTATCCACTTGTATATAAAACTTACATGTAGTTAAATTAATTCATATCCTCAAGGAATCATATATGCATAGCCAAACCCTAGATAATGTTAAAGCACTTTTATAATTGAGATGGGTAAAAATATTTCACAAACTTGCAAGACAATTAACAATTTAAGCAGAGATATATGGTGATGAGCTATTGAACCCTCACTGGATTTTTGTGTTTACTCTCTAGTCACTCAGTGTTTATTGGGTTAATCACTCTATTCTTCTTTTTATCCTTACTTTCTATAACTTTGTTCTTCATCTAACCAATCAACAATTATAGAATACAGACATACAAAAATCATGAGGTCTTTTTCAAGGTTGTAATGGGGCCAAGGTAAAGATAAGGGTATATGTATAAGGCTAAGTGAGCTAATAAGTGAATCCTTGATTAGTCTAAGATCTCACCTAACATACATATTTTATAAATCAAAGTTTCTTAACCTATTTGCCCAAATTTTTCCACTTTGTAGTGCAAACTCATGCATTAAATTTAACTTTGTCCCATGTGCATTGATTCTTTTTATTTTGCAATTGGAGAATTTTTGTATCCCCTTAATTAAATAC
>NC_029788.2:61225783-61231630 GCF_000816755.2 Arachis ipaensis
CCTTTCCCCTTTCTCTCTCTCTTTCTCTCTCTCTCTCTCTCCCCCTCTTTTCCCTGTCTCTTCCCTTTTGTTTCTCTCTCTCTTCTCCCTCCTCTCTCTCTCTCTCCCTCCCTTCTTTCTTCCTATTTCTCTCTCTCTCTCTCTCCTTTTTCCCTTTTCTCTCTTTCTCTCTCCCCCTTCCCTTTCTTTCTCTCTCCTCTTCTCTCTCTTTCTTCACCCTTCTCTCTCTCTTTCTCCTCTTTCTTCCCTTCCTTTCTCTCTTTTCTCTTTCTCTCTCAACCTTCTCTCACTCTATATCCCTCTTCTCTCCCCTCCCTCCTCTTTTCTCTAAAATAAGAGAGAAATGAGGGAGAGAGAAAAAAGAAAAAAATAAGGGAGAAGGAGAGATAGAAAAAAGAGAGAGAGGAGGAGGAGGAGAGAGACAAAGAGAGAGAAGGGAGGAAAAGAAACAGCACAAGAGAGAGAGAGAGGAAGAGAAAGAGGGAGAGAAAGTGAGAGAGACATAGAGAAAGAGAGAGAGAGAAGAGGGGAATAGGGAAGGAGAGAAAGTGAGAGAGAAAGAGAAAGGAAAGAGAGATAGAGAGAGAGAGGAGGGGAAGAGTGAAGGAGAGAGAAGGAGAGAGAGATACAGAGGAAGAGGGATAGGGGAGAGAGAATGAGAGAAAGGGATAGAGGGAGAAAAGGGAGAGAGAATGAAAGGGTAGGGGGAGAGAAAGGGGCAGGGGAGAGAGATGAGGGGAAGAGAGAGGAAGATAAGAAGAGAGATGGGGAGAGAGAGAAAAGAAAAACGGTGGGAGAGAGAGGAAGACAAAGAGAGGAAAAGGGGAGAGAGAGAAGAGGAAGAGTGAGAGGGGAAGGAGAGAGAGAAATGGAGAGAAGGAGAGAGAGAGAAAGGATGGAGAGAAAGAGTTAGAGAAGAGGAGAAAGAGAGGGAGAGGGAGGGAGAGAGAGGAGAGAAGGGAGAGAGAGAGAAAGAGAGAGAGAGAGATAGAGAGGAGGGAGAAAAGGAGAGAGAGAAAGAGAGAGAGAGAGATAGAGAGGAGGGAGAGAGAGGGAGAGAAAGAGAGAGAGAGAGAGAAGGAGAGAGGGAAAGAAAGAGAATGTAAAATCTAATTTTATATATGTTAAGAGAGTGAAAGAGAGAGAGAAAGAGAAAGAGAGAGAGGAGGGGGGGAGAAAAGGAGAAGAGGGAGAGAGAGAGAGATAGAGAGAGGAAGAGGGCTAGGAGAGAGAGAGAATGTAAGAGAGGGAGAGAGAGAGAGAGAGAGAGAGAGAGAGAGAGGGGAGGGGAAAAAGAGGGGAAGGGGGAGAGTGAGAGAAAAGGAAAAGAGAGAGAGGAGGGAGAGAGAGAAAGGAGGGGGAGAGAGGGAGAGAAGGAGAGAAGAAGAGAGAGAGGAAGAGGGGAAGGAGAGAGAGAGTGGGGCGTGGTTGGGTTAGTGATTTTGAATAAACGCGAACGCGTGGAGCATGCGATCACATGGCTAGGGTGGAATGGGGTTGACGCGGTCGCGTGAGTGACGCGAACGCGTGGAAAGGATAAAAGATGGATGACACGGACGCGTGAGGCATGCGGCCGCGTCGCTGGAAATTGTGCTAGACGCACACTTCCAGCGTCGTTTTAGCGCAACTCTCTGTCTCCATTTAGGGGTCCATGATATCCATGCGACGCGAACGCGTCGCTCACGCTTTCGCGTGGGATAAGTGTGTTGCAAGTGACGCATTCGCGTCAGGGACGCGGATGCGTGGACTGTTTTGTGCGAAACGTATACCAGCCGCATGATTCCAGCCTAGATTTCTGGGCGTTGGTTTTTACGCCGATTTTCCAGATCACACGTCCGCGTGAGTGACGCGAACGCGTGGGGGGTAGTTTTCGCAACTAATGCGAACACTTTAGTGATGCGGTCGCGTGGGACAATTCGTGCCAAAGGCACGCCTCCAGCCACGCTTTCGCGTGACTTTCTGTTCACTTTCCTTTTCCTCCTAATGCACTTGTGACGCGGACGCGTCAGCGTCGCTTACACGTCGCGTGCAAAAATTTTTTTTTTGTATGCAATTATGCAATATGCAATGTCAATGCAAATGCTATGAATAATATCCAGGTCCAATAATATAACATAAAAACAAACAATACGAAATAAAAAATTGAAAAAGAAACGACCATACCATGGTGGGTTGTCTCCCACCTAGCACTTTTAGTTAAAGTCCTTAAGTTGGACATTGGATGAGCTTCCTGTTATGGTAGCTTATGCTTAACTTCATCCAGAAATCTCCACCAATGTTTGGAATGCCAACAGCCTCCGGGGTCCCAAACTAGGCATGTAAAGCTTTTGAGCAGCTTTAAACAAATTCTCAGGCTCCCGGGGTGACGAATGTCAGAATAGATTCCAGGATCCCAAACTTTGCTTTTAAATCTGCCGTTGTCTTGATCTATATTCTTCGATCCGGGCGGTTTAGAAATTGTATTCTCACCAAGATGACCAAACGTCTTCCGAGACCCATTCAATTGCACTTGGTACCAATCCGTGCACTTCGAATTGAAGCGTGGAACCTTATTAAACCTTGTACACCAGCTCTGAGTACGAGCCATTTCCCTCTTACTCTTAAAGCCGCAGAGAGCTCTAAGCTGGCCATCTGTTTCAAACAAACCATATTCAAGTGGAAAAGTAAAGATAAAGGTTAAGGATTGTACCCACTTGAAGCTTGTATTAGTTGGTAATGGCCTTGGGATAGGTGTTTCCAGTGGTTCTGTAAGCTCTACTCCCTTGTATTCTTCTGTGAATTCCTCCACTTCTTTGCAAAAATCTTCAACTGCAACTTTGTCCTGATCAAAGTCTTCTATATCTTCCTCATCACTTAAGTCATACGTTGGAGGTTGAGAGAAATCTACCTCGACATCATCTTCGTATTCACTTGGATAAGGTTCTTCAGGTTCAAGGAATTCAGTTGCAGATGTGAGTTCGTGACTAGGAGAGCTTGATTCATGATCATCACTGCCCATGGAATCAACTTGTTGGTCTGTTCCGTCTAATTTTTCACAAGGTATATGCATTGGAGGTTGTGCACTGTCCTCTTTGGCATCAATTTCGGACTTCTCAGCAGAATCCTTTACAGTTCTTGATTCCCATGGAGGTTCAGCATCTCCTAAATCTTCAACCACTTCTTCCTCTACAGCTATCATGGCTTCCTCTACTTATTCCAATACAAAGCCATGCTCCTCATTGTCCACTGGAGTTTCTAGTGTTTCCTTCATGCTACGCTCTTCTTTTGATTCTCCACATGCAGCCATGGGAGTACTTTGAGTTCTCAGATGTCGGGAGGCTATTATATTTACTACCTCGGTTAAGGCAGTAGTGAGTTCCAGTACGCCCTTTTGTATCCTTGCTTGCCCTTGAAGAAGAACACGAAGTTTGTAATTCATTGGAGGTTGGGGTGGGTATGAGGGTTCATTGGTTGGGGGAGAGGGTTCAAAATAATAATATCGTGGTTCTTGGGAGTAATTAGATTGGGATTGTGGTGGATAAGGGTCATACGGTGGTGAATGGTGAAAAGGAACTTGTGAGTGTGGTGGTTCAAAGCTACGTTGAGAGGTGGTCTATAAGCACAGGGTGGGGCTTGTCGGTAATTACAAGGGGGTCCACCATGTCTATTAGCTTGGTATGCATTGTATAGTGGTCCTCGTCCATGATATCTTGGAGGGTGTTGTTGCCTAAAGGGTTGATCAGATCCTTTTGGCTCCATCCATCTTTGATTGCTCTGACCTTGATGCATGTTCCTACTATAGCTTTCGTTCCCTTCAACAATATTAGAACCAAACTCAAAGCGAGAGGGGTGAGAATTCATAGTAGCTAATGGAAATAAAAGGAGAAAACAAAAACAAATAAACAAGTAAAAGAAAAATATTTACAATAACCAATAATAAGGCACACGTTTGCAGTTCCCCGGCAACGGCACCATTTTGACGATCGGTTTTTCTATCGGTAAAGAAATATAAAAAATATGATCGCGTTGTAAGTATAGCTTCTAAACCAACAGAAAATCCTTTTGTACAAATGTTTTGGTTGTCACAAGTAACAAACCCCTTTAAAATTGATAACCGAAGTATTTAAACCTCGGGTCGTCTTCTCAAGGAACTGCAGGGAGGTATGTTCTTATTATTGGTTATGAGTTTTGTAAATTGGGGGTTTTGACACTAAGGAACAAGTAATGTAAATGACAAATAAAATAAATAAATAAAATTCGGAAGTCCTATCCTAGTTACTCCTATGAGAATGGAAGTTAATCCCACTTAGTTAACCCTTATGAAAGCAAGGGAAAGTCAAGTGAACTAATTAGTTAGATTCCCAAGTCCTAGCCAACTCCTAAGAAAAGACTAGAGTTAGTGGAATACCAGTCAATTAGCCGACATAACAACCAATCACGGATAGTTGATAACTCAAGAGCTTCCAGTTAATCAATTAAAGCCAATAATATAAAAAATTAAATAAGAATCTTAAATCTGAAGTACCTCAATTGCATTAATAAGAGAAAATCAATCTAAACATAAAGAGTCCATATGCCAATCGGGCAACATAAGTAATTAAAGGATAGCATTAAAGTATCTGAAAGTAAAAGAGAAATATAAAGTAAAAGAAATATTGAACCTGATGAAGAGTAGAAATCCTAAATCCTTTAAGAGGAATCCTAATCCTAAAACCTAAGAGAGAGGAGAGAACCTCTCTCTCTAAAAACTACATCTAAATTCTCAAAAGTGAATAATTGAAGGCCTTCTCATGAATGGATGCATTCTCCCACTTTATAACCTCTAATATGTGCTTTCTGGACATGGATCTGGGCCAAAAAGGGTTTCAGAAATCGCTGAGAGCATTTTCTGCAGTTTCTGGTGTGTGGCGTCTGTCACGCATTCGCGTGGGTTACACGGTCGCGTCATCTGGGAGTTTTCCTTGTCACGCGTTTGCTTCGGTCACGCGCAGGTGTCATCTGTGTTCTGCTTAAGGCGCGCATCCGCGTTAGTCACGCGTTCGGGTCACTGCCTTTTCGCGCTAGGCATGCGGCCGCGTCGTCCAGGCGTTCGCGTCACTGCCAGTTTCTTCAAAAACTCCACTTTGTGCTTTCCTTCCATTTTTGTATGTTTCCTTTCCATCCTTTAAGTCATTCCTGCCTTAGAAGATCTGAAATTACTCAACACACAAATCACGGCATCGAATGGTAATAAAAGGTAATTAAAATAATTATTTTTAAAGCATAGGAAACATGTTTTTCACATATATCACATAATAAGGAAGGGAAAGTAAAACCATGCAATTTACATGAATAAGTGGGTGAAGGGTTGAATAAATCACTTAAATTGAGCACAATATATATCATAAAATATGGTTTTATCAGACACCCTTTTTTTTTTCAGCATAAAAAAGAAAATCAAATAACAAAATAGGCAACAAGTTAACTAGACCTAGGAATTGAAATAACCACTGATCTTGCAATAACAAAATAAACAGAAAATAGGAACCTAATATAGTAAGAACGGGAAGGAATATAGAATAAAAGAAACTCAACCACCTCAGTTATCCTAGTGGCCATTTCAATCTTCAGGCTGTGCTCCTCTGTGAAGATAATTCGCCTCCCTTTGGTGTCATTAAAATAAACAGAAAATCCACAAGCAAAGCGACAACACCAAACTTAGAAGTTTGCTTGTCCTCAAGTAAAGAAGAACTGAAAATAGGGAGGGCCATAAAAAGATAGACGGAGGAGGAAAAACAAATATTAGTGCAAAAAAATAAAGTGATAAAATGACAAGAGAGATTAACATAATTAATATATATATATATATATATATATATATATATATAT
>NC_029788.2:61231690-61243908 GCF_000816755.2 Arachis ipaensis
AGGGGAATCAGGAAGGGATGGGGGCCAAGATTATGGAAAAAGGGTAGGTGAAGCAAGAAGAAAAGGAAAGGGAATCAGTAGGGGGTGGGGGACCAACAATCAAGGGATTGGGCGCAGATTTGATGGGGTTTCAATGAGTATATATCACGTGGACTGACACTGAACTTGGTGGATTTTAAGTTCAGCGCCAACACCCCCGAATGCAATCTCTCCTCTCCCCGCTGAACTTGGCGCAGCCCAAGTTCAGCGTGGACTCCCTTTTTTTTTCGAATTTTCCACGCTTTTTTTATGATATGCTTTTTTTTTTTTCAAATTTTCCACGTTGAACTTGGAAGTGGCCAAGTTCAGCGTGGACCATCCCGAATGCAACTCCCTTTGTATGCATGCATCCATCCTGAACTTGGGGAATTCCAAGTTCAGCATGGAGTCTGGCCTTGATTCACGTTAATTATGTTGTTCTCCACGCTGAACTTGGAAAATTCCAAGTTCAGCGTGGGCCTTCATCAAAGGCACACCAATTACATCGTTTGCCACGTTGAGCTTGGGATTTTCCAAGTTCAGCGTGGACTTGGCAAAGTCTCCCTTCCAGTTTGCATGCACATGCCACGCTGAACTTGGAAAATTTTTCCAAGTTCAGCGTGGAACTGGCAGAGGCTACCTTCTCCAGAGTGTTCAAAAATTTTTCTAAGTGTTCGGTTCCTTTTTTAAAAATTCTGCATGATCAAAACACAATTAAAACAAAGGAAAACAGTAAAAACTCAATAAAAATCAAACAAATAATATAATCAACGCAACGGAAAAATAACTAAGGATACGAAATTATCGGGTTGCCTCTCGAAAAATGCTTCTTTACCGTCACTAGCTTGACGGTCAGCTCCTCTAAGGAGGAGGATCATAAGGGCTCAGCTCTTCACCTTTTACTTTGAACTTTTTTCCTGTGTCTCCATAAAGTAGCTCAATATGCTCCAGAGAGAGGATTCTGTTTACTGTATAAATCCACACTGGATTGCTAGTCAACACCACTTTCATTCCTGGGGAGAAATCTTCAGTGGGGATCTTTTTGTTTCTCCATCCCCTGGGTACTTTCTTCTTTATGGGAACCTCCTCCTTGGTGGATGATGCATTCCCAATACCAAACTTAGGTTTGATGTCAGGGAGAAGTTTGTTGATTGTCACCAAGGGAGGTTTGAGCTGCAGATTCTGTGGTGCATCATCAGGGGGTTTTTGAAGGTTTGGATCAATAAGCTCAGTCTGCATGCAGCTCTCTTCTTCACCTGCTGAATGTATATCTTTGAAGACATGAAAGACTAGTTGCTCATTATGCACTCTAAGTACTAATTCACCTTCTTCCACATTAATCAGAGCTCTTTCAGTGGCTAGGAACGGTCTTCCTAGGATTATAGAGGCACTCTCATCCTCTCCCGTGTCAAGAATCACAAAATCTGCTGGGAGGAAGAACTTACCCACTTTGACCAATACATTCTCCACTAATCTATATGCAGGCTTTATAGATTTGTCTGCCATCTGTAATGCTATCCTTGTGGGTTGTGCCTCTTGAATTTGCAGCTTCTTCATCACAGACAAGGGCATTAAATTGATGTTGGCTCCCAGATCACATAATGCTTTCTCAAAGGTTGTGCTCCCAATGGTACATGGAATTTGAAAGCTCCCTGGATCTGGCATCTTCCTTGGCAAGTTATTCTGAATTATGGCACTGCATTCCTTAGTCAGGACCACTGTCTCATCTCCCTTTAAGGGCTTCTTCTTTGATAATAGCTTCTTCATGAACTTGACATAGAGAGGCATTTGCTCCAAAACCTCAGCAAAAGGAATATTGATTTGTAACTTTCTGAAGACTTCCAAGAACGTTGAAAATTGGTTGTCCTTGGTCTCCTTTTGATGTCTCTGAGGATATGGCATTTTAGGCTTGTACTCAGGAGCCTTTGGCAATGTAGGATAAGTGTCAAGAGAGTCTGGGAATGGGTTGTCCGCACACTTTGGAGGGACGCGCTCTACTTCTTCCTTCTTCTCCTCTGGAGCTTCTTTTTCAACTGGATCCTCATTAACTTGTGCTTTCGTACTTGCCACTTGTTGACTTATCAAGGTGATAGCCTTGCATTCCTCTCTTGGATTTGGAATTGTGTTACCAGGAAGGTTATTAGTGGTCCTCTGATCAATTTCATTAACTTTTGTGGCTAATTGACCCATCTGAATCTCCAAGTTCTTGATTGATGCTCAGGTTTCCGGTCTAAAACTTGCCAACATTGCTTCCAAATCATTGTTCTGCTGGGATTGAGAAGTTGCTTACTGAGATGACTAAAACTGGTGGTTATTAAAATTATTCTGTTAAAAACCTCCCTGAGAATTATTATTAAAATTCTATGGCCTCTGAGGTTGCTCTCTCAACCCAAAATTTGGGTGATTTCTCTACCCCTGATTGTAGGTCTTAGAATAGGGATCATTATTGGGATTTCTAGGAGCACTCCCCATATAATTGACCTGTTCAGAAGAAGATTGAGCATAATCATAATTTTCATTTTGCATAAAATTACCTGTCATGTCATAAGGGACATCTTGATGTGCATTCTGAGTGTTGACAGCTAAAACTTGCATTCCACTAAACTGTTGAGTAATTAGATTTAGTTACTGAGTCAAAAGCTTGTTCTGAGCAAGAATGGCATCAACAGCTTCCACTTCCAAAACACCTCTCTTCTGAGGAGTCTCAGAGTTCACAGGATTCCTATTAGATGAGTATAAATATTGGTTGCTAGCAACCAACTCAATAAGCTCAATAGTTTCTTCTGGTGTCTTCTTCATATGCAATGAACCACCTGCAGAATTATCTAAGCACATCTTGGACATCTCACCCAAGCCTTCATAAAAGATATCTAGTTGGGTCCATTTGGAGAACATGTCCGGAGGGCATTGCCTAGTCAGTAGCTTGTATCTCTCCCAAGCTTCACAAAGAGTTTTACCATCCTTCTGCCTGAAGGTCTGAACCTCCACCCTAAGCTTAGTTAGCTTCTTTGGTGGGAAACATTTAGTAAGAAACACAGTAATAAATCTGCAGAAAATTAGAAATAAATTGATTTAGGTCTTCTTGGGGAAGACCATGATACTGGCAGTTTTGTTGCACCAGGGTGACCAATTGTGGCTTCAACTCAAAGTTGTTTGCAGCTATAGGAGGCACCACAATGCTTTTTCCATAAAGATCTGCAGTAGGAGCAGTGTAAGAGCCAAGCACTCTTCTAGGTTGTTCATTCCCATTCGGATTTGCCATATTAGCATTAGCAGCATTATTATGATCCATAGTAGATTCTGCAGCCCTGTAAAGTCTTGCTTGTTGCAAACGCTGCCTGAAAGTCCTTTCAGGTTCAGGATCAAAGTCTAAGAGAGGTTCCTTATCTCTGTTCCTGTGCATAAATAGAAAGAAGACAAGAAAAGATGGAACTCTCTGCGCAGAGTGCAGAGAATTCCCAGTGAGGTAACCTGTGTAAAGAGATAAAATAAAAAATAAAAAATAAAATAAACACTAAAATTCAAAAATTACTATTAAAATTAAGACAAAAAATTTTGAAATTATTAGGCAAATTAAATAAGAGAAATTAAAATAAGACTAACTAGGGAACACCAAACTTAATTTCAGAAATTAAAAAAAATATTAGTGCGATTTATTTATTTATTTTTTTTCGAAAATACTAAAGCAAAATTAAATAAAATTAAAAATAAAATGCCTAATCTAAGCAATCAAACAACTAATAGTTGTTAATCACTATCAATCCCCGGCAACGGCGCCAAAAACTTAGTACGGATTTTATAACCACAAACTAACAGGCAAGTATACCGGGTCGTACCAAGTAGTACCTCAAGTGAATGAGGGTCGATCCCATGAAGATTGATGGACTAAGCAACAATGGTTGATTAATTTACTTAGTTAGACAAGCAGAAAATGGTGTTTTGAGAGTTCAAAAGCATTAACAGTAAATTCAGAATATCAGAAAGCAAGCAGTAAACAAGTTGTGAAATATATATGGAGAAACAGTTAAGGCTTCAGAGTTATCTATTTTCCGGATTGACTTTTCTTACTAACTATTTTAATCACGTAATATTTAATTCATGGCAAACTATAGGTGACTAAAACCTAATTTCTTAGACCTTTTTAGTCTCCTCTATAATTCATCAACCACCAATTCCTTGGTCACTTTATTCCAATTAGAGGGTGAAGTTCAATTCTAGTTTATATGCCACAGAAATCCTAATTACCCAAATATAAGAGGATTATATGTCACGTATCCTGTTAAGTCCAGATAATTAGAAATTTAGAGAATATGTTTTCAAGCTGTTGTTCAAGTAAAGAGCTTTTCCAAGTTATACAAGAACTCAATTAGAAAGAGGGTCATACTTCCATTCCACCCAAATTCATAAGATAAAGAACAAAAATAATTCTTGAAATATAAATCAGTACATGAATTAAAATAGAAAAATAATAGAATCAATCCATACAATAGACAGAGCTCCTAACCTTAATAGTGGAGGTTTAGTTGCTCATGGTTCAGAGTGAAAACTAGGATTCTGATAAACTGTAAATTTTGAATGAGGTAGAAGAGAAGAGAGATTATTTCCCTTTTATATCTAATCCTAATTAATGTAAAATATCTTTTCTATAATTAAAATAATATCTTTTCCTATTTTAAGATAAAATACAAAATTCAATCAAAATAAATCTGGCTTCATTCGCACCTTTTCTTGAATGCTTGGGGACCACTTGGTTGTTAGGATCCACGCTGAACTTGAAAAACCTCAAGTTCAGCGTGGAATAAGTAGAGGCGTCCTTATTGCGTTCCATTGGGTCCATGCTGAACTTGGAAATTTCCAAGTTCAGGGTGGAGGAGGCAGTGATAATTCTACGCTTTTCCTTTGAATCCACGATGAACTTGGCAGGAGCCAAGTTCAACGTGGAGGAGGCAGAGGTTGCTGGAGGAGAAATATACACTATTATATATCATTGAAAAGCCCTGGAAGTTAGCTTTCTAATGCCGCTGGAATCACGTCAATTGGTAGCTCAAGTTATTCCTGTTTGAGTGCAAGAATGTCAGGATTGACAGCATCATTTGCTTTCTTCCTTTTCTACTACAAAACTCCGTCAAATCCATCCGAATGCTACCTGAAATAAATAGAATTGTACACAACTCAAAGTAGCATCCATAGTGGCTAAAAGATATTTAAATTTTGATCAAACTCAACAATTTGAATGGAAATTTACTAGGAAAAGATAGAGAAGATGCTCACACATCAGCAAGAAACGTACTCCAGGGTATTCTGTTTTCATTTCTGAATGTTTTAGTCTCTGTTCTGACTAATGCATGTGATCATGAACCTAAAGAAACAACTAAAGAAAAAATAAACTTAAGGAATGGTGCACGAAATTACAATCACACTTTTGCAACTCCGCACAACTAACCAACAAGTGCACTGGGTCGTCCAAGTAATACCTTACGTGAGTAAGGGTCGATCCCACGGAGACTGTCGGCTTGAAGCAAGCTATGGTTATCTTGTAACTCTTAGTCAGGGTATCAATAATTCTCAGATTTAATTGTAAAAAGTAAAAGAATATGAAATAAATACTTGTTATGCAGTAATGAAGAACAGGTTGAGGCTTTGGAGATGCTTTGTTTTCTAAATCTCTGCTTTCCTACTATCTTCTTCTTCATGCACGCAAGGCTCCTTCCATGGCAAGCTTTATGCGGGGCATCACCGTTGTCAATGGCTACTTCCTGTCCTCTCAGTGAAAATGTTCTAAATGCGCTGTCACCGCACGACTAATCATCTGTCGGTTCTCGATCATGTCGGAATAGGATCCATTGATCCTTTTGCGTCTGTCACTACGCCCAACACTCGCGAGTTTGAAGCTCGTCACAGTCATCCCTTCCCAGATCCTACTCAGAATACCACAGACAAGGTTTAGACATTCCGGATCTCAGGAATGGCCGCCAATAATTCTATCTTATACCACGAAGACTCTGATCTGAATCATGAGGCTAAGAGATATGCATTCAATCTAAGGTAGAACGGAGGTGGTTGTCAGGCACGCATTCATAGGTGAGAATGATGATGAGTGTCACGGATCATCACATTCATCAGGTTGAAGTGCGAATGAATATCTTAGAATAGAAGCAAGCGTGATAGAATGGAAAACAGTAGCAATTGCATTAATTCATGAAGAACAGCAGAGCTCCTCAACCCCAACAATGGGGTTTAGAGACTCATACTGTAGAGAATACAATACGAAACGTGTAAAGTGTCATGAGGTACAAGATGAATCACTAAAAGTAGTTTTTATAGTAAACTAGTGACCTAGGGTTACAGAAAATGAGTAAGCTAGGGTGTTTAGTGTAAAAATCCACTTTCGGGGCCCACTTGGTGTGTGCTTGGGCTGAGCATTGAAGCTTTCATGTGTAGAGACTTTTCTTGGAGTTAAACACCAGCTTTTGTGCCAGTTTGGGAGTTTAACTCCAGCTTTTATGCCAGTTCCGGCGTTAAATGCCAGAATTCTTGAGCTGACTTGGAACACCTGTTTGGGCCATCAAATCTCGAGCAAAGTATAGACTATTATATATTGCGGGAAAGCCCAGAATGTCTACTTTCCAACGCAATTAAGAGCGAACCAATTGGGCTTTTGTAGCTCCAGAAAATCCACTTCGAGTGCAGGGAGGTCAGAATCCAACATTATCTGCAGTCCTTTTTCAGCCTTTGAATCAGATTTTTGCTCAGGTCCCTCAATTTCAGCCAGAAAATACCTGAAATCACAGAAAAAAACACAAACTCATAGTAAAGTCCAAAAATGTGATTTTTAAATAAAAACTAATAAAAATATAATAAAAACTAATTAAAATATTCTAAAAACATACTAAAAATAATGCCAAAAAGCGTATAAATTATCCGCTCATCACAACACCAAACTTAAATTGTTGCTTGTCCCCAAGCAACTAAAAATAAAATAGGGTAAAAAGAAGAGAATATACAATGAATTCCAAAAACATCTACGAAGATCAGTATTAATTAGATGAGCAGGGCTTTTAGCTTTTTGCCTCTGAACAGTTTTGGCATCTCACTTTATCCTTTGAAGATCAGAATGATTGGCTTCTATAGGAACTCAGAATCCAGATAGTGTTATTGATTCTCCTAGTTAAGTATGTTGATTCTTGAACACAGCTACTTTATGAGTCTTGGTCGTGACCCTAAGCATTTTGTTTTCCAGTATTACCACCGGATACATAAATGCCACAGACACATAACTGGGTGAACCTTTTCAGATTGTGACTCAGCTTTGCTAGAGTCCCTAATTAGAGGTGTCCAGAGCTCTTAAGCACACTCTTTTTGCCTTGGACCACGACTTTAACCGCTCAGTCTCAAGTCTTCACTTGACACCTTCACGCCACAAGCACATGGTTAGGGACAGCTTGGTTTTGCCGCTTAGACCAGGATTTTATTCCTGTGGGCCCTCCTATCCACTGATGCTCAAAGCCTTGGATCCTTTTTATTACCCTTGCCTTTTGGTTTAAAGGGGTATTGGCTTTTTCTGCTTGTTTTTTTTTACTGCTTTTTCTTGCTTCAAGAATCAATTTTATGATTTTTCAGATCATCAGATAACATTTCTCCTTTTCCCATCATTCTTTCAAGAGACAACAATGTTAACATTCATAAACAATCAAATTCAAAAATATGCACTGTTCAAGCATTCATTCAGAAAAACAATAGTATTGCCACCACATCAAAATAACTAAACTGTTTTAAAATTCGAAATTCATGCACTTCTTTTTCTTTTTCAATTAAAAACATTTTTTATTTAAGAAAGGTGATGGATTCATGGTACATTCATAGCTTTAAGACATAAACTTTAAATTTTTATTGATTATGGAATAAAAATAAGACTCAAAAATAAATATAAGAGTAGACCCATAATAATAGAAGACAGAAAATTAAAAGCAGAAAAATAAATGACTCTTAAAATAGACTCTTAATAATAAAGGTTATCACAGAGTTAGGACTCAACAACCTTGATTTTGAGAAGTGGATGCTCCCTCAATTTGTGGGTTGCTTGGTCCTTCAAGGGAGAGCTTCTGGCGCTTCAGCTCCTGTAGCTCACGCCCCTGCTTCTCCTGTTCCTTCAGCAGTTTGCAGAGCATGCAGTTCTGATTCTGCTATTCTTCTTTAAGTTGTTCCATAGCTTCTTGCATCTTGGTAACAGATGCTTCTAGGCGGGTCCAGTAGTCAATTTCAGGAATTTCTGGGAGGAACTCCTGCGCCCTCCTTTTGATGGAGTTGTCTTGCATTTGTCCTTCCATTGACTTCTTGGTGATTGGGTGTTCGATTGGGATGAATTCATCTACTCCCATCCTCACCCCAGCATCTTTACATAGCAGAGAAATTAAGCTTGGGTAGGCCAGTTTGGCTTCAATGAAGTTCTTGTTTGCAATTGTGTAAATCTCACAAGAAATCAGATGATGAATCTCCACTTCTTTTTCAAGCATAATACAATGAATCATCACTGCTCTTTTGACAGTGACCTCAGAGCGGTTGCTAGTGGGCAATATAGAACGCCCAATGAAGTCCAACCAGCCTCTTGCAACTGGTTTGAGATCTCCCCGCTTGAGTTGGTTTGGGACACCTTTTGAATTGGTTATCCACTTAGTTCCAGGGAGGCATATGTCCTCTAGAACTTGATCCAACCCCTTATCTACTCTCACCATTCTCCTATTAAAGGATTCTGGGTCATCTTGTAGTTGAGGCAATTTGAAGACCTCTCTTATTTTGTCCAGATGGAAGTAAATAAGCCTCCCTCTGACCATGGTTTGGTAGGTATGAAAGGCGGTTCCAGTTATTCTTTGCTTATCTGTTAGCCACAGATTTGAGTAGAATACCTGAACCATGTTTCTTCCAACCTTTGTTTCAGGATTAGCTAGAATTTCCCATCCTCTGTTTCAAATTCGCTCTTGGATCTCCAGATATTCATCTTCTTTCAGATTGAATTTAACTTCCAGGATCACTGACCTCAGACCCATTATTTTGTGGTAATGGTCTGCATGTTCTTTGGTTAGGAACCTCTCTTGATTCCAAAGACTCTTTGGAGTATTCTCTTTCTTGCCTCTTGATTTGGTTTGTTTTCCCTTAGGTGCCATGATCTTGATGAGTCTTAGCTCAGTGATCACAAAAAAACACACCAAAATTAGAGGTTTGCTTGCCCTCAAGCAAAAGAAAGGAAAGGGGAGAGAGAGGAGAAGAGGCAAATTCGAATGATGGAGAGGAGGGGATGGCCGAATTTATATTTATAGGAGGAGGGGAGGGATTTCGAAAAATTTGAAAGAGATATGACATAGAGATATGATTGATGGAAGAAAATAAAATCATGATATGAAAGAGATGAGATTTGTAATTGATAAAGATATAAAGATGTTAAATCTGAAAATTTGGTTATGCATCTAAGAATTAAGAGATGATATGATGAGTTGAAAAAGATTTGGAAAGAAATTAAGAAGATAATTGAGTTTTTGAAGAAGATTTGGGAAGGATTTGAAAGAAAATTGAAAAGAAATTTAGAAAATTGTTGAATTTTGGAAAATTGAGGGTGAATGATGGAAGTTTGAAACATGTTTATGCAGAAAATTATGAGTCAAAACATGAAAATTTGAAAAAAATTTGAAGTTGGAAACTAAATCTCCTCCCCCTGCCTTTCTGGCGTTAAACGCCCAGAATGGTATCCATTCTGGCGTTTAACGCCCAATTGTTGGCCATTATGGGCGTTTAACGCCCAGCCAGGTACCCTGGCTGGCGTTAAACGCCAGAAACCCCTTTATCACTGGGCCTTTTTCTGAACGCTCAGGATGCTGCAATTCTGGCGTTAAACGCTCAGAATGGTACCCATTCTAGCATTTAACGCCCAAAATGGTACCTTTACTGGCGTTAAACGCCCAGAATGGTACCCATTCTGGCGTTTAATGCCCAAAATGCCCTTTACTGGCGTTTTCTTGCCAGCAAGCTCCTTTTCTTTGCTTTTTGCACTGAATCCTTCTGTAACTCTGTGAATTCCTTCAATTTTGATGATTAACCTTTGAAGAAAAATGTATATCAACTTCTACAAGTATTAATTAAAACAAATAACTTGCTAATGGCTGGGTTGCCTTCCAGCAAGCGCTTCTTTATTGTCTTTAGCTGGACCTTTACTGAGCTTCATTCAAGCCTCAGTTTTGAGCATTCTTGCTCAAAATTGATTTCAAGATAATGTTTGATTCTCTGTCCATTAACAATGAACTTTTTGTCAGAATCAATATCTTGAAGCTCAACATATCCATATGGTGACACTCCTGTAATCACATATGGTCCCCTCCACCGGGATTTTAATTTCCCGGAGAATAATCTGAGTCTAGAGTTGAACAGCAGAACTTTTTGTCCTGGCTCAAAGACTCTGGATGACAATTTCTTGTCATGCCACTTTTTTGCTTTTTCCTTATAAATTTTTGCATTTTCAAAAGCATTGAGTCTGAACTCCTCTAGCACCAGCTCTTTGACAACTATCACAGTTACGCACAAACTCTCGGGCATCTCTATAGAGAGTAGGCCAATAGAAGCCACAGTGGAGAACTTTAGTGGTTGTTCGCTCACTTCCGAAATGTCCTCCATACTGTTATCCATGGCAATGCCACAGGATCTTCTGTGCCTCCTCTCTAGGGACGCATCTGCGGATCATTCCGTCTGCGCATCTCTTAAAGAGATATGGTTCATCCCATAAGTAGTACTTTGCATCAGAAATTAGTTTTTTCTTTTGCAACCTGCTATACTCCTGGGGTATGAACCTCATAGCTTTATAATTTGCAATGTCTGCAAACCATGGTGCTTCTTGAATGGCAAAAAGTTGCTCATCCGGAAAGGTTTCAGAGATCTCAGTAGGAGGGAGGGACGCCCCAGCTACTGGTTCTATCCAGGACAGGTGATCAGCTACCTGGTTCTCTGTCCCTTTTTTGTCTCTTATTTCTATATCAAACTCTTGCAGAAGCAACACCCATCTTATGAGCCTGGGTTTTGAAGCCTACTTTGTGAGTAGATATTTAAGAGCAGCATGGTCAGTGTACACAATCACTTTTGATCCTACTAAATAGGATCTAAATTTGTCAATGGCATAAACCACTGTAAGTAACTCTTTTTCTGTGGTTGTGTAATTCTTCTGTGCATCATTTAGAACACGACTGGCATAGTAAATGACATGCAAAAGCTTGTTGTGCCTTTGTCCCAACACTGCACCAATGGCATGGTCACTGGCATCACACATTAATTCGAATGGTAATGTCCAGTCAGGTGCATAGATGACTGGTGCTGTGACCAGCTTGGCTTTCAGGGTCTCAAACGCCTGCAGACACTCTGTGTCAAACACAAATGGCGTGTCAGCAGCTAGAAGGTTGCTTAGAGGTTTTGCAATTTTTGAAAAATCCTTTATGAACCTCCTATAGAATCCTGCATGCCCCAGAAAGCTTCTGATTGCCTTAACATTGGCAGGTGGTAGTAATTTCTCAATTACCTCTACCTTGGCTTGATCCACCTCTATTCCCTTGCTTGAAATTTTGTGCCCAAGGACAATTCCTTCAGTCACCATAAAGTGACATTTTTCCCAGTTTAAGACCAGGTTAGTCTCTTGGCACCTTTTCAAGACAAGTGCTAGATGATCAAGACAGGAGCTGAATGAGTCTCCAAATACTGAGAAGTCATCCATGAAGACTTCCAGGAACTTCTCTACCATATCAGAGAAGATAGAGAGCATGCACCTCTGAAAGGTTGCAGGTGCATTGCACAGACCAAAAGGCATTCTTCTGTAAGAAAATACTCCAGATGGACATGTGAATGCTGTTTTCTCTTGGTCTTGAGAATCCACTGCAATTTGGTTGTAGCCTGAATAGCCATCCAAAAAGCAGTAGTATTCATGGCCTGCTAGTCTCTCTAGCATTTGGTCTATGAATGGTAAAGGAAAATGATCCTTTCTAGTGGCTGTATTGAGCCTTCTGTAGTCAATACACATACGCCACCCTGTAACTGTTCTTGTGGGAACCCGTTCATTCTTTTCATTATGAACCACTATCATGCCTCCCTTTTTGGGGACAACTTAGACAGGGCTCACCCAGGGGCTATCAGAAATAGGATAAATAATCCCAGCCTCTAGTAACTTAGTGACC
>NC_029788.2:61244053-61248630 GCF_000816755.2 Arachis ipaensis
CCGCTTGGCGGAGCTTCTGAGGATAAGGCATCTTGGCTTTATATTCTTCAACCTTAGTTGCTGCAGGTTTATTCCCTACAGAAGTGGTTGGAGAAGCCTTCTTATAGGGGTTACTATCAGCACTTGTAGGTGTCTGATTCCTCATTGGCGTTTGAACGCCAGGATTGGGTGCTGGATGGGCGTTTAATGCCAACTTTTCCCATATTTTCTGGCGTTTGAACACCAGAGTTATTCCTCTCTGGGCTCTTGATGTCCTCAGAGGGATTTTGGGCAGTGGTTTGGTCATCCTCTGTCATTTGTTCCTTTCTTGACTTTTTGTTACTTTGAGCTGAGTTATTCAATGTCTTCCTGCTCCTTAGTTGGATAGCTTGGCATTTTTCTGTTATCTGTTTAGATAGCTGCTGTTATGTCTGATTCAATTGTGCTTCTATATTCTTGTTAGCATTTTTAGTGTCTTGGAGCATCTCTTTGAATTCTGCTAATTGTTTTGTCATAAGGAGTAATTGCTGATTAAGTTCAACAATCTGTTCTTGAGGATTAGGATCAGTAGTTACTGCCAGAGCCTCTTCTTTTATGGATGACTCACTGTTTGAGTACAGATGTTGATTTCTAGCAACTGTATCTATAAGTTCTTGAGCCTCTTCAATTGTTTTTCTCATGTGTATAGATCCACCAGCTGAGTGGTCTAGAGACGTTTGAGCTTTTTCTGTAAGTCCATAGTAGAAGATGTCTAACTGTACCTACTCTGAAAACATTTCAGAGGGGCATTTTCTTAGCATCCCTCTGTACCTCTCCCAGGCATTATAAAGAGATTCATGATCCTCTTGTTTAAAGCCTTGGATGTCCAGCCTTAGCTGTGTCATCCTTTTTGGAGGGTAAAATTGATTCAGGAATTTGTCTGTTAATTGTCTCTATGTTTTTATGCTTGCTGTGGGTTGGTTATTTAACCACCTCTTAGCTTGATCTTTTACAGCAAATGGAAACAATAATAATCTGTAGACTTCCTGATCCACTTCTTTATCACGTACTGTGTCAGCAATTTGTAAGAACTGTGCCAGAAACTCAGTAGGTTCTTCTTGTTGAAGACTGGAATACTGGCAATTTTGCTGCACCATGATAATGAGCTGAGGATTTAGCTCAAAGCTGCTTGCTTTGATGGGAGGTATACAGATGCTACTCCCATATGCAGCTGTAATGGGGTTAGCATATGATCCCAGAGTCCTTCTGGACTGTTCATTTCCACTTATGTCCATGATGGAGAAAAGGGAATTGATATGAATTGCAAATAAATTATATTTTTATTTTTATTTATTTAATTAAAAGTAACCAAAATTAAAATAGAATAAACTAAAATAAATGGAAAATAAAATAAAATTTCGAAAAAAGAAAATAAAATAAAAGCAGATTGAAGACTAAATTAATTAATTGATTAAAAAGATTTTGAAATTAGCAATCAAAAAGATATGATTGTAAATTATTTTGAAAAAGCTATGATTGAGAAGATATGATTGCAATTTAAAAAAAATTAAGATGTGATTGAAAAGATATGATTGAAGAAATTAAAAAGATTTGATTTTTGAAAAAGATTTGAAAAGATCAATTTTTGAAATTGGAATTTTGACTTGACTAAAAAGAAAAGATATGATTTTGAAAATCTTTGACTACTTTAATGCAAAATTTCGAAATTTATGAGTAAAATAAGGAAAAGATATTTTTTTTTATTTTTGAATTTTAATGCGGAAAGAGAAAAACAACAAAATGACACTAAACTTAGAAACTTTAGATCAAAACACAGAGAACAAACAAGAAAACTTTGAATGTCAAGATGAACACCAAGAACACTTTGAAGATCAAGATGAACACCAAGAACAAATTTTTGAAAAATTTTTAAGTAAATAAAATCACAAAAACACCAAACTTAAAATTTTTTAGAAAATCAAACACAAATTTTTGAAAATTTAAAGGAAAACACAAAGAAGACACCAAACTTAGAATTTTTAAAGATCAAGAAAGAACTAGGAACATGCAAATTCGAAAAAAATTAAAAAAAATAAAAGCATGCAATTGACACCAAACTTAAAATATGAAACTAAACTTAAATAAAAGACTCTAAACCAACAAAAATAAATTATTCCTAATCTAAGCAACAAGATAAACCGTCAGTTGTCCGATCTTGAACAATCCCCAGCAACGGCGCCAAAAACTTGGTGCACGAAATTACAATCACACTTTTGCAACTCCGCACAACTAACCAGCAAGTGCACTGGGTCGTCCAAGTAATACCTTACGTGAGTAAGGGTCGATCCGACGGAGATTGTCGGCTTGAAGCAAGCTATGGTTATCTTGTAACTCTTAGTCAGGATATCAATAATTCTTAGATTTAATTGTAAAAAGTAAAAGAACATGAAATAAATACTTGTTATGCAGTAATGAAGAACAGGTTGAGGCTTTGGAGATGCTTTGTCTTCTGAATCTCTGCTTTCCTACTATCTTCTTCTTCATGCACGCAACACTCCTTCCATGGCAAGCTTTATGCTGGGTATTACCGTTGTCAATGGCTACTTCCCGTCCTTTCAGTGAAAATGTTCCAAATGCGCTGTCATCGCACGGCTAATCATCTGTCGGTTGTCGATCATGTCGGAATAGGATCCATTGATCCTTTTGCGTCTGTCACTACGCCCAACACTTGCGAGTTTGAAACTCGTCACAGTCATCCCTTCCCAGATCCTACTCAGAATACCACAGACAAGGTTTAGACGTTTCGGATCTCAGGAATGGCCCCAATAATTCTAGCTTATACCACGAAGACTCTGATCTGAATCATGAGGCTAAGAGATATGCATTCAATCTAAGGTAGAACGGAGGTGGTTGTCAGGCACGCGTTCATAGGTGAGAATGATGATGAGTGTCACGGATCATCACATTCATCAAGTTGAAGTGCGAATGAATATCTTAGAATAGAACCAAGCGTGATAGAATGGAAAATAGTAGTAATTGCATTAATTCATGAAGAACAGCAGAGCTCCTCACCCCCAACAATGGGGTTTAGAGACTCATGCTGTAGAGAATACAATATGAAACGTGTAAAGTGTCATGAGGTACAAGATGAATCACTAAAAGTAGTTTTTATAGTAAACTAGTGACCTAGGGTTACAGAAAATGAGTAAGCTAGGGTGTTTAGTGTAAAAATCCACTTCCGGGGCCCACTTGGTGTGTGCTTGGGCTGAGCATTGAAGCTTTCATGTGTAGAGACTTTTCTTGGAGTTAAACGCCAGCTTTTGTGCCAGTTTGGGCGTTTAACTCCAGCTTTTGTGCCAGTTCTGGCGTTAAACGCCAAAATTCTTGAGCTGAATTAGAATGCCTGTTTAGGCCATCAAATCTCGGGCAAAGTATGGACTATTATATATTTCGGGAAAGCCCAGAATGTCAACTTTCCAACGCAATTGAGAGCACGCCAATTAGGCTTCTGTAGCTCCAGAAAATCCACTTCGAGTGTAGGGAGGTCAGAATCCAACAGCATCTGTAGTCGTTTTTCAGCCTCTGAATTAGATTTTTGCTCAGGTCCCTCAATTTCAGCCAGAAAATATCTGAAATCACAAAAAAACACACAAACTCATAGTAAAGTCCAGAAATGTGATTTTTAAATAAAAACTAATAAAAATATAATAAAAACTAATTAAAATATACTAAAAACATACTAAAAATAATGCCAAAAAGCGTATAAATTATCCGCTCATCAAGGAATTAATCATGTAAAATAAACTTTAAAAGAAATAGAAATAACTAAATATGGTTGGGTTGCCTCCCAACAAGTACTTCTTTAATGTCACTAGCTTGACGGTTAGCTCCTTACGAAGATGGATATAGGCTCAGAATTTCGCCCCTTACAGTGAACTTTCTTCTTGTCTTTTCATGGATGAGCTCCACATGCTCTAGAGATAAGATGCGACTCACTGTATGTGGTATGAATGGTTTCTTGGTGAAGACAAGGCCTTCAGTGGGATCTTTTTGTCCATCCAGCCTTTAAGTACTTTCTTCTTAGTACCTTTGTTCTTAGTGCTTGTTGTTGGCTGCCCAACACCAAACTTAGAATTGGTGTTTGGAGGTTTAGTAAAGCTCTGCACTGAAAGAGATGGTGGGAACACTAAGTATTGCACAATTATCTCTCTTCTCTCAGAGAGAGAGTTGGGGTGAGGCATCTTGAACAAGATGTGTTCCTTTCCTAGTTGTAAAATCAGTTCTCCCTTTGCTACATCAATGATAGCATTGGCAGTGGCTAGGAAATGTCTTCCAAGGATGATGGACTCATCCTCATCTTCCCCAATATCTAGGATTATGAGATTTTCAAGGATGTAAAGGTCTTTAAACTTCACCAAGACATCCTCTACTAGGCCATATGCTCTTTTCATTGACTTGTCTGCCATGTCTAGTGAGATATTTGTAGCTTGTACCTCAAAGATTCCCAACTTCTCCATTACAGAGAGTGGCATGAGGTTTATACTTGACCCTAGGTCACACAGAGCCTTCTCAAAGGCCATGGTGCCTATGGTGCAAGGAATCAGGAAGTGTCCGAGATC
>NC_029788.2:61248653-61264644 GCF_000816755.2 Arachis ipaensis
AAATTGGCTTACTTATGGCTCAAGAAAGTGCATAAAAACAATTGAAAACAAAAGAAAAAGACTAGTGAAACTAGGCTAAGATGACTTGTCATCACAACACCAAACTTAAAGCTTGCTTGTCCCCAAGCAAGAAAGGAATTATGATCAAAGGTTCTTTTAATTAAGACGGATTGAAGAATAACTTGTAAGGTCTTGTGAGTGAAGTGATTAAGTGACAGTGGGGTGAACTCTAAATCATATGCTCATGCAAGGGCCTCAGTGCTTACTAGTCCTTACATATTGGGGGTCTTAGGTCCTAGGACTTTCATCCAAATGATATCATGGAGATCTCTGCCTAGTAATTGATGCTCAGAGCCTTGGGCCATGTTCTTTTTGTTTTTGTATTTTCTTTATTTTCTTTTGTTTTGTTTGCTTCTTCTTGGATCAATAAATGTTTGAGAATCTCCACAACAATTCTTTGAACTCTATGTCCCGCCTATGAGCTCCCATGCAAGTTTTCATAAGCATGCAACCTCAATACATGATGCATTTTGCTTGCCTCAAAATTGTTTAATTCCTTAATCCTTCTTTTCAAAGAACTTTCATGTGATGCATTTTTGAAATATTGAGTGCAAACAAGTTTGGAGAGTATAGTGTTGTAAATGATCAAGCATCTTGATTATAGAATTGCAGAAAAACTATACTAGACAGAAGGACAGATAGGGGTATAATATCACTTTTAATCACGACAATATCTGATAATGAACAATACAACCTTTTGGAGTTTACTTGCTGTCCTCTTCCTCATCATCATTGCTGGTCTTCACATTCCTCTTTCACCTCTTTGATTGATGATGCTAAATCTTCCAAAAGTTTGTATGGTGCTCTGCAGTGATATTGAAAGTTGCTTGTTCCCCAAGCACTTGAAAAATGGTTAGCATGCATGAATTATTTGTGGGCCTTTGAACTTACTTTGGTGTGGGAACACCAAACTTAGTACCTTGCCAATGGTTCTCATGCATCAGATTAACCATGTGTGAAACTCTTTTTCTTTTTCAAAAGCAATAGAACTAAAAACTAGGAAACAGTAGAATAGTTAACTAGTTCGTCTAGATGCTTGAAGCTAGCATTATGCAGTAGGTGAGAATATATTTTATGATGAAATTTTGGTGAAACACCAAACTTAGAATCCTTCATTCTCCCTTAGATTGTTTTGGTTTGTAACACCAAACTTAGCTCCTTGCAACATAGATAAAACTAATTAACCTTTTTATTGAAATAGATATGAAAAGATAGTTACCTCCGGTTGGGTTGCCTCCCAACAAGCGCTCTTTTATTGTCACTAGCTTGACATTTTTCATCCTCGGATCATGGAAGTTGAGGCTTCTGTTGCCTTTGGTTTCCTCCTCTCACTATGGGCTTCCTTTCCTCTGTTTCTTTTTGTGGAATTCCTCTGTTGTGTCTTTCTTTGATGATTATTTCCTTTTCCATAGCCTTCTCACTTTCCTCCATAACTGCTTTCCCTTTCAACCCAGCAGCTTTTTCGCTGTTCTTTGGGTCATCTTCAGTGGCCTTTAGGACTATATTTGTCCTCCTCTCGCCCATTTCTGCAAGGTATCTAGCTAGCTGTTCCATTTGCCTCTCAATTCTTCTGAGTGAGGCCTCTTGGTTCCTGCTTATCATCTCTTGATTTTTTCTTGCTTCTTCCTGCTCTATTATTATCATCTCTTGAACTTTCACGAACCTTTCCATCATCATTTCTAGAACATAGAGTCTTTGAAAGTTTGGAATTGGTCGTTGTTGTGTTAACTGTGATGGTTGATGAGAGTCATTTTGGGCGAGTTGTGAGGTAGGATGAGGTTGGAAATGTGTGTATTGGGGTGGTGCATGATGATTGTTGTTGTGGGGGTGGTTTTTATGCTGGTTTTTGAAGTTAGGATTGTTGCAGTTGAAGTCCCTTGGTCTTTGACTTTGGTTTTCAACCCCCCTCCAGTTGGACTGAGTTCTCCAGGGTGGGCTGTACACATCATTCTGAGACCTGTATTGGAATATGCTAGAGGAACTGTTTGGAGAATGTGATTGCTCATAACTTTGTTGTTCATGGTTAATTGCTCCAGAACCTTGTTCAGCTTGATTACACCCGTAGGAGTTTTGAGTTAGGTTGTACGCATGTACTACAGCAGTTCTCAGCTCATTGATTTTTCTGACCATCATGTCTAGTTGTTGTAGAGTTTGCTGATGCATCTGCTTGTTTTGGTTCATGACTGCACGGACACCTTCAATTTCCTTCTCTTGTGTGAATGGTTGCACTTCTGCCTCTGGTTTAATAATTCCCTGAGGTGGTTTCAGCTTGGCTAGGAGTTCACTCATTAGTTCTTCCCATCCGATAATGTTTCCTTGTAGGAAAGCTTCAAACCACTGAGCAATGTCGTTCATGGTGACGAGTGGGTGCTTCAAGTTATGGGTTGCATTATCATCTAAGGTGGGGACATTACTACCATGCTGACTGGGATTCGTTGGGTGAAACTAACCGGCAAGTGCACCGGGTCGCATCAAGTAATAAAACTCACGGGAGTGAGGTCAATCCCACAGGGATTGAAGGATTGAGCAATTTTAGTTTAGTGGATGACTTAGTCTAGCGAATCAAGAGTTGATTTGAGTGGTTTGTATTTGACAGAAGCTAAATTGCATGAAATTTAAAAAGGGAGAGGGATAATTGACAAGAAATTAAAGAGGGCAGAAAATAAAAGTGTTGAATCTTAAAGAACCAGAAATTAAATTGCAGAAACTTAGATTGCAAGAAATGTAAATGGCAGAATCTTAAAATGCAAGAAATTTAAATAACTTGAATCATAAAGGGAATTGGGATTTGGATTTGCATAAATTAAACAAGAGAAAGTAAAATTTAACAAACAGAAATGTAACAGATGGACTCAATTAAACCGGATCTTGAATGAAAATGAAAATAAGCTTGGTGTAGCAACGAAACAAGGAAATTGAAATTGAAAGCTGTAGATCTCAGGACTCAAGAGACTAGATAGCCAAGTCTAGATCTCACTGCCTTCCTAGATCCAGCAAGAACAATTGCAAAGGAAATGAAGAAAAGTAAATTGCAAAAATAGTAGAAGAAGAAGCAATTAACAGAAATGGAAATTTAATTATGCAGAAAATTAAACAAGATCTCAAGGTGAGATTGAAACAGAAGTTCTTCAATTCTCCACCCAAGATCCAAAGCAAGAAAAGTAAAGAGTGCTGAGCAAGAACAAGGAAGAAGAGAGATCAATTTTCCTTCCTAATTCTCTTCAATTCTAAAAACAACAACTAAAATGTAAAGGTGAGCTCCCTCTCTAAGTGTTCTAAGAATTCTAAAAGAAAAGCTCTCGGAAAACTTAAATCCTAAGCTATTTATACACTTTCTTCAAATGGTCTTCAAGCCTTGAATTGGGCCTTTGCTCTTGATGGAATTGGGTTGATAAAGCCTCTGTTGATTGCCCTTGGAGTAAGAGAGAAACCCATTGTGAATCGGGACATAAAGCACAAAAGCTTGAGTCAAAGTTTGAGGTAAACTTTGGCTCAAGCTTTTTATACCAGCCACCCCCTTTTGCTGCTATCCACGTTTGAGCTAAAGTTTGAGGTCAAACTTTAAGCCAAACGTGGATCCCCTTGTATGCATGTGTGGCGCCAACGTTTGCCAAAAAGCTTGAGGCAAACGTTGGCGCAAGCTTTTCTCCTCCAGAGTGCTGGTGTGTGGCGCCAACGTTTGCCAAAAAGCTTGAGGCAAACGTTGGCGCAAGCTTTTGCTCCATCCAGGGTGAATTCAACTCTTCCAAAAGTTTGAGCTAAAGTTTGAGGCAAGCTTTTGCTCAAGCTTTTTGTTCTCTCTTGCTCCTTGCCCTTTCTTCTTTCTTCAACCTTCTTCAAAGCTCTTTTCACCTATCATCAATCAATCAAACACATCAAAGCTATGCTCAAAATCATGAGTTTGTTATTCTTTCATAATATATGACAATTATAGCACAAAATCTCATGAAATTGCATTAATTCATCCATGGTTGATTGAATCAAAGAAAATATAAAATTCTACCCAATTGGCTTACTTATGGCTCAAGAAAGTGCATAAAAACAATTGAAAACAAAAGAAAAAGACTAGTGAAACTAGGCTAAGATGACTTGTCATCGAAGGTTAAGAGCTCTGTCTATTATATGGATTGATACTATTATTTTTCTATTTTAATTCATGTACGGATTTATATTTCAAGAATTATTTTCGTTTTTTATCTTATGAATTTGGGTGGAATAGAAGTATGACCCCTTTTCTAATTGAGTTCTTGTATAACTTGGAAAAGCTCTTTACTTGAACAACAACTTGAAAACAATTTCTCCTAAATTTCTAATTATCTGGACTTAACGGGATACATGACATATAATCCTATTGTATTTGGGTAATTAGGATTTTTGTCGCATATAAACTAGGATTGAACTTTACCCTCTAATTGAAATTAAGTGACCAAGAAATCGGCGGTTGATGAATTTTAGAGGAGACTAAAAAGGTCTAAGGAATTAGGGTTTAGTCACATATAGTTTGCCATGAATTAAATGTTGCATGATTAAAATAGTTAGTAAGAAAAATCAATCTAGAAAATAGATATCTCTGAAGCCTTAACTGCTTCTCCATTTATTATTCAGAACTTGTTTACTGCTTGCTTTCTGATATTTTGAATTTACTGTTAATGTGTTTTGTAACGACCCAACTACCAGAACGTCATGATCGTACCTAAAGTAAGGAGTTACTAACCTATTTCTTCTTTTAACTACTTAATATTGAGCCTTTAGTTCGATATCGCGATTTAGTTTTATAGAAAATTCCAGAAAAATTTTGTTTTTATTTATTAAAATCATATATCAAAGATCACCGGATAATAATAGTCACATAATTATTAATAATAATAAATTCTATACAAGTAAATTCAAAATGAAACTCGAATACAATTCCTATCCCTCTGTACTAAATAAAAATGTTAAGCAATAAGGGCGAGGAAACTCTATGAAAGCGAATTAACTCATACAATTAACTCATAAATAAATACTATAATCGCCCGTGATGGTGTTTTTGTGGAAAAATGAATTCCAAACATACAAATCTAACCGGCAAATATACCGGGTCGCATCAAGTAGTAAAACTCACTTAGAGTGAGGTCGATCCCACAGGGATTGATGGATCAAGCAACTTTAGTGGGTGATTAGTTTAGTCAAGCTAACATTGAGTGATTAGGTGAAATTGATCAACAGAATGTAAAATTGCAATGAATTTAGATTGAAGAAAGTAAATGGAACTGAAACTTAAAGAGCAAGCAATGTAAATTGTAGAAACTTAAATGACAAGAAATTTAAATTGCATCAAATATAAAGGGGAGTGGGAGCAGGGAAATTAAATGAAAGCAGTAGATCAAAGCTTAGAATAATTGAAAGGAAATTAAAATTGCATGAAAAGTAAATTCAGATCACAATGGCTCAAATGTAAAGGGCAGAGGAACACACGTGCAGGAAAGTAAATTGGGAGCAATATGAGCAGAAAGTAAAAATTGTAGAGAAGGAAATTATAGCAGAAAATGAAATCAGCAAGAAGAC
Organism: Arachis ipaensis; assembly: GCF_000816755.2. Lineage (NCBI taxonomy): Eukaryota > Viridiplantae > Streptophyta > Magnoliopsida > Fabales > Fabaceae > Arachis > Arachis ipaensis. The sequence continues at coordinate 61,254,261 of NC_029788.2, forward strand.
TTAAATCAATTTTGAAATCTCAAAGAGCACTCAACAATTTCAATGAAATAGTAAAAAAAAAACAGCAAAGCAAAATTGCTTGAGAAAGCTAAACAGAGATGAAATTCAGCTTAATTGCAAAATGAAATTGAAGATCTCAGGAAATCAAAGAGACTAGAAAATAAGTCTAGATCTCAATTTCTTCCTTGATCCAACATCAATTAGATTGAAGAATAAAGACAAATGGAAGCAGTAAATGAAATCTTTGATTCAAATCACAATTTTTTGAATTATGCAGAAAAATAACAAGAGAAGTTGCAGATGGAGAATGAAAATAGAATTCCTTCCAATCTCAATCTAAAATTTTAAAACAGAAAAGAAAACTAAGAGAGAAAGCAAAATGAAAACTAAAGAGTGCAAAACTCCCTATTGGAGCTAGCCTTCTCAATGGTGCTCCTTAAAGAAATGAAGCAGATGCCATTTTATAGGCTTTTCACAAAATGAAAATGAAAATGAAAAATGAAATTCTAAACAAATCACAATTAAAAATAAATTCCTAAGCTAACTTGTTCTTGTGCCTTGAAGTGATGTCCATGGGCTTTTAAATTTTAGTGCAGGATTGAATTAATTTGATTTTTGGACCATTGGTCACACTCCTAGGGCAAAGCTCTCCCCAATAGCTTCAAAGCTCTCCGTAAGAGCTCTATTAGAAGCACCCCTTTGTTTTGGAGAGAAACTCCAAGTTCGAACCATGATGGAAGCATTTTGTGAGCCCTTTTTCTTACATTTTCATGAGGAGACCCACGATAAAGCTCTCAAGGAGAGCTTTAGAGCTCTCAAGGAGAGGGCTACTTCCTTGCTTCCCTTGGTCTCCCTCTTCAAATCCTGGTGAAGCCACTTTGATTCATTTTTGCTTGTTTTTGGTCCTTAAAGATGCCTTTCACTCATACCTCAATTTCATGCCAAATATGGATTGCCATATATCGTTGGAAAGCTCTGAATGTCAACTTTCCAACACAACTAGAAACACATCAATCGGATATCCGTAGCTCAAGTTATAGCCCTTTGAAGGAGGCATTGTCATGCTGTGAACGCCCAGATTTTAACTTAGCGAAAATTCTTGCCTCCCTCCCCCTTGGTCTTGGGTTCAAGCCTTGGTGAGTGCATTGTTGAGCTCTTTTTCCCTTGATTTTTCCTTGAAGTAGCCCAAAAAAGCTCTTGGCAAGAGCTTTGCATGTGAGCTTGCCTTGCTTCCTTCTTCCATGTGCTTTTGATAAAGCTCTTAGCAAGAGCTTTTAAGCTCTTGGCAAGAGCTTGGCTTTTGATTATTTGAAGTAAAGCTCTCCACAAGAGCTCTAAGCTCTTGGCAAGAGCTTTGTGCTCTTGCTCCTTGTTTTGAGCCACACTTTTCTTCTTTGATTTGGTCATGGGCCACGCTTTTAAAAGCGTGGCCTAAGGCTCCAAAGTGTGCTCTAACTTCAAAGTGTTCCCCAAATCTCTTTTTTTCTCCTTTTTAGCTTATTTTGTGCTTCTTTGCTTCTTTTTCTTCTTATTTCCTACAAGATTTATAAAATTAAAAGATCAAGAAAATATACCATTTAAGCACAAAAGCATTCAATATTTAAGCACAAATCATCTATTTCTTGTATAAAAAAGCATAGAAAAACATGACATGGTGACATGTCATCACAACACCAAACTTAAACCTTGCTTGTCCCCAAGCAAGAAAAGAATCATGCAATAAAGATTTACAATCCAAGGTAAGAAGAATAGCAACTCAATGTTCATGGTAAGCTAGTTTTCTAAGCATGCTACAATCACAAAAGAAATGTAAATGATTGATGCTTTTATCTAGCTCAATTTATGAAATCTTTTTCTTATAATTTTCCCTTGAAACAAGCTTTTGATTTTCTTATTAGCTTCTCCTTTTGGGTGCTTTGCCCCATGAGTTAATAACAAAGCTACGATTCTAAATGCTTTGTTTTCAAGTATTACCACTTGATACATAAGCACCACAAGCATTTGAATTAGAGGACTTCATTAAGCTCATTTTTCTTTTCTTTTCTTGACTCTCTAATCATTGATGCTTAGAACCTTGAGCTTTGAGGGAGTGCTTTTGCACTTGAGCCTAGCCTTGACTTCTAAGTGTTTTGTTTTCAAGCATTTGGCTTGATACATAAACACCACAAGTACTTAGCAAATAAATTGCCATTGGTACTCAGAGTCTTCAGCTTTCTCATTCTTTCCCTTTTTCTTTCTTGCTTTATTTGCATTTACTTCTTTCAAGGTTTTCATGATTTCAAAAGATTTCACAAAATGTCCTAGATGAAAACTTCAATTAAATAAAATCCAATGCAATTGAGCAACAATTAATCATACTAGCTTTCCAATACTTGTATGCACATGCTAAAATCTTCTTTAATTCCTTGTTTGTTTATGATCATGATGCTTTATTGCTTTTGAACTCACAAAACTCAAGTTGGTAATCATAATGCCACAGCAACATATTACAAATCAAGATTCAAGCTATGCTTTATTCATACACACATGTAAACAGAAAAGATGAAGACAATCATGAAATTTAAATGCTGGAAACAAATGAGAAGAAAAGGAACTCTACAACCTTGTAGTTCATCTTCATTATTGTTGTCCTTTTTCCTCTATTCTTCCTCTTTCACTTGCCAAACTCAGAATGCTTGCTCATCCTCAAGCAACAATTAGAACAATGGCTATGGGGCTAAGATGGATCATGAGTATCTCACACAATGAAAAGTTAGTAGTACATGTGTTCTAAGCAAGCAAAATTAAAGATAATAATCAAGACACAAGAGACAGAGACATTGTGATTTGCAAACTTAAGAAGGTGAGCACAATACATTGCATAAAAGATAAGTGGCACACCAAACTTAGTATGACACTTTCACTTGGAATTAATGCAAGTATCCAGTAAAGATTGGAAGCAAATTTTGTTGTATAGCAACACCAAACTTAGAATGCAGTCACATGTCCATTTTATTTGAATTAAAACTAAACAAAAGAAACTGTTATATGTTAAGTGCAATCACCAAGCTAAGAATATGTCATGAATAAGGATCTCTTGGTGATGTATTAACAAAAACAGTTAATAAAAGAAAGCACTAAAAACAAGTAAATGAATAAAATAAAGAGAGAAACTAAATTATCCAACTAAGAAGAAAAATGACACTGCAAAGGGCATTATGATTATGCATACAAGTGGTGTTGCTGAATGAATTGCATAGAAAATAAGTGGCACACCAAACTTAGAATCTTGGTGTGTCTCTTTCATTTTTGATTTGATGCAATCATCCAAAAATATTGAAAACAATTTGTTGCAAGGCAACACCAAACTTAGAATGTAACCATATGCCAATTTATTGAATTTAAACAAAGCAAGGAGAAGAAATGTTACCTACGATTTACCTGTTCTTCACTTTCTTCCTCTTCTTCCAATTTGTTAAGAGGAATGACCTCAAGGGGGGAGAAGTTTCAGCTATTGTCCCCTTTCTTGGTTTCCTCTCAGCAAGCCTCCTTTTGTACATAGCTTGATTGAGCTTGCTTGCTGGATCAGGGGAAGGGTTGGTGCTCTTGCTAGTTGCCTTCACTCCTTTGGATTCAAAACTTGGTTGTTGTGTGATTATTGGAGTTTTGTCTTCATCCTGAGCTTTTGAATTGATGGCTCAATGAGCTCTTCCTTCATGTACTTCTCTGCCCCACTTGAGTGTGAATTTTCTTGAATGACTTCCTCGCTTTTTTGTTCCTCCACTCCTTTCTTTGCACTCAACATTTGACTTAATAGTTCTTTTATGGAGGAGGTTTGTTGTTCTTCCCAAGATTTCTTCATCTCCTCTTCATATTTTTCGATCACAGATTCAAGAAAAGTTTGTGAGGGTTGTGAATGTTCATGTTCCTTTGTCACCTCAAGTGTAGTTTCATTTTCAACTACCTCATTCTTCATTGAAAGTTCACTTGATGCAGTAGCCTCCTCATCTTGCTCTTCCAGTTTATCCTTCACATCCATCAATTGGTCTTCATTTTCCTTGCTTAGTAGTTCTAAGCGTTTCTCTGTGTCCTCCAATTGCTCATCCGTCTCCTGAGAAAGGATTTCTAGTTCTCTCCGAGATTGTTGCTGTTCCTCCACAATTCTGTTGAACATGGACTCAAGCTTTGAGAGTCTTTGGCTCGTGGAAGTTTGTGTTGAGGCATATTTAGATGATGATAAATTTTCAAATGTGGAAGTGGGAGGTGAGGTTGGACAGTCTCTCATGTGAGTTGACTGCTCAGAATTGGCAGTTTCTTGGTAATACTCCCAACCACCATTAGAATAATGACTTGAATCATCTTGTGGTGGAGGGAAATATCCCATATGATTTCTTTCTCATCTTGTGGTTCTGAAGCATAGCTCCATGAATTGGAGTGCCCAGAATTTGAAGTTTCTTGGTGATATTCCCAACCACCATTAGAGATTGGTGATGGTGGGTGATATCCCATAAAATTTTGTTTGACCATAAGATAAGTTGTACTCCATTTGTATTTTGTAAACATCAATGAAAATTGAAATTCATGTCACAGAGAAAGAATTTCTTAGTGAGGCAATAGCTCAAACACCTTGCTATCAACTTAAAACAGAGAACAAAAACAAAGAAAATGCTTGATCTAGACTTCTCACCCACTTAATAATTGTTGATCTAAATCAATCCCCGGCAACGGCGCCAAAAACTTGATGGTGTTTTTGTGGAAAAATGAATTCCAAACACACAAATCTAACCGGCAAGTATACCGGCTCGCATCAAGTAGTAAAACTCACTTAGAGTGAGGTCGATCCCACAGGGATTGATGGATCAAGCAACTTTAGTGGGTGATTAGTTTAGTCAAGCTAACATTGAGTGATTGGGTGAAATTGATCAACAGAATGTAAAATTGCAATGAATTTAAATTGAAGAAAGTAAATAGAACTGAAACTTAAAGAGCAAGCAATGTAAATTGCAGAAACTTAAATGACAAGAAATATAAATTACATCAAATGTAAAGGGGAGTGGGAGCAGGGAAATTAAATGAAAGCAGTAGATCAAAGCTTAGAATAATTGCAAGGAAATTAAAATTGCATGAAAAGTAAATTCAGATCACATTGTTGAGCTCTTTTTCCCTTGATTTTTCCTTGAAGCAGCCCGGAAAAGCTCTTGGGCAAAGCTCTTGGCAAGAGCTTTGCATGTGAGCTTGCCTTGCTTCCTTCTTCCATGTGCTTTTGATAAAGCTTTTAGCAAGAGCTTTTAAGCTCTTGGCAAGAGCTTGGCTTTTGATTATTTGAAGTAAAGCTCTCCACAAGAGCTCTAAGCTCTTGGCAAGAGCTCTAAGCTCTTGGCAAGAGATTTGTGCTCTTGCTCCTTGTTTTGAGCCACGCTTTTCTTCCTTGATTTGGTCATAGGCCACGCTTTTAAAAGCGTGGCCTAAGGCTCCAAAGTGTGCTCCAACTTCAAAGTGTTCTCCAAAGCTTTTTTTTCTCCTTTTTAGCTTATTTTGTGCTTCTTTGCTTCTTTTTCTTCTTATTTTCTACAAGATTTATAAAATTAAAAGATCAAGAAAATATACCATTTAAGCACAAAAACATTCAATATTTAAGCACAAATCATCTATTTCTTGTATGAAAAAGCATAGAAAAACATGACATGGTGACATGTCATCAGCCCGCAGCTTCAAACTGAGTCTTCGAACCTGTGTCACTGAAAAGGCGGAGGATTTTGGGGTGAGAACAAACCACACGTTCTCAGTAGAGAATGGGAATGCCATAAAAGTAATGAAATAAAATGCAAATAATTAACATACTCAAGGAAACTATATATCATCAAACCTTTTGGATATATTCTTAGCTTTACTTTAACTAATTGATCACCTCTTCGAAGACTCTAAACTCAAACAGATTTCAATGACAAGATTAATTATATCAATCATTTTTCAACCACTTAATAAATTTCCAATCACAAATGCAGATGCGCAAATAAGGATGATGCATGTCTAGCCCTAGTGCAGGTAATGAGCTCATTTGTCGGTTTCTACCCGCTCTCGACGTAACCCGAAGCAGCTGAAACGGGTATGGCTTTCCTGTTGGCTATACCCCTGTGTACAGGAAATAACCCCTCTGCCACCACAGGGTCCACTGCACGTAGGAAATAACACATCTACCACTGCAGGGATGTATGCCGACACACCTTCTGTATACAGAAAATAACTCCTCTGCCACTACAGAAATGGAACAGGTGGTCACGGTACTTTTGTAGCAGGAAATAACCCCTCTGCCTTACAGAAATAAAATATGGATCTGTATCGCAGGAAAGCGTTCTCAGTGGTCGTACCACCATCTATCTGACTGCCTTCACGTAGCAGATCATCACATAACTATATCTGGCGTTGCCTTAACGCAACAAATGAATAAACATATCTCTTGGGTTGCCTCAAGCAATAAATGACCTTTCAACAGGTCCTCTACTTTTTATTCTCTTTTATAATCATAGATACGCAAGCAGGACAAAACCCATGTCCTTGCCAACAATTTCATAAACTGAATACCTTTCCTCAAAAGAATCAGTGCAATTATCATCATAAGTTATCATTCTCGTTATTCATCTCCAGTTACATATCCTTATACAATATCTCTCTCTTTCTTTGTTCAATCATGTTGTACAAACTTCATGACTTCCACTTTTGCAACCTCTTAACTCGAACCAATTTTAAAACTATTTTCTAGTTTAATTTTTTTCGAAAGACTCAAGAAAATCATTTATTTTAAATTCGCTAAATACTTTTCAAAACATCACCCTCTTACTAAAAGTAACCAAATAAAACTCTTTTTCAAGTTTACTAACTTCCCAAAGACTCAAAAACCATCTCTCTTTACCATTCAAATTCAAATATTATATATTAATTAAACTTATAAAAAGTAATCCTTTATTTCAAACCCCAAGCATAACTCTCTTCATATTGAATAAATCTAAAAACATAACTTCTTTTATAAATAATTCAAACTTGAACATAAACCTTGGTAATTCAAATACAAAATAGTATAATTCTTTTCTTACCTAAATAAAACTCCAATAATATAATTTTTCAAGTTCAAATCTTCTAAAATTACTTTTCAAATAAAACCTCAGATTTTTATAAAATTTCGACAGCACTTGATGCCAGGGCATCTTGGCCAGTTTCACTGACCTTTTCTTTACTGTTTTTAGGGTAGTTTCATGCATTTCTTTAGAAAATAAGCTAGTTTTGGGTAGATATTCACCTACACCTTGATTCAAGCATACATTGTGCATTTTACATTATTTCATGAGGATTTTGCATGAATTTAGTGACAAATTGTATGCTGCATTACCCATGACTTGGACTAGAACTTTGATGCATTCTATTGTTTGATTTCAGGACCAAAGGAAGCAAGGAAAAGAAGGTAACTTGCAAAGTTAATGAGAAAAGTGATTGCCAATAACACTCTCAAAGCCATCATTGCCCATGTTAAGAGTCACGTTAACTAAGTTAACGTGGAAGTTAACATGGCTCCTTGGGAGGTTGTGTGGTTGCTTCCAACGTTGGTGACTCTGTTGAGTGTCACTAACGTTCTCGAAGGTTGGCAAGGCCACGTTAGAAGCCACGTTAACCTAGTTAACGTGGACTCTAACGTGAGATCTAGGGGCACACTGGAACGTTAGTGACAATGTTGAATGTCACTAACGTTCTTGAAGTTTGGCGAGGCCACGTTAGAAGCCACGTTAACCTAGTTAACGTGGGCTTTAACGTGAAGCAAAAAGGGGCACACTGGAACGTTATTGACAATGTTGAGTGTCACTAACATTCTCGAAGGTTGGCAAGGCCACGTTAGAAGCCACGTTAACCTAGTTAACGTGGGATCTAACGTAAGGCAAAGGGGTACATTGGAACGTTAGTGAAAATGTTAAGTGTCACTAACGTTCTCGAACTTATACTTTCACTAAATGTTAACACCCCTAATGCCCTGAGCTAAAGTCTCTGTCCACTTAGCACTTTCTTTCTGCAAGTAAAGCCAAGCCCAAATGAAGAAAAGAACTGCTTCAAACTCAAGATACAAAGGCCCAAGACTTGAAGAGCCAACTAGAAGCTGAGAGAAATAGTATATATAGGAGTAGCTTTGAATTGTTAAGGAGTTCTGGAGGCTGGAAAAAGAGAACTACTCTCTGTATTTTATTTTTCTCTGCAATTTCTAGTTTTATGATGTATTCTCCATCTTTGTTTTCATTTTCAAGAGCTATGTACACTTGCCGAAGGGAGATTTGTTGAGAGACAAGTTTTCCGTGCATCAAGTTTATGGCACCGTTACCGGGGATTGATTGTGCATCAACAATGATTAAATTGGAAGATCACTAGATTGAGCATTTTTGTTTTTGTGAATTTCATTTTCTGTTTGAGTGATTTACTTTTTATTTTAGTTAAACTTCTTCCCTTCCCCCTCTGCTCTTTTGTTTTTCTTTGTTATTTTCAATTCTGTTTGCTAACCCACTAACTGTTTGATATATTGTATCACCCACAACTAACAGTAATTCTGACACAAATACTTTCTGCACCTATCTTTTCTTGCTTGCCCTTGATGGTTGTATGACAGGGAGAAGAAGCGGGGCTTCAACTTCCTTCGATTCTGAACCTGAGAGGACCTTCCTTAGATTAAGGAGGGAGGCAAGAGGAAAGAAAGTGGTTGGTGCTGAGAAAGAAGAGGAATTCTTTGAAACAAACATGGAAGACAACATGAAAAACCAACATGAAGAAGAGGATCACAACCATGGGGGAGGAGGTAGAGCAAATCAAGCTGGGGAGGATAGAAGAGTTTTGGGCTCTTACATCAATCTAAACCCAGGCAATTGTAGAAGTAGCATCCAAAAGCCAACAATCCATGCCAACAACTTTGAACTTAAACCACAACTCATCACCCTTGTTCAGAACAACTGTTCGTTTGGAGGAGGTGTTCAAGAAGACCCCAATCAACATCTGACCACCTTCCTGAGAATTTGTGACACAGTGAAGTCTAATGGTGTTCACCCTGACGCCTATAGACTGCTCCTATTTCCATTCTCACTTAGGGACAAAGCAGCCAAGTGGTTGGAATCTTTCCCAAGGGAAAGCTTGACAACTTGGAAAGACGTGGTGAACAAATTCTTAGCAAGATTTTACCCTCCTCAACGAATCAACAGGCTGAGAGCTGAGGTCCAAACTTTCAGGCAACAAGATGGTGAGACTCTATATGAAGCATGGGAGAGGTTCAAGGACTTAACAAGGAAGTGTCCACCTGACATGTTCAACGAATGGGTGCAGCTGCACATTTTCTATGAAGGGCTCTCTTATGAGTCAAAGAAGGCCGTAGACCATTCATCCGGAGGACCTTTGAACAAGAAGAAGACTATTGAGGAAGCCATAGATGTTATTGAAACAGTAGCAGAGAACGACTACTTCTATGCTTCCGAAAGAGGGAACACAAGAGGAGTAATGGAGCTAAACAATGAACAAGCTCTGTTGGCCCAAAACAAGCTCATTACCCAGCAGCTGGCCGACCTCACCAAGAAGATGGAGAGGAACCAAGTAGCAACAATCTCCACTTCATCAACAACCCAAGAAGGAGTGAATGAAGAAGCAGAGGGGAGTCAGGAGCAAGCCAACTACATTGGGAATTCACCAAGGAAAAACTATGATCCATACTCCAAGACCTACAACCCTGGATGGAAAAACCACCCAAACTTTGGGTGGGGAAGTGAGCAAGATCAAAACCAAGACCAGAGACGTTACAACTCCAACAACAATGCAGCTCATCAGCAGTTCACACAGAGGACATCTCAACACCCCCACAACAACACTTCTCCACATGCCTATCAAAACCAAAACAGCACATCTGTTCTAAATCACCCATCAATTGATGACAAGCTCTCTAAGATTGAAGCCTTACTTGAAGAAATATGCCAAGAGATTCAAGAAAATAAGGTGTTCAAAGAGGAGGTGCGAGCCAATATTATGAACCAGGGAGAGACCATCAGGAAGCTGGAATTCCAGGTGGCATATTTAGCTGAGAAGATTCCCAAACCTACTGATAGCTTCCCAAGTGACACGGAGAAAAACCCCAAAGGAGAAGCAAAGAAAGTAAGATGGGAAGATTGCAAAATGGTCACTACGAGTGATCAAGAGACTGAAGACAAGCAAGGCAAACTTTGCAAACAACCTGAAGACAACTCAACAAAGGAGGAGGATAGAGATCACCAAGAACCAGAAATCTCTCAACAAGAGCTGCTAAAGCTCTATGCTCCCTTCCCTCAACTGCTCAATGGTGCTGTGGGAAAGAGAATATACTCAAGGTTCCTAGACTTGTTTGCATCTCTGCATGTAA
>NC_029788.2:61265673-61323438 GCF_000816755.2 Arachis ipaensis
AGGTTCCTAGACTTGTTTGCATCTCTGCATGTAATCATACCATTCATCAAGGTAATTCAACAAATGCCTGCATTCATCAAGTATATGAAGGAACTTCTTCCCAAGAAAAGCTCACTCAAAGGAGGCCAGACTATAGTGATGAACAAGGAATGTAGTGCCCTTATTCAACCTGAATTGCCTACAAAAAGAAGAGACCCAGGGAGTTTTCACATTCTTTGTGCCATAGGTGAAACTATGTTCGATAGAGCACTATGTGATTTGGGGGCCAGCATCAACTTACTGCCCTTATCCCTGGTGAAGAGGCTGCAGATCAATGAGATAATGCCCACAGATGTAATCATCAGGCTGGCTGACAAAACTCAAAAGCAAGTAATAGGAGTGGTGGAAAATGTGTTGCTAAAGGTTGGGAAATACTTTCTCCCAACAGACTTTGTCATCCTGGACATGGAAGAGAGTCACACTCACCTAATCATATTGGGAAGACCATTCCTAGCTACGGCCAGAGCACTTATCGATGTAGAGAAAGGGGAACTAATATTGAGAATCCATGATGAACGACTCAGCTTCAATGTTTTCAAACTCTCACAAGAAACAGATCAAGAGGACAAGGAACTCAGCACAAATGATAATGAGACACTGAAGGAGGAAACAAGCACTAAAGCACAGCCACTTCATGCTGAGATCCCCTTAATAGATAAACAAGAAAAACAGCAATTGCCACAGCTCAAGGAAAAGTTGGAGGAACCTAAACCTCTAGAGGTAGGTGAAGACAGGATCACAACTCCTTGGAAAAAGGAGGTCACCAAGGGGAAGACAACTTCAAAAGAAACAAAGAAGAAGGTACCAAGGAGGTGGAGGAACAAGAAGATCCCTACGGAAGACTTCTCTCCAGGGGATAGAGTTGTCTCAACTTACTTCCCAGATATTCCCCCTAATCTCCCTACTGTACCATCTCAGTTACCCAAGGTCTTCACTATCAACAGAGTTCTTTCCTTGGAACATGTGGAGATCATTGATCCAACCAATGGATATAAATCCACAGCAAGAGGGGAGGACTTTAAGCACTACCAACCACCCTGATGAAGGAAAAAAGGAAAAGAAAAGGAGCATTAAAAGGGATAGATTGGACAACCAAACAAAGAAGGTTCGGACACCATAAAATGAGGGGATAGACACTTGTTCTAAAAAGGGAATACATCGGAAAATGTTGCCATGCAACATTGAAAAATGGCACCCCTAGAAGACCGAGCAATCCCCATCATAAAGTGATGATCCTTGTCTTCTAGCCATGCATAACCCCAACCGTCCATCAAGTGACCACTTCATCAATCTACACCCTCCATTCTCTCACAACTTCTCTATATAAACGACCCTTGTCTATACTACCCTTCATTGTCATCACACACCCTTCACCACTCTTCCTTTCAGTACAAGACACCCTCTATCCGATTATAAACATTCCTCCCCTCACTATCTTCATTGCCATAAAACCCTAAACAACCAAAAGTCTCCACATCCTTACCACCTTCACATATTAACTATCATTCATGGCATCTTCGGGTTCTAAAAGAAGGAAGGGAAAGGAACCCATGGAAGAAACCCATATGATGAAAGGAGATTTAGAAGCTTGCATCATGCATTGCAATACGGGTGGATGGTTGATAAGGAAATCATTTATGAGCTGGGATTTCAAGTTATAGAGACTGAGTACCCCAAAATCACAGAGAAGATAGAAAGGAGAAGATGGGAGCTCCTCACTGACCCGGTCATTAAGGTGAATGCAAATCTCATAAGAGAATTTTATGCAAATGCGGTTCGATATGATAAGAAGGATGAGTCTTACACAAGCTTTGTGAGAGGAAAGATGGTGGACTTTGGTCCCATGAGTGTCATGAGGGCATTGAAGCTACGGTCTATACAATTTGAAGAAGAAAGCTATCACTCAAGATTGGACAACCCCAATTATGACCAGATGCTGCAAGATATTTGTGTACCAGGAGCTGATTGGGAAAGGGGTGCGGGAAATAACCCAAAGTTCATCAAGCGAACAGATCTCACTCCTGAAGACAAGGGGTGGTTTGAGCTAGTGAGAAGGTCTATTCTCCCAGCTGCAAACAACTCGGAGGTGAATGTCAAGAGAGCCACAATGGTGCACTGTATACTGAAGGGAGAAGAAATCAAGGTTCATGAACTCATAGCTGAAGGTATTAGAAAGATGGCAGAGAAAAGAGACTCAAGAGGAACGTTAGGTTACCCCAGCACTATTTACCGAATATGCAAGAAAGCTGGGGTAGTTTTTGAAGATGAGAACCCCATGTGGATAAAGGAAGGCATCCCAATAACTGTACGAAGGATGAAAGCTGCAGCATCCCCTTTGCCTCAGCGGAAGCAAAGGAAGAAAACAGCCCCTCAAGTAGTGGAAGGACAAGTCTTAGAGGGTCAAGCACAACAGACCTTGGACATGCACCAATTGCAGAAGGCCATTGATAGCTTGTCTAGACAATATTTGGAAAGCCAAGGAGCACAGAAAGAGCTTCAACTACAGATGATGGGGCAGCAAGAGGAAACACTTTCAAGATGGATGACTCAGCAAGGTGAGTGGCAGAGGCAAATGATAGAACAGCAACTAAGTCAAGTACAACAATGGGGAGAAACATTCAACAGGATGGAACAAAGGCAAAACGAGCAACAAGAATCTACCCAGAGGCTAATCAACATCCAAGCACATCAAGGGGCGCACATACATAAGATGCATCGAAGACAAATAGAACAGGCAGAACTATTGGACGAGCAAAGGGCATTCGCAGAAGGAGTTTACATGAGCGAAATAGGACATCATATAAACACTCAAGCCAGGCTCGGTTACTTAGTGGGACAGCTGCGAATATTGCATCTAGGAATAGCCAAGTATGACGAAATGAAGGATGAATTAGCACGAAAGGAAAGACAAAGGGTGGAAGAGAGTCATGAGTCAGTGAGGAAGGCACTTGAGGATTGGAAGCAAGCAAGATTGGCACGGATGCGAGGAAATGCAAGAGGAAAAGAGCATGGACATCCACAACAGTAAAAGGTGGTGGAGTTCCGTCTTTGTTCCATCTTTCTCTATGTTTTAAATAAGGAAGATCTTGTATGAAATAGAACTTGCTTCCATGTTATGTTTAAACCTTTTTCAATTATGTCTTTTAGGTTTTTGGTATTGAAGAAAGTCTATGTGTGCTAGTCTTTATGTCACTGCATCCTCCTTAACTTTCTTGTAAGCTTGCCCCTTTAAATCAAATGAAAAAGAGAATGTTTATGTTTCAAAAGACCAAAGTAGAGTTCATAATGTGGAAGTGCATTCATGAATCTTTGGGGTAGTCATAAGTTAGCTAAGTTGGTTCAACCACAAGGCTAGGAGGACAACTATCTATCTTGAATACTTGACTTTGGATATACCCTTGAGACTAAGTTAATAACAAGATCCTAATAAGAGAAAAGGAAAAGAACAATGGAAGTGAAAAACAAAAGAAAAAGAGTAAGAAATAAGGCTAGGCACCAATAGTTTGAACCTTCAAACAAGTATCTGTGGTGCTCCTGTGTGAGGGATCTACTTGGATGAATAAGCTCTCAGGGGTGCTTTATGACTTGGTAACTTAGGTTAACTAACCTGGGATTATCAGCTGAAAATCCACTATCAAGAGTAACCCTCACTACAGAGCATTTAGTAACCCAAAGAGGTGCTGGACACCAAGGTCTCAAGAAAAGAAAATAAATAAACTATATGCCTGTGGTGTGTATGTATGGGGGAGAGACTTGAGGGAGTAAGTCCTTAGGGGTGCTTCAACACCTAGCACCTTGAACCAACTGGTTCGGGAGTGTTGGCTGAAAGCTTATCTTAAAGAGTTACCCCCTTACAGAACACTTAGCCTAAATAATACAAATAACCCTTGAAATAACAATAAAAGGATCAATGAATAAAAGTCTCATGGGATATAAACAAAGTAAGTGTTTAGGGACATGATAAAAGTTTGAAAGCCAGTCATGGAATGAACCTAAGTTGCTATGCATGAAACCACCATAAAATCAATAACATGACTTCCACAAGAATGACTCATTCCTCTGGATATTCCATTCATCATTCTCTTGTTTCAGTACTTGCTTAGGGACAAGCAAGCTTTAAGTTTGGTGTTGTGATGCCAGGGCATCTTGGCCAATTTCACTGACCTTTTCTTTACTGTTTTTAGGGTAGTTTCATGCATTTCTTTAGGAAATAAGCTAGTTTTGGGTAGATATTCACCTACACCTTGATTCAAGCATACATTGTGCATTTTACATTATTTCATGAGGATTTTGCATGAATTTAGTGACAAATTGTATGCTGCATTACCCATGACTTGGACTAGAACTTTGATGCATTCTATTGCTTGATTTCAGGACCAAAGGAAGCAAAGAAAGGGAGGTAACTTGCAAAGTTAATGAGATAAGTGATTGCCAATAACACTCTCAAAGCCATCATTGCCCACGTTAGTGACACTTAACATTGTCACTAACGTTGGCAAACACTCATGAGTGGCCACGTTAGAGCCCATGTTAACCTAGTTAACGTGGCCTCTAATGCTAAAGGGGGAAGAGAAGCCAACGTTAGTGACATTCAACATTGTCACTAACGTTGGGATGGCTAAGAATGGCCATGTTAGAAACCACGTTAACCTAGTTAACGTGGGCTCTAACGTAAGGCAAAGGGGTACATTAGAACGTTAATGAAAATGTTAAGTGTCACTAACGTTCTCGAAGGTTGGCAAGGCCACGTTAGAAGCCACGTTAACCTAGTTAACGTGGGCTCTAACGTAAGGCAAAGGGGTACATTAGAACGTTAATGAAAATGTTAAGTGTCACTAACGTTCTCGAACTTATACTTTCACTAAATGTTAACACCCCTAACGCCCTGAGCTAAAGTCTCTGCCCACTTAGCACTTTCTCTCTGCAAGTAAAGCCAAGCCCAAATGAAGAAAAGAACTACTTCAAACTCAGAATACAAAGGCCCAAGACTTGAAGAGCCAACTAGAAGCTGAGAGAAATAGTATATATAGGAGTAGCTTTGAATTGTTAAGGAGTTCTGGAGGCTGGAAAAAGAGAACTACTCTCTGTATTTTATTTTTCTCTATAATTTCTAGTTTTATGATGTATTCTCCATCTTTGTTTTCATTTTCAAGAGCTATGAACAACTAAACCCCTTTCATTGGGTTGGGGAGTTCTGTTGTAATTTGATGGATCAATACTATTTTTCATTATTCTTCTTCTATCTTTTCTCTTGATTTTACTTGAAAGCTTTCGATCTTCATCCAATTGAGTAGTTATCTTGGAAGAGAAGCTATTCAAACTTGGATCTCTTTTGAACCTTGAAAGAGGAATGAAGAGATCAAGCTAGAAATGCTTTCTCATGCTGGACCAAATTGGGTTTGGATGGGTATGTGACTATAACCCTCTCAATACTTGATTTGGGAAATGCATGTGGTATAATCAGTGACCATACTTCATCTCTTCTCATGAGCAATTGACCAAGGAATTGGCTATTGATCAAGATTTGAGAGATTGAATTGTAAGAAATTGTAATTCAATCACTTAAGATTGCCAAGGAGATCAATGAGTGCATTGATTGAGGAAGAGATGAAAATGAACTTGATCCGGAGAATTGCAACATCTCCTAAGCCCAATGAACTCCCCATCTCTGATCTTACCCATTCTCTTTAATTTCTGCCATTTACTTTTATGAGCAAATCTCCTATTCCCATTTACAATTCTGCAATTTATTTTCAGTCATTTACTTCCAGTCCTTTAATTCTAGCATTTACTTTTCTGTTATTTACATTTCCGCCATTTTATCTTCTGCAACTCTCAACCCAAATTCTGGATTCGCTCAACTAGAACATTCTTCTAATTAAAGTTGCTTGATCAATCAATCCCTGTGGGATTCGACCTCACTCTATTGTGAGTTTTTACTTGACGACAAATTCGGTACACTTGCCGAAGGGAGATTTGTTGAGAGACAAGTTTTCCGTGCATCAGCACTTCCCCTAAAATTCGGACTTAGCCACCCTTATGGGTTCCCTCTTTCTCAACAAATCACCAGCCCTTTTATCAGCAGTTTTCACAACAACAGAATCTCAGTAATCATTTCATCATAAATCAGTTTAATAATCGACATCCTAACATTATTTAAAATCAGAGTTTTCATAAACCGTTCTTTAAAGGTAGATCAGTCCAGCCTCAAGAATTCATAACTAATATTCCAAACACCATCCTTTCATATTTCTAGTTATTTTTAAAGTTATTTAGTTATTAGCAAAGTTACTATTTTAATTCTAAAGATCATGCTTCAAGAAAATAGTTCAGTAGTCAACCTTCAATCCTTTAACCGTCCTCAAAACCAACTCTAGTTAAACTTAAATCAACAATAATAACCAACTTGACATAATCGACTAAAATCGGAATTTCCAGCAATTCTAAAATAATCAAAAAACCAATAACAATCACAGCCTCCAACCAAAGTAAATCTCATCAATTAATTACTCATGACAACGAAGCCAGTCAATATCTCATCCATAACCCAAACTCAATTCACATCCGCATCCAATTTCAATCATAACTCGGAGCAATCACCACAACTAACTTTTCTCATATACATTTCATTCAATAATTAGCTTATCATATTTCAATTTAATAAGTAATATTAAATGAATCACCACTTACAGCCATATTTCAACCAATTCCAACCCATCACAAGTTCATTTCACAGCCATTCCAATATATTAAAATTCCAATCCAATATCAAATAATTCAAAATAACTCATTCAAGATTAGAATCTCAGCCAACTCATCACAGAAATCAGTAATTCAAAGTACAATTCACACCCAGATTTCAACCAATTCAGCAATATCACATAAGATCAGAATTTCCAACAAATCCATCAAAATTAGAAAACCAATATCAGTCACAGCATTAACCGAAATTAATCTTGTCAAGTTAATTACTCATGATAACAAAACCCAGTGACATTCTCCGCCATAACCTAAACTCAATAAACTAACTGAAACACCAGAATATCATCTCAATATCAAACTTAATCCAAATTTGACAACCTCAAACCAAGCTTATTCCTATCAATTAATCATATTTATGAATTATTTGCAATTACTCACTAAACCTCATTGGCATTCATAAGTTAAAACTGTTAATTTTGAAATAAATCCCCTACCTCAATTAGTCGAAACCGTCGAATTTAAACACAACGATCCCTTTCTTTTTCCCAGTTTACAACAGCCAATGCGGCCGGAACAGCAGCAGCAGCAGCCTCACTTCTTCTGGGGCAGCAATAATAATGACAATCGCGCCTATCCCAATCATCTCTATAGCGGTGACATCAGTGGTTCCGGATAAGGACGATAATACTAAACAGAGACATTAACATATACTATTGTAATCAAAACAAAATATGGTAGAGAAATAGATTCGGGAAACAGAGCATGAGCAAGAGTGTTACAGTTTCAAGAATGGAATTGGGAATGCAGTGGAAGCTACTGTCGAGCAATAGCAGTGGCGCTTCCCTTCAAGCTTGATGGTAATTGAACTGTGACGGCGAGGTTTCCTTCAACGGCAATGGTGACAATGGCGTGCGGCGTTGGCGTCGAAGATTCCAGTGCAGCGACGAGAATGAAGCTTCTTCTCGGTCAGTGGCTCACAGCTCGCAGTTCCCTCTCAACGTCTCTCTCTCATCTCTGTTCCATAGCAGCGACCTTAACTGGTGCCAGCGGCGGACTTCACTCACGGCTATAGGGACGGCTCGGACAACAGCGACGGCACACGACGGCGTGCAACGACAACACCAAATCCCTCTCTGCGCGACTTTGACTCTATGCCTCCCCCTTTCTTCGACTCGGACCTGACGACGGACTCCAAGGCGGCGGCAAGAAGCTCGACGACGTTTGGTCTCCATAGTGACGGCGGTGAGACGCTGGTGATGGCGAGCTAGACAGCGGCTGGGTGCGACGATGGAGTCTCCTTCAACGGCAAGCACGGGCTTTCTCTCTCTCCAGCGGCAGCGGCTCCGACCACACCAGCGACAGCGACGCATGGGTTAACGACGACGGCTCCATGGAACGGTGGTGACGGCACAGGCAAGATGCGGCAGTGGCGGCGAACTGGATGGCGTAGAGTACGGCTCCTCCTTCTCCGATTCCAAGTCCTCTGTTCTCCCTTTCTATTTTTCTGAGTTCCTTTCTTTTTTTTGTGTTAGTGTTTAGGATGAAAGGGGGTGGGGCAGCGTTCAGAGGCTAGGGAAAGGGAAAAAATTAGGGTTAGGGTTTTTGGGAATTAGGGTTTAGATTCGATTTAGAATTTTATGTTTAGGAATTAAGGATTTTATAAAAGAATATGGATAGATATGAATAGATATTTTGATAAAATTGGAGGGTAGAGTAATTTTAAAATCAAGTATACTCTATTAAAAATATTTAGGAACATTATTTATCATCATATTACTAAGTTCAATTAATTATTTCTAATTTAAAATACAAAATAAATATATTAATCGCATTTTTATAAAATATAGTTTAACTCAATATTAGTTATTCAAATTAAATAATATAACTTCTCATTATTTTTCTATCTCCAAAACTTTAATTTCAAATTGTAAAATAACTAATAATAAAAATTGTACAAAAATATTAATTGACTTAAACTTAAAGTATTTATAAATATCAATCTAATCATTTCTAATAAAATAATTTCTGAGAGTTCAAATTAACAACATAATTCATTCAAAATAGAATTTATTTAAATTAAATTATACAATTCTTTCTTATTTTTCAATTATCAAAATTATAATTTCAATCATACCAAATATCTAATAAAGATTATATAAAAATTCTAATTAATTTAAACTCCAATTATCATGAAACTCCATTTAATTACCTTTAGTAAAATAATTTTCTTAAAATAAAATTATCAACAAATAAAATAAATCACAAATAACTATTTTATTTGATTTTCAAAAACTAGGGTTGTTACACGTTTGAACTCTCAAAACACCATTTTCTGTTTTTCTGACTAAGCCAATCACTCAATCATTGTTGCTTGATCCATCAATCCTCGTGGGATCCACCCTCATTCACTTGAGGTACTACTTGGTATGACCTGGTGCACTTGCCGGTTAGTTTGTGGTTGTAAATTCCGCACCATGTTTTTGGCGCCGTTGCCGGAGATTGACTGTGATTAACAACTATTAGTTATTTGATTGCTTAGATTAGGTATTTTAGTTTTAATTTTTTTTAATTGTTGCTTTATTATTTTCGAAAATTAGTACTAGTATTTTTCCTTAATTTCTAAAATTAAGTTTGGTGTTACCTAGTTAATTTTATTTTAATTTTTTCGTTTAATTTTCCTGATATTTTTGAATTTTTCTAGCTTTCTATTGATCATTATTTTCGAATTTTTCTTGTATTAAGTAGTAAGTATTTTATTTTATTTCTTTACACATGTTACCTCATTGGAAATTTTCTGCACTTTGACGTAGAGAGTTCCATCTTTTCTTGTCTTCTGTCTGTTTATGAGCAGGAACAGGGACAAGGAACCTCTATTAGACTTTGATCCTGAACTTGAAAGGACCTTGAGGCGGCATTAGCAACAAGCAAGAGTTTACGAGGCTGCAGAGTCCACTATGGATCATAATAATGCTGCTAATACCAATGTGGCAAATCCAGTTGGGAATGAGCAACCTAGAAGAGTGCTTGGCTCTTACACTGCTCCTAATGCATATTTATATGGCAAAAGTATTGTGGTGCCTTCTATAGCTACAAACAACTTTGAACTGAAGCCACAGCTAGTTACTCTTGTGCAACAGAATTGCCAATATCATGGGCTCCCTCAGGAAGATCCAAATAAATTTATCTTTGATTTTCTGCAGATTTGTGATATAGTGAAGACCAATGGAGTGAATCCTGAGGTATACAAACTCATGCTCTTTCCATTTGCTGTGAAGGATAGAGCAAAGCTGTGGTTAGATTTTCAACCTAAGGAGAGTCTGGATACTTGGGACAAGGTGATCACTGGATTTTTGACTAAATTTTTCCCACCTCAAAAGCTAACTACGCTAAGGGTGGAGGTTCAAACCTTCAGATAGAAGGATGGTGAGACCCTTTATGAAGCTTGGGAAAGATTCAAGCTACTGACTAGGCAATGCCCTCCGGACATGTTCTCTAAATGGAATCAGCTGGATATCTTTTATAAGGGCTTATGTGAAATGTCCAAGATGCGCTTAGATAATTCTGCAGGTTGTTCTTTACACAGGAAGAATATACCAGAGGAGACTACTGAGCTTATTGAGTTGGTTGCTAACAACCAATATTTATACTCCTCCAACAGGAATATTGTGAACTCTGAGACCCCTCAGAAGAAAGGTGTTTTGGAAGTGGAAGCAGTTGATGCTCTTCTTTCTCAGAACAAGCTTCTGTCTCAGCAAATATATTAATTACTCAACGGTTGAGTGGAATGCAAGTTTTAGCTATCAACACTCAGAATACACCTCAAGAGATCTCTTATGACATGACAGGTAATTTTATGCAAAATGAGAATTATGATCATGCTCAATGTTCTTCTGAATAGGTCAATTACATAGGGCATGCTCCTAGAAACCCCAATAATGATCCATATGCTAAGATCTATAATCAGGAGTGGAGAAATCACCCAAATCTGGGGTGGAGAGAGTAACCTCAGAGACTACAGAATTTTAATAATAATTCTCAGGGCAATTTTCAGCAGAATAATTTTAATAACCACCAGTTTCAGTCATCTCAGCAAGCAACTCCTCAGTCTCAGAAGACTACTGATTTGAAAGCACTAATGGCGAGTTTTATACATGAAACCAGAACATCAATCAAGAACTTGGAGATTTAAATGGGTCAATTAGCCACAAAAGTTAATAAAATTGATCAGAGGACCATTAATAGCCTTCCTGGCAACACAATTCCAAATCCAAGAGAGGAGTGCAAGGCTATAACCTTGATAAGTGGACAAGTGGCAAGCACGAAAGCACAAGTTAATGAGGAGCCAGTTGAAAAAGAAGCTCCAGAGGAGAAGAAAAAGGAAATAGAACACACCCCTCCTAGGCATGCAGATAATCTATTCCCAGTCTCTCTTGACACTCATCCTACATTTCCTAAGGTGCCCGAGTACAAGTCTAAAATGCTATATCCTCAGAGACTTCAAAAGGAGACCAAGGACAAGCAGGTTTTAAAGTTCTCGGAAGTCTTCAGAAAGTTGTGATGAATAGATTTTTTGACGGTTTAGAATTCACAAATGATTTCTCGTTGTAAGTATAGTTTCTAAACCAGCAAATAATCCTTTCATACAAAAGATTGTTTGTCACAAGTACAAAACCCCTAAATTTATAAACCGAAGTATTCGAACCTCGGGTCGTTCTCCCTAGGAATTGCAATAAAGTGTTTTGTTATTGGTTATGAGGTATGTTTTGGGGTTTTTGGGATAAGAGACATGAAAGATAAATGACAAGGAAGTAAACTAATGTCTAAAAAAGATCTTGGCAAGGTTTGGTGGTCAAGGATCTCTATCCCTATCACTAACCATAACATGAGAATTAGCAAGGATCAATCCCATTAAGTCATCCTCTAACTAGTAGTAAAAGAAAGTCAAATGAGCTATATCAATCCAAGTCCATAAGTCCTAGTTCTCCACCAATTCAATTAGTGAGATCTAGAGTTAATGGCTCCCAATCATCAATTACTTGGACATTAGTAACTCAAGAGTTCCTAAGTTACCTTCCCAAGCCAAGAGCATAAAATTCTACTCTAAAATCCAACCAAGCATTTCATCAAATACTTAGAAGGCATAAAAGGAAAGCATAGTAAAATTTCAAGGAAAGTAAATCTACACTACTCAATTACAAGGAATTAAACAACAACAAATCAAATGAACAATAAAGGAACATGAATCATAAATTGCATTAGAAGGAAATAAAAGAAACAAAAGTGCATCAACATAAGAGTAGAGAATTACAAGAATTAAATGCTAAACTAGAGAGAAGAGGTGTAGAAGAAGAACAATTACAAAAGGAAAAGTAAATCAAAGCATGAAATTAATCTAGATCTAAGAAATTCTAATCTAGATCTAACCTAATCCTAATCCTAGAGAGAAGTGAGAGCTTCTCTCTCTAAAACTAACTTTCCCTCCAAAACTAAACTAATTATGACTAGATGTGTCATCCCTCTTCAATCCTTGGGTTAAATAGCATCAGAAATGAGTTGGATTGGGCCCACAAGGATTCTAAAATCGCTGGCCATGAGTTGCATTAAGTGAATCATGTGCAACCATCGATATGTACAAGTACAGTGTGCGTGCGTACCCCTAAACACGATGAAACTATGGCAAATATTATATCATTTCGAAGCTTGGGATGTTAGCTTTCCAACGCAACTAGAACCGCCTCATTTGGATCTCTGTACCTCATGTTATGGTTGATTAAGTGCGAAGAGGTCGAGCTTGACAGCTTTGCGATTCCTTCATTTCTTCATGAGTTCTCCATTTCTACATGCTTTTTCTTCATTCCCTCAATCCAATCCTTGTCTTCTAAACCTGAAATCACTTAACAAACATATCAAGGCATCTAATGGAATCAAGGTGAATTAAATTTAGCTATTTTAAGATCCAAAAAGCATGTTTTCACTCTTAAGCACAATTAAAGGAGAATAACAAAAACCATGCTATTTCATTGGATAAATGTGGGAGAAGGCGATAAAATCCTCTAAATTCAACACAAGATAAACCTTAAAAATGGGGTTTATTAACCTCCCCACACTTAAACAATAGCATGTGCTCATGCTAAACCAAGAAGGATAAGAGAAAGGGTATGGACATTTATTCAATGTAACCTATCTATATGCATCCTATCTAAATGAATGCAACTAAATACAAAATGATTCTACCTACTTGGTTAAAAATAAATGAATCCTCCAAGAGCATGTATAAACGGGTAGGGCTAAGGTCATATGACGACTCATGAATCCTACCAATTTAAATATAAAAATGAAGTTCAAGTAGACTTGCAAGAAGAAAGCTCATGAAAGCCAGGAATCAAGGAATTGAGCATCGAACCCTCACCGGAAGTGTTTGCACTCTAGTCGCTCAAGTGTGTAGGGTCGATTCTCTCAATTCTCTCCTAATCATGCTTTCCAAGATTTGTTTTTCATCTAACAATCAATATTTATTTCATGCATGCATACAACTATCATGAGGACTTTTCATAGGTTGTAATGGGGCTAGGGTTAAGGTGATACATATTTGGTTAAGTGGACTTGAAATTTGAATCTTTGATTACCTTGAACTTCTCACTTAACCTATATAGCAACCTATACAATTCTAAACAAACCTAACTACCCATTCTTCATTTTTTCACATACTCATGCATTTTTTTTTTCATTTCACAACACACACGCATTGATCTTTATTGAACTTTACTTTTGGGCATTTTGTCCCCTTTTTATTACTTTTCTTTTCCTCTTTTTTTTTTTCTTTCTTTTTTTTCTTTTTCTTTTGATATCTACATATATTTTTTTCTTTATTCTTATTTTCTCATTTTTTTCTTTTTGCAATAAAGTATATACAAAAGTATCAATGCATATAGTTTTACATTTAATTAACACATGAGTATGGACCCAATTCCCAAATATAGAAATATAAAACAAAAACACCCTTTTATCCCAACCAATGTCCCAAGTTTCCCACACTTGAATGATACTCACACTCACTAGCCTAAGCTAATCAAAGATCCAAATAAATGACAATTATTGTTTTTCGCCTTAGGCTTGTAATGTGCTAAAATTAAGAATAAGTGGGTTAATCGTAAGCTCAAAGTTGGCTAACAATGGAAGACAAAAGGTAAGGCTATTTGGGTAAGTGAGCTAAATGAAATGATGGCCTCAATCATATAAGTGCATGAATACAAGGAATAATGGACATAAAGAATCAAACAAATCAAAGATTACAATCATAGAAAGAGAATAATGCACACAAGAAGGAAAAATAAGTGGTTATAAGATGTAACCATGTCATTAGGCTCAAATCTCACAAGCTTATATTCTTAGCTCAAAAACCATGTTCCAGAATAAATTCTTTCGAGCAAGTTCAACCAAAATTTTTTTTTATTTCAAATTGGTAGGGTGCCCTAAAACAGTTTCTTGGAAAAGAAATCATCATCCTAACCAAGTAGTCCTAATAAGAAAGAAATGGTAAAAATATGTACAAATTCTAACTAACATGCAACCTATCATGTAATGCAACAACTAATCTAACACTGGTGTTGAAAAAGAAAATTGTTACCTATGGAGATCGGTCAGACGACCTCCCCACACTTAAAGATTGCACCGTCCTCGGTGCATGCAAAGAAAAGCAAGGTGGATGGGTTGCTACAACTGATGAGTTCCGTCAAAAGATTGTGCGGATGACTTATTTGGTGCCCCATTTAGTAACTTTTCCTTTTCCTTCTTTCTTGGTGGCCAACCTAAAAGGAGAGAAAAAGAAAGAAAATTAAGCCTATAATAAAGATATCAAAGCAAATAGAACATAGGTGGGGGCTAATGCCAAATAAAAGTAGGGTTCTCTACTACATGGTAGCTACAACATGTGAGTGAGAAAACAATGTAAGCTAAGGCATATCATTAGGCTTGAGGCAAGAGTAAAGTCAAAGCATGAAGAGCATATCGAGCATCAAGTTCAAATAAAAATTGATACAAACAAGATTAGTGATAGGCATGAGACATTTGGTTCCATCCTAACCCAATGATAATGAGGCACAAGAACAAAGAGTAATCAGTTAGGAAGGCTAAAGCACTAATCTCGTGTGTAGAACAAACATCACAATTAATGCTACAAGTCATGAAGCACCAAAATAATACAAGAGAGTCTCAACAATTGAGTAGGAAAGTTCAACACCATTATTAAAATGAGAAACTTAAGAGAAAAATGAAAACAGGCTATAAAAAAACAAAATTGAAATGCAAAGAATAAAAGTGTGCAAATGCAATAAACAAAAGAAAATGGAAGATGAGAAAAAAAACTCTCTTTTTTTTTACCGACACGGACGTGTCATGCATGCTTACGCGTGAATACGCAGATTGGCCGAAGGGCGCGTACAGGTGCGCGTGCACGCATTGTGCATTTAGAATAAAGGGCGCGTATGCGCCAGGTGCGTGTACGCATGGGTTAGGTTGGGCGCAGGGCACAGTGTCAGCCCAAGGGTGGCCCAACTCTCTGGAAAATGTACCAGAAGGGCAGGTGGCGCTACCGACGCGTGCGTGCACAGCGTGCTTGCGCGTGCATTGCGCATTTAGCTTTATGGAT
Source organism: Arachis ipaensis (assembly GCF_000816755.2). Taxonomy (NCBI): domain Eukaryota; kingdom Viridiplantae; phylum Streptophyta; class Magnoliopsida; order Fabales; family Fabaceae; genus Arachis; species Arachis ipaensis. Next base: position 61,281,062 of record NC_029788.2, read on the forward strand.
GCGTACGCGCCAGGTGCGCGCACGCGTGGGTTGGTTTGTGCCTTAGGCCCAATGTTCGCACAGTGCAGGCCTAACTCTCGGGTTTTTGGCTGGGGATGGAATTTTTTTGCATCCATACGTATGCGCCATGTATGCGTGCGCGTGGATGGTCGAAAATGCTTGGGTCACGCGTTCGCGTCCAGTGCGCACACGCGTGGGTTGATGCTCTGTTTTTCAAAATTTTCCTAAGTTCTTGCACCAAACCAAGCCTTCCAAACCTCCGAACAGCTACCAAAACACCCTAAAACCTTATTTAACATACCAAACTACCAAATAAACTCAACTAACTAAACTAAACATGAAATTAAACTAATTCTATTAATATGTACAAAAGGGAAAAATGAAAAGAGTTTACCATGGTAGGGTGTCTCCCACCTAGCACTTTTGTTTATTGTCCTTAAGTTGGACTTATGGGAAGCTCTTTGTCATGGTGGCCTATGCTTGTACTCATCCTTGATTCTCCAAGGATCTTTGCTCCTCAAATGGTTGACAGAAGTTCCAACCATCTTCACCAAGTTTGGATGGAGTTCCACCTAAGATATGAGCTCCCATAGTTGATCTTCATGCTTCGATCCGGGATCCCGTATCTTATTTTCGCACCCATCTTCAAGTTGATCTTCATAAATTTTCCATTCGGGTTGTTGACAAATAGAATTCCCTTTAGGATACCAAGTCTTCTTCATAGACCCATGTGAAGTAGCATTCTTCCAATCATAGTCCCTATGCTTTGAAGCTTTGACCTCAATGAGCCTAATTCCAAACTTCCAACCACTACACAACTCCTTTTTACTCTTAGTTTCACAAAGAGCACTAAGTTGTCCATCCATTTCAATCAAGCCATATTCAAGTGAGAAAGTGAAGCTTAAGGGTAAGAGTTTTACCCACTTGAATGATGTGTTGGATGGTGATTTAGGGAGGAAAACCTCCCCACACTTAGACAATGCAAGGTCGACTTCCTTATACTCTTCTTTGTGTATTTCAACCTCTTGACAACTTCTGTCATCTTCTTTGTGCATGTTGACTTCTTCCAATTCCTCCTCACCATCAATCAAATCAAACTTGGGAGGTTGTGTGAAATCGACTTCCATATCAACTTCACCTTTGACGGAAGTGTCTTCAATGATATCACCAACATCATTTGGTGTTGAGTTGTCTTCAATATCTTCAGTTTCACTTCCCATGGGAGAGAATTCAATTATTGATAAGAAATCATTGATGATTGAGTCCATCTCTTGATCAACATTTTCATATTCTTCAATCTTGATATGTTCCGGAGGTTGTTGAGATGTCCATGGTGGTTTCGCATCTCCTAGATCTTCAACCACTTCTTCCTCTTTTTCAATGACCCTAGGTTTTTCCAATTGCTCCAATACAAAGCTTGACTCTTCTTTCTTCTCCACCAGATTTTCCAATCTCTCTTTCATACTCTGCTCATCTTTTGATTTTTCGCATGTGGCCACGGATGCACCTTGAGTGTTCAAGCATTGGTAGGCTAAAGTGTGCACTACCTTAGTCAAATTAGTCACAAACTCTAGGGTGTTCCTTTGCATATACGCTTGGCCTTGAAGTAGCAAGGTGAGAGAATCGTCTATTGGGGCTTGGGGTGGATAGAAAGGTTCATTATTTTGGAGAAAGGGCTCATAATGAGAAGGTGGTTCTTCATAGTATGGGTATGGAGATGGTGTGCATTGAGGTGGTTCTTGGTAATAATCACAATGGAATCGTGGTGGTTCTAAAGGTTCTTGATCATAACGGTCACAAGGAGATGGAATGGGTGATTGGTCATACAATGGATGTGGGTCATAAGAAGGTGCTTGGTAAAGATGGGCTTGTGAGCATGGTTGATAGTCATGTTGTGGATAAGGTTCCTAAGCATATGGTGGTGGTGCTTGATTATCACAAAAAGAGTCACCATAGCCATTAAATTGGCATGCACTAGGATGTGAATTATACCTATAAGTGTCTGGAGGTTGTTGCCAATAGGAGTGATCAATTCCTTGAGGCTCCTCCCATCTTGGAGTATTCCATCCTTGTTACATGTTATCATTAAAGTCCACATTTCCTACAACATAGAGAGAACCAAACTCATAGCCAAGAGGGTGAGAATTTGATGACTTGCATCATCTACCCTTCTTTCTTGCATAAAGAGGACCATAAAAGAGCATAAATCTCATTTGATCATTACAATTCATGCATTATTTGATGAATATCATGGTACATTGCTTTAAGATGAGTTGTGCTGAATTTCAGGTGAAAAAGACATCAAAAATGGGAAGAAAGCAACACAGAAGCTGGGCGTGTGAATCTGGCGTGCCACTTGGAGCAAACGCCACAAAAATGCACTGGCGTGGCACGCCAGGAGCTAGGCGTGGCACGCCAGTACTGAAATCCAGAAGGGAGTCTCAAGCATTCACATGGGCATGGCACGCCAGGGACTGGGCGTGGCACGCTAGTACAAAGTTCCAGAGTGCAACAATGGAGGACACTAAAGGGGCGTGGCAGACCAGGTTGGGCGTGGCACGCCAGCTCATTACTCCAGGAGGAACCATCACTGTGGCGTGACACTTGGTATTGAAGGCGTGGCACGCCAACTCCAAAAAGTCACTTGGGCGTACCACTTGAGGAACCAGGCGTGGCATGCCAAGCTTGAGAAGTCCACAAATGTATGGGCGTGCCACTTGAGCAGCATGGCATGGCACGCTGGTACAAAATCCCAGAGAAGGGGCTGAAGGTCAAAGACGTCTGGGCGTGCCACTTGAGATCGAAGGCGTAGCAAGCCAGGCTCTCATTATCCCTTTGGCATGCCACTTGAGCAACCAAGCATGGCACGCCAATGCACAAAGAGGCCAAAGCAAGGGCTGGGCGTGCCACTCGGTATCGAAGGCGTGGCACGCCAGTCCAAGAATCTCACTATGGCATGCCACTTGAGTGCTGGGCGTGGCACGCCAGCTAATGGAACCAAGGCAAGGTCATAGGCGTGGCACGCCAGCCTCTAGGCATGGCACGCTGGTACAAGTTTCCAGAAAGAATGAAGGAGGCCAAATACATGGGCGTGCCACTTGGTGTCAAGGGCGTGGCACGCCATTCACTATTCCTCACTTGGGCGTGCCACGTGAACCCCAGGCATGGCACACCAGTGTCATTCAGGAAGCAAAAGCCATTGGGGCGTGCCACTTGAGTTCGTGGCGTGGCACGCCAAACAGAAGAATCATTTGCTTACAAAGTGCGTGGCACGCTAGACCTTGGGCATGCCACGCTAGTTCAACTTTCCAGAGAGCTTGTTCAAGCATGCAGCAAAGGCGTGGCACGCTAGACCCTGGGCGTGCCATGCTAGTTCAAGTCTCCAGGGACAAGAAGAAGAGGAAAGAGTTTAGGGCGTGCCACTTAAGCTCGAAGGCGTGGCACGCCAGGCTACATGGGTATTAAAAGACCCTTGGCATGCCACTTGAGCTCGAAGGCGTGGCACGCTAGGGATGTTATTGAAGAAGAGCATGCCACTTGAGGAATTGGGCGTGGCACGCCAAGCCAGAATTGGAGGAGCACATGACACGCCACTGAAGCGCCAGCCACACGCCAGCTGGGAAGTCACACTTATTGAGTTTCTTTTCCCTCCGAATTGTAATTTTCCTTTTTTACTTTTGTAATTCTTTTATTTTGAGAGCTAGGAGAAGTATAAATACCCCCAAGAAGTACTAAAAAGGGGGTTAAGCAGTTAGAGAGACTAGTTTTAGATTCACTTTTACACTTCATCATCTTCTTTACTTTTGAGTATTTTTCTTTGAGATATGAGTAGCTATATTCCCTCTCATTGAGAGAGGGAGCTCTGTTGTACTTGATGGATTGATGATAGTAAAATTCTTTTTCTCTTCATCTCCTCTTTGATTTGCTAGAAAGAATTAAGTTCTTAATGCTTAGTGTTCAATCATCTTGGGAAAGAGATTGAATGCAAAATGGGTTTCATGGGAACCTTGGGAAAGGAAACATGAAACTATGCTTGAAATCCCTTCTCACACGTGAGTAGGATCTGGGTTTTGGTGTTCGGATATGGTGACATATAATCCTCCCTCTACTTGTACCTATGATGATGTGTGGTATAATCAGGGACCAAGCATATCTCTCTTCATGAACAATTAGACCAAGGAATTGGCTATTGATCAAGATCTGAGAGATTGAGTCACCAAGGGATTGGGGCTCAATCAATCATGATTGCCAAGAGGTGAATGAGTTGCATGATCAAAGATGAGATGTAAGCTGGAATTGATCCAAAGAGACAACATCTCCTTATCTCAACGAATTTCCCCATTCTTATCTATCACCTTCTTTATAGTTTGCTTTTACATTTTGCAATTCCCCATTCCCATTTACAATTAAGTCATTTATGATTATGCACTTTACATTCTGCCATTTTCATTTCTGCACTTTATTGCTTTCCTTTACATTTTAGCCATTTACAATTCTGTCATTTATAATTCTGCAATTACAATCTATCTGCCCGCTTGACTAATTCATCAATTGATTAACACTGCTCAAATTTACCAATCTCTGTGGATACGATCCCACTCCACTGTGGATTATTACTTGGTGATAATTTTGGTGCGCTTGCCAAAAGAACTGATTCACCATTTTTTTGAATGGGGTGTGAATTCAGACTCATCAAGTTTTATGGCGCCGTTGCCGGGGATTGGTTTAAATTTGACAGTAATTAAATTGATTGGAGAGCTAGATTAAGCATTTTTTTCTCTTGTTATTTACCTTTTGGCTCTTTACTTTTCTGTCTACTCTGTTTCCTTAGTTTTACTTTGATTATTTTAGCTATTCACTGTCCATATTTCAATTCTTCTAACTGTTTGATTAATTGCATCAACCAAGCTAACCACTAATCTTACTACATTCATTCTTTCACTCGTCCTCCACTTGCTGTTTGTTGAATGTATGACAGGTAGAAGGAGAGAAACTTCATCTTCCTTTGATTAAGGAGGGAAGCAAGAGGCAAAGGCATAGTTGGAGAGGAACTAGTGGAGGAAGATCTGCGAACCACCATGGATGACGAAGTACAAGACAATGTTGGAGGAGTTGCTGGAAATCATGTTGGACAAGAAAGGAGAGTCTTAGGCTCCTACATCAACCCAAATCTAGGAAACTGTGGCAGCAGCATCCTCAAACCAACGATCCATGCCAATAACTTTGAGTTGAAACCTCAACTCATTACACTTGTCCAGAATAACTATTCATATGGAGGAAGTGGCCAAGAAGACCCAAATCAACATCTCAACACATTCTTGAGGATATGTATGTGATACTGTAAAGTCCAATGGGGTACACCTTGACACCTACAAGCTACTCTTATTCCCTTTCTCACTCAGAGATAAGGCAGCAAAGTGGTTGGAAGCATTCCCTAAGGAGAGCCTAACCACATGGGAGGATGTTGTAAACAGATTCCTTGCAAGATTTTATCCTCCACAAAGAATCAACAGGCTAAGAGATGAGGTGCAAACTTTCAGACAACAAGATGGTGAAACACTCTATGAGGCCTGGGAGAGATTCAAGGATTTGATAAGAAGATGCCTATCAGAAATGTTAAATGAGTGGGTGTGATAAACCCATATTTTATGATGTATTTTGTGCTCAATTTAAGTGATTTATTCAATCCTTCACCCACTTATTCATGTGAATTGCCTGGTTTTACTTTCCCTTCCTTATTATGTGATATATGTGAAAAATATGTTGCCTATGCTTTAAAAATTTTAATTTTAATTACCCTTTATTACCATTCGATGCCGTGATTTGTGTGTTAAGTATTTTCAGATCTCCCAAGGCAGGAATGGCTTAGAGGACAAAAAGGAAACATACAAAAATGGAAGGACAGCACAAAAATGGAGTTTTAAAGAAAAGGGCAGCGACACGAACGCATGGACGACGCGGCCGCGTGCCTACCGCGAAAAGGCAGCGACGCGAACGCGTGACTAACGCGGACGCGTGCCTTGAGCGGAATACAAATGACGCATACGCCTGACCGAAGCGAACGCGTGACAAGGAAAACTCTCAAATGACGCGACCGCGTGACCCACGTAGACGCGTGACAGACGCCACGTGTAGAAACTGCAGAAAATGCCCCCAGCAATTTCTGAAACCCTTTTTGGCCCAGATCCAAGTCCAGAAAACACAGATTAGAGGTTATAAAGTGGGGAAATGCATCCATTCAAAAGAGAGGTTTTCCATTATTCACTTTTCATAATTTACATGTAGTTTTTAGAGAGAGAGGTTCTCTCCTCTCTCTTAGGATTTAGTTTTAGGATTTAGGATTATTTCTTCTTCATCACAGGTTCAATGTTCCTTTAATTTATTTTCCTACTTTTAATTTTATTACTTTAATTGATATTTATCTTTTCAATTTAGCTTATAAACCTTTCCATGTTAGATTTGAATTTATGTTTAAACGTAATTTGAGGTATTTCAAATTTATGATTACTTTATTCTATTTATGAATGCTTTTAATTTAATTTAGATATTTTCTTTCTTTTGGCTTTGATTAAGTAATTGGTAAAACTTGAGTTGTCAAACTCAGCAGTGGTTGAAATTGGCAGATTATTAATTGATCTAGATCGCTCTAAAGCTAGTCTTCCCACAGGGATTGACTAGGACATGAGGATCAAACTAATTAGTCCACTTGACTTTCCTTTGCTTTAGTAAAAGTTAACTAAGTGGGATTAAAACTCAATTCTCATCACCATCGATAAGGATAACTAGGATAGGACTTTCAATTCTCATACCTTGCCAAGAGCTTTATTAGTTACTATTTTAACGACTTGTTATTTTACATTACTTGTTCCTTATTTTAAAAACCCAAAACAAAATTCTACCTTTTCCATAACTAATAATAAATCATACCTCCCTGCAATTCCTTGATAAGACGACACGAGGTTTGAATACTTCGGTTTATAAATTTTATTGGGTTTGTTACTTGTGACAACCAAAACGTTTGTACGAAAGGATTTTCTGTTGGTTTAGAAGCTGTACTTACAATACGATTATATTTTTGTAAATATCTTTACCGATAGAAAATCAGTTCGTCAAAATGGCGCCATTGCCGGAAAATTGCAAACGTGTGTCTTATTATTGGTTATTGTAAATATTTTTCTTTTGCCTGTTTAATTGTTTCTGTTTTCATTTTTTTATTCTTATTAGCTACCATGAGTTTTCACCCCTCTCGCTTTGAGTTTGGTTCTAAATTTGTTGAAAGGAGTGGAAGCTATAACAGGAATATGCATCAAGGTCTAAGCAATCAAAGATGGAAGAAGCCAAGAGGATCTGATCAACCCTTTAGGCAACAACACCCTCCAAGATATCATGGGCAAGGACCACTCTACAATGCATACCAAGCTGATAGATATAGTGGACCCCCTTGTATTTACCAACAAGCCCCACCCTGTGCTTATAGATCATCCTCTCAACATAGCTTTGAACCACTGCACTCACAAGTTCCTTTTCACCATTCACCACCGTATGACCCTTATCCACAACAATTCCAATCTAATTACTCCCAAGAACCACCTCTGTATTATGAGCCCTCCCTCCCAACCAATGAACCCTCATATCCACCCCAACCTCCAATGGATGACAAACTTCGTGTTCTTCTTCAAGGGCAAGCGAAGATGCAAAGGGACGTGCTGGAACTCACTACTGCCTTAACCGAGGTGGTAAATAAATTAGCTTTCCAACATCTGAGCACTCAGAGTACTCCCATGGCTACATGTGGGGAATCAAAAGAAGAGCGTAGCATGAAGGAGACACTAGAAACTTCGGTGGACAATGAGGAGCATGGCTTTGTATTGGAACAAGTGGAGGAAGCCATAATAGTTATAGAGAAAGAAGTGGTTGAAGATTTAGGAGATGCTGAACCTCCATGAGAATCGAGAACTGTAAAGGATTCCGCCGAGAAGTTCGAAATTGATGCCAAGGAGGATAGTGCACAACCTCCAATGCATATACCTTGTGAAAAATTGGACGGAACAGACCAAGAAGTTGATTCCATAGGCAGTGATGATCATGAATCAAGCTCTCCTAGTCACGAACTTGCATCCGCAACTGAACTCTTTGAACCTGAAGAACCTTATCCAAGTGAATACGAAGATGATGTCGAGATAGATTTCTCTCAACCTCCAACGTATGACTTGAGTGACAAGGAAGACATAGAAGACTTTGATTAGGATGCAGTTGCAGTTGAAGAATTTTGCAAAGAAGTGGAGGAATTCACAGAAGAATACAAGGGAGTAGAGCTCACGGAACCACTGGAAACACCTATCCCAAGGCCATTACCACCTAATACAAGCTTCAAGTGGGTACAATCCTTAACCTTTATCTTTACTTTTCCACTTGAATATGGTTTGCTTGAAACGGATGGCCAGCTTAGAGCTCTCTGCGGCTTTAAGAGTAAGAGGGAAATGGCTCGTACTCAGAGCTGGTGTGCAAGATTTAATAAGGTTCCACACTTTAATTCGAAGTGCAAGGATTGGTATCGAGTTCAATTAAATGGGTCTCGGAAGGCGTTTGGTCATCTTGGTGAGAATACAATTTCTAAACCACCCGGATGGAAGAATATAGATCAAGACAAAGGCGGATTTAAAACCAAAGTTTGGGATCCAGGAATCTATTCTGACATTCGTCACCCCGGGAGCCTGAGAATCTGTTTGAAGCTGCTCAAAAGCTTTACATGCCTAGTTTGGGACCCCAGAGGCTATTGGAATTCCAAATACTGGTGGAGATTTCTGGATGAATTCAAGCATAAGCCACCATAATAGGAAGCTCATCAAATGTCCAACTTAAGGTTTTTAACTAAAAGTGCTAGGTGGGAGACAACCCACCATGGTATGATCGTTCCTGTTTCAATTTTATTTTGTTTTGTTTGTTTTTATATTATATTATTTTCATTGAACCTGGATATTATTTGTAGCATTTACATTAGCATTGCATACTGCATAATTTTAGATTAAAAAAAAAGAGAGATCACCCCACGCGAGCGCGCAGGCCATGCGTGGGCGTGAAATGGAAATCGGCGTAAAGATCCAACACCCAGAAAGTTGGGCTGGAATCGTGCGGCTGGTGTGCGTTTAGCACAAAACGGCCCACGCGTTCGCGTCCCTGACGTAAACGCGTCACTTGCAAAACACTCATCCCACGCGAATATGTGAGCGAAGCGTCCGCGTCGCGTGGATATTATGGCCCCCTAAATGGAGACAGAGAGTTGCGCTGAAACGACGCTGGAAGTGTGCATCTAAATGGAGACAGAGAATTTTACCCAACCCACGCGACTGCGTCAACCACGCGATCGCGTCAAACCCATTTCATCCTAGTCACGCGATCGCGTGCCCCACGCGTTCGCGTGGATTTGAATCCACTAACCCCAAGTCACGCGAACCCTAACCCCATCGCGTCGCCCATTCACCCCCAACCCTCCTCTCCCCTTCTTCCTTCCTTCACCCCTCGCCCAACCCTAACCCAACACCTCGCCCCTGCTCCACCACCACGCCACCGTGCTCCTTCCCAGCACCGCCGCATCACCACCACCTTTTCTCTGCCCTCATCTCTGTTCCATACATTTGTACTTCTACACACCAGGTTCCGCCATACTGCAATTTCTCTTTTCAATTCCTTAGTTAGTTTTTCAATTTTTGTTCAGAATAGGATAGTTAGAGATGCATGTTTATAGTGGATTTTAGGTGGTTAGGTAGCTAGGATGTGGTTAGTGGATTTAGGCCTGATAATTGCGCCGTTCTTGTTACTTGTTTTATCTATTTCGCAATTCTGATTTTGCTGTGATGTTCATATTGTTCATACATTGCTCTTTCATGTTTCTTGCTGCTGTTACACTGCTCTTTCATGTTCATGTTATTTGTGTCTATTTGCAGCTTTATTTAAATTTATATGAACCGATTTTTCCTGCTGTTTCTTACCCGGGAACATCCAATTTTAGCCGGAATGCTGCCCAATTTTCTGCAAATTGTTTCCTTTTCATTCATGTATTGGTTTTGGCAATTTTGCATTTTGCATTACTTAGCTATAACCAAACCAATTCATGAATGCACGGGCTCGCATTCTTATTCCCTTCGATTCCCTGGTTAATAAATTGCGTTATTGATGATTTCATTTTAATTTTTGCTACTCTCGTATCTATCTGAATTATCATCAATAACCTGTTATCCTTGCTTGAATATGAGTTGACTGTTCTTTAAACTTGTGAGATTTATTGTTAGCTAAAAAACCGATTATTATGCCACTTACTTTATCTTTCTTTTACTAACTCACGGCTTTCACTTTCTAACTTCCTTTTCACCTATTAACCGCTTTTAACTTTCTAACTTCTCTTTTTGCTTTTAACCTAACTACTTCAACTTTCTAACTCAGGGCATAATCATTGTTTTTTCCTATTTAACTTGAATTCCGCTTATCATATATTTTGGATTGCATTTTTTTCTTTTCAGACTTTTTCACTCGTATACAATCCAAATTGCACATATATTCAACTCATTTCATGCTTCTCTTGCTCTTTTGCCACTATGTGCTTATATTGCTATTATTCTATTTGTCTACTTATTTTCTTGCTTTTGTTCTTCAATTATATCCTGAAATTTCTGCTTTTCAGGATGTCTGACCCTCAACGCAAAGGAAAAGGCAAAGCAACTACTGGTAAAAGGAAAAGAGGCGAATCCTCTATGTCCATCCTCGACATTTTGCATGACGACTCCTAGCGGGAAAAGCACTTTACCCTGTAGGAGAAGGCTGACCAGCTCCTCACTGCCACAGATCCAGTTAAATTTGCAAACAGATACTGTGAGCTAAAGTATCCAGTGTTTGCCACTTCCAGGAACCTATACCTGGAAAGAACTCTAAAAATTTCAGAAGAACTACAGTAGTACACCTCCGAACAGATTAAACAGAGAGGCTGGTTCTTCTTGGAAAGAAACTTGACAGAGGTCAATGCTTCCTGGGTCAGAGAATTTTACTGCAACTATTTCAAGACCTCTCTGGATGCAGTACACCTCAGAGGGAAACAAATTTTGGTCACTGAGGAAGCTATTGAGGACATCCTCCACCTTCAGCCTAAGTCAGATCAGCCTGACGGTTACCAAAAGGCTGAAGAGGATATGAGATTTATGATATTTGACTGGGATGCTATCAAGCAGAGAATAGCCCTTGATCCTACTGTCCCATGGGTCATGGGTAAGAACACAATGATGCCTAAGGGAATCAAGCTGATATATCTGAATGATGAGGCTCGACTCTGGCACCAGATTCTGAGCAACTATGTGATGCCGAGCATTCAGCTGCCCACTGCTATGATCACCCTCATCTGGTGTGTGATGGAGGGTAAGGACCTGTATCATCCATGATTCTTCTGGTATTACATGGCCAGGGTCCATGTCAGAGGCACTCTCCCTTTCCCTTATCTGATCACCCAGCTCGGCCGTCGAGCTGACGTGCCTTAGGAGCTTGCTGATGAGAAGCCACTTACTGCAGACTGCAAGAAGATTATCCCTCACAGCAGGAAGTTTCAGCCTTTAGGCCACAGACCCCCATTCTTCACCACTTCTGATGAGGCAGCCACTCCTTCAGCTGCCCCTTTTGGATCTACTGCTGCACCAGCCTCATCCACTGCACATCCACCTGCTCCTGAGCCCATTTATCATTTGGTGCATCGACTCTTCACCCGCCTAGATCGTATGGAGCGTCACAACAAGCGGCGCTATGAGCACCTTAAGTTGATGATCCGATTCGGCAGTGACATCCCCTCCGAGCCCGACACCCCTTCTGATACTTCTGAGGTGGAGGCGAATGATCATGAGGAGGAGACACACGCCCAGGTCGAGCAGGCAGGACCAGAGCAGGCTGCGCCACTGCATGAGGAGCCACACCAGATCCAGACCACAGACCCGGAGATTCCTCTACAGTCAGCACCTCTACTGCAGCAGACAGATCCTCCTATACTTATCCAGTCTGCAGACCTTCAGGCCGCCACAGAGACTCCAGCAGCCCATCCTTCCGGTGATGACACTTTTTCACACCCAGCTTGAGTGAGCATCGATGACGATGCTTTATTTTAAGTGTGGGGAGGTCGCCATCCTTGGCGTATCTTTTTGGTGAACCACTACAGACTCTTCTATCTTATTTTGTTTATTTTTCTGTATTTTTATTTTTATTTTTATTTTTCAGTACTTACACATTGTTCTTCTGCTGTATTGTTATTTTATTTCTGCATTTTGCACTTTAGTTTATATCTTAGACATTTAGTTTAGTTTGCAATTCCAAACTTATTAGTTATAGAATATGTGGATTAATTAGTATAGTTTACCCTTTTAGCATATAATAGTTTGGTTTAATTGAAAATAAAAAAAGGAGTAAACTAGAAACTTTAGTAATTTAAAACAATCACACACCTTGTATATATAGCATTACATGTTAGTTAGTTAACAACATTTCTTCAAGGAGGAACACTAAAATTTTAAGGGCCACCCTAAGATCTACATTGAGTTGAATGGGAACTCTTAATTTCCACTTGCATGACATGTATAACTGATATATGATTTTTGAGCTAGAGAACACACAGCTTGTGATTTTTGAGCTTAATTGTATGGTTACATTCAAACCATAAACTTCATTCCTGTGTGTTTTGCCCTTCTTTTTCATTATGATGTTCTTTACTTTGTTTTAATCTATATGTCCAATATAGAATATAGATACATACCAAGAGATGATTGAGGCCATCGTTTGAATTTTTCCTCACTTATCCCAATTTAGCCTACCTTTTACATCACCCTTGTTAGCCCCCTTGAGCTTTTTAATCCCCTCTTGTTCTATAACCACATTACTAGCCTTAAGTAGAAAAACAAAATAAAAATCCCAAGTTGAATCCTTGGTTAGCTTAAGATAGATATTGTGTACAATTTAAGTGTGGGGAATTTTATGGGAACATGGGATGATAGAAACAAAGTAGGGATTTAAAATTAATAAGTTATTTCAGAAATTTGGGAAGCATGCTCATGTGAAATCAAAACAATTAAACTACCATGTGCATAGACTAAAAAAAATATTATAAATATAATTTTAGTATTTAGATAAGGGGATACAAAAACTCCCCAAATGCAAAATAAAAATCAATGCACATGGGACAAAATTTCAAAAAAATTAAAATTAATGCATGAGCTTGTAAATACAAAGTGGGAAAATTTGGGTCAATAGATAAAGGAACTTTAAATTATATGAAGTATGTATGTTAGGTGAGATCTTAGACTAATCAAGGATTCACTTTGTTAGCTCACTTAGCCTTATACATATACCCTTACCTTTACCTTAGCCCCATTACAACCTTGAAAAAGACCTCATGATTTTTGTATGTCTGTATTCCATAGTTGTTGATTGGTTAGATGAAGAACAAAATTTTAGAAAGCAAGGATAGAAAGAAGAATAGAGTGATTAACCCACTAAACACTGAGTGACTAGAGAGTAAACACAAAATCCAGTGAGGGTTCAATAGCTCATCACCATGTATCTCTGCTTAATTGTTAATTATCTTGCAAGTTTGTGAAATACTTCTACCCATCTCAATTGTAAAAGTGCTTTAACATTATCTAGGGTTTGGCCTTACTTATACATATATGATTCCTTGAGGATATGAATTAATTTAAACTACATGAAAGCTTTATATACAAGTGAATAATAACTAAGAATTTCATGACTCATTTAGGTAGTTTGCATTTAGAATAGAATGCATTGCATGAGATTCCACCATTCTAACCTTACCCTTTCTCTTGGATTTAGCATGAGGACATGCTATTGTTTAAGTGTGGGGAGGTTGATAAACCCATATTTTATGATGTATTTTGTGTTCAATTTAAGTGATTTATTCAATCATTCACCCAATTATTCATGTGAATTGCATGGTTTTACTTTCCCTTCCTTATTATGTGATATATATGAAAAACATGTTTCCTATGCTTTAAAAATATTAATTTTAATTATCATTTATTACCATTCGATGCCGTGATTTGTGTGTTAAGTATTTTCAGATCTCCCAAGGCAGGAATGGCTTAGAGGACAGAAAGAAAACATACAAAAATGGAAGGAAAGCACAAAAATGGTGTTTTGAAGAAAAGGGCAGCGACGCGAACGCATGGACGACGCGGCCGCGTGCCTAGCGTGAAAAGGCAGCGACGCGAACGCGTGACTGACGCGGACGCGTGCCTTGAGCAGAACACAAATGATGCGTACGCGAGACCGAAGAAAAAGCGTGATAAGGAAAACTCCCAGATGACGCGACTGCGTGACCCACGCGGACGCGCGACAGATGCCTCGTGCAGAAACTGCAGAAAACACGCCCAGCGATTTCTGAAACTTTTTTTGGCCTAGATCCAAGTCCAGAAAACACATATTAGAGGTTATAAAGTGGGGGAATGCATCCATTCAAAAGAGAGGTTTTCCATTATTCACTTTTCATAATTTAGATGTAGTTTTTAGAGAGAGAGGTTCTCTCCTCTCTCTTAGGATTTAGTTTTAGGATTTAGGATTATTTCTTCTTCATCACAGGTTCAATGTTCCTTTAATTTATTTTCCTACTTTTAATTTTATTACTTTAATTGATATTTATCTTTTCAATTTAGCTTATAAACCTTTCCATGTTAGATTTGAAATTATGTTTAAACGTAATTTCAGGTATTTCAGATTTATAATTACTTTATTCTATTTATGAATGCTTTTAATTTAATTTAGATATTTTCTTCCTTTTGGCTTTGGTTAAGTAATTGGTAACATTTGAGTAGTCAAACTCAGCAGTGGTTGAAATTGGCAGATTACTAATTGATCTAGATCGCTCTAAAGCTAGTCTTCCCACAGGGATTGACTAGGACATGAGGATCAAACTAATTAGTCCAGTTGACTTTTTTTTGCTTTAGTAAAGGTTAACTAAGTGGGATTAAAACTCAATTCTCATCACCATCGATAAGGATAACTAGGATAGGACTTCCAATTCTCATACCTTGCCAAGAGCTTTATTAGTTACTATTTTAACGACTTGTTATTTTACATTACTTGTTCCTTATTTTAAAAACCCAAAACAAAATTCTACCTTTTCCATAACTAATAATAAATCATACCTCCCTGCAATTCCTTGATAAGACGACACGAGGTTTGAATACTTCAGTTTATAAATTTTATTGGGTTTGTTACTTGTGACAACCAAAACGTTTGTACGAAAGGATTTTCTGTTGGTTTAGAAGCTGTACTTACAACGCGATTATATTTTTGTAAATTTCTTTACCGATAGAAAATCAGTTCGTCAGGGTGCAACTACACATCTTCTATGAAGGGCTGTCCTATGAATCAAAGAAGGTCGTGGATCATTCTGCAGGAGGCTCATTCAACAAGAAGAAAACCATTGAAGAAGTCATAGATGTCATCAAGACTGTAACTAAAAATGAGTATTTCTATGCCTCAGAAAGAACTCAGAAGAAAGGAGTACTAGAACTCAATTATGTGGATGCCTTGTTGGCTCAAAACAAGGCAATTGCAGTACAAATAGCAGCCTTAACCAAGAAGGTGGAGGCTAATCAAATCTCAGCCATTCAAGAACAAACTCCTCAACAAGAAGGAAGTGCATCAGAATCTGAAAGTGACTGGGAACAAGCTAATTATGTAAACAACTCACCTAGACTACTATATGATCCAAACTCTAAGACATACAATCCAGGTTGGAAGAACCACCCAAATTTTGAGTGGGGAAACTGATGACAAGTCATCTTAGCCTAGTTTCACTAGTCTTTTTCTTTTGTTTTCACTTGAATTGTGCACTTTCTTGAGCTACAAGTAAGCTAATTTGGGTAGATTTTCATGCTTCCTTTGATTGAATCAACCATGTATGAATTCATGCTATTTCATGAGGTTTTATGCTATAATCGTCACATATTATGATAAAATGAATATCTCATGATTTTAAGCATAGCTTTGATGTGTTTGGTTGATTAATGATAGGTGAAGAAAGCTTGGAGAAAGGTTGAAGCAAGAAGGAATGGCTAGGAGTAAAGAGAGGACAATGGAATAAGTGAAAATAAACCAGGAAGCAAAAAGTTGGACCAAAAGTTAGCCTCAAACTTTTGCACAAACTTTTGGGTGAAAAGTTAGCCCCAACGTTAGCCCCTAACTTTTGGGCTAACGTTGGCACATGAAAGTTACTCCCTGGGCACCAAAAGTTTGCGCCAACGTTAGTCCCTAACTTTGTGGCTAACGTTGGCATGAGAAAAACACTCCCTGGGCACCAAAAGTTTGCGCCAACGTTAGCCTCTAACTTTGGAGGCTAACGTTGGCACATGAAAACTACAAGGGGAGGAGCAAAAGTTTGTAATTGTTCTTGTTGGATCTAGGAAGGCATTGAGATCTAGACTTGGTTTTCTAGTCTCTGGGTCCTGAGATCTGATTTCCCAATTTTACATTCTCTATTTACTGTTTTCAATGTTCATTTACTTCTCTGCTCTGAGATCCGATTTGATCCAAATCCTCTTTTACTCTTCTGTTTGATGCAATTTACTTTTCCTTGTTTAAATTCTGCAAATCCAATCCCTAATTCCCTTTACATTTCCAGCCATTTACATTTCTTGCACTTTAAGATTCTGCAATTTACATTTCTTGCATTCTAAGTTTCTGCAATTTATGTTACTTGCACTTTAAGATTCGGCAATTTAATTCTTGTTTTCTTTAATTTCATGCCAATCACCCGTTCCCTTTACTTTCCTTGCAATTTAAATTCTGCAATTCGCCAATCAATCAACCAAATCTTGATTCGCTTGACTAAATCAACCACTAAACTAAAATTGCTCAATCCTTCAATCCCTGTGGGATCGACCTCACTCCCGTGAGTTTTTATTACTTGATGCAACCCGGTGCACTTGCCGGTTAGTTTTGGGTGTTTTGGAGAAATTCGTTTCTCCGCGAAAATATCCCATCAAGGTTTTGGCGCCGTTGCCGGGGATTGATTAGATTGACAATGATTAAGTGAGGTGGTGATCTAGATCTAGCATTTTTATTTTCTGTTCCTTTAATTTTCAATTAACCCACTAACTGTTTGAATTTTTGCTTAAACTAACTAAAACTTCATTCTAGCAATAGATTGAAGTGTCACTGGTTTGTGTGTTTCTTATGTTCTGCTTGTATGTCAGGTACAAGAAGAAATACACCCATCTTTCATGAACAAGACGAAAGAACTCTTAGAAGGTTAAGAAGAGCTGAAAGAGGGAAAAATATTGTTGGAGAAGAGGAATCAGAGGAAGAATTCCAAGATATGGAGGAACATTCAACTAATCCACCAGGTGGAGCAGACAACAACAATAACAATCCACCCTAGAGGAGAGTTTTAGCTTCCTATACTTTTGCAAATCCTAGACATTGTGGAAGTAGCATCTTAACTCCAAATGTCAATGCAAACAATTTTGAACTAAAGCCACAACTTATCACTTTGGTTCAAAACAATTGCTCTTTTGGTGGAGGACCACTTGAAGATCCGAACCAACACCTATCCACCTTCTTGAGGATTTGTAACACTATTAAAACTAATGGTGTGCCTCCTGACAGCTACAAGCTATTGCTATTCCCATTTTCTCTCAGTTACAAGGCCACTCAATGGTTGGAATCCTTTCCAAGAGACAGCATCAATAATTGGGATGATTTGGTAACCAAGTTCCTTGCCAAATTTTACCCACCTCAAAGGATCATAAGGTTGAAGACTGAGGTACAAACATTTACACAAATGGAGGCTGAACCCATCCATGAAATGCCTATCATCCACCACCCACATCTCATAACCCACCTCAAGTATCACCTGAAGCCCAGAGAATCACTAATTTGGAGGCCGTGATAAACAAAATGTTGAAACACCAGGAAATGGTAACCAAGAATCAGGAAGCATCCCTGAAAAGCCTAGAGAGACAGATGGGGCAAATCTCCAAACAGATTTCTGTTGAGAGACCTTCAAGCTCACTGCCGAGTGACACAATCCCAAATCCTAAGGAAGAATGCAAGGCAATACAATTAAGGAGTGGGAGAACATTGATGAGCAACAATGACACTACTAAGAAGCAAGTAGAGAGCAGCAAAAGACCAATAGAAGAGGAACAGCCAACACACACAAAGGAAGCCAATGATGATGATGCAATAGCAAGCAAGGAAGCTTCAAAGCAAACTCAGGCAAAGGAGGAACAATAAAAAATTCCAAAAAAAGGGAATGAAGCAGTTGAAAAGCCAACCAAGAATCAAAAGCAACAAATAGAGAAAACCTTTGTACCTCCACTGCCATATCCCCAGAGGTTCAACAAAGAAACCAAAGACCAGCATTTTCACAAGTTCCTTGAAACTTTCAAAAAGCTGAAAATCAATATTCCTTTTGCTGAAGCACTTGAGCAAATGCCTCTGTATGCCAAGTTTTTGAAGGAGCTTATCAACAAGAAAAGAAGTTGGGATGAGAAAGAAACCATACTGCTCACTGAAGAATGCAGGGCTTTGATTCAAAAAGGATTTCCCCCTAAGCTTGAAGATCCAGGGAGCTTTTTGCTACCTTGCACCATTGGGGAATTAACCATCACTAAAGCAATGTGCGATCTAGGAGCAAGTATCAACTTAATACCATCCTCCTTGGTAAAAAAGCTGCATATAAAGGAAGTCAAACCAGTACAAATATCTCTAGAGCTAGTAGATAAGTCAACAGTATACCCCAGGGGTATGATTGAAAACCTGCTGGTCAAGGTGGACAACTTCATATACCCTGCAGATTTTGTGCTTCTAGATTCAGAAGGGGATGATGGTGATTCTATTATTCTGGGAAGGCCATTCTTGGCCACTGCTAGAGCTATCATAGACATAGAGGAAGGAGAATTAACTCTTAGAATGCATGATAAGAGTGTCACTCTGAAGGTATTACCAGAGGCACAATTTAGCAAGGAGAAGAAAGACTATATGAAAATTGACAAGGGAGAATCACAGTTAAAGGAAGACACTAACAAAGAGAGTCACAGCAACATCCCAAGGCTAAGGATTATGCAGACTGATGAAGAGGCCTAAGAGGATATTGGAGTATTAGCCACTGAGAAGAGAGGCCCCCAAGGGAAGCCTACGGCCAGAAAAGAAAGATCAACAAAAGGAAAGATGAAACGGAGAAACAAAACAAAAAGGGGTTGGAAGAACAGGAAGATCCCAACAGAAGGGCTTTCCAAAGGTGACAAAGTGCAACTGATATATCAACAGCTGGGGGCAAACCAACAAACTGAGGACTACTACACTGTCAGCAACATACTCTCATTAGAGCATGCTGAAATTGAACACCAGAGAACAAAGAAGAGGATCACAGTCAGGGGAGACAAATTGAGGCTCTACAAGCACCAACCACCATAAAAGAAAGCCTCAATGTCAAGCTAATGACAATAAAAGAGCGCTCCATGGGAGGCAACCCATGATTTAAGATTCATGTCATTTTACATTCAATAAGTTATGATCATTTGAGCATGAATTTTTCTCTTTTCATGAACATGGCCATTGATTGCATGCACTGTTTTGAAACATATGCTGAGAATTCTAAGTTTGGTGTGCCTTCAAGCACATTAAACCAATGTTACAAATAATTCCGTTTTGCAAGCTTAAAGTGTCTTGACAAAGCATATGGCCAAACACTAAAGTTTGGTGTACACATAGCTTCATGAAAATTTGAAATTCATGCATCAATAATCATACAATTGTTGTTTTCCAAAATCTTATAAATGGAAAAATTCTTATTCGGTAATGAAGGCATCAATTGTGATGTACCCTTTGACAAGAAACAAGTTTGGTGTTCATCAAACTTTGATGCACCGATTTAGGGACACAATTGACCCTTCATGAAGAAAAAAAAAAGAGAAAAAGAAAATTAGGATGAAAGCAATTCTTATAAACATTTAACTAAGAGTGACATTGGGATTTCACTAATTGGAGGAAGAGACACAATTTTTTTTTTCATACATGATCAAACATTAAGTTTGGTGTCCTCCAAAGATGAGTCACGGTTCAATTGGATATAAGAATTGATGATTCATATAATATTAATAAAAGGAATACTCTTGCCACAGTTGGACAAAACTAATGTATGTTGTGATGACTAGGTGGTCAAAGAATCTTCAATGAAAGAGACAAGACAAAAGAAAGCATAGCATGAGGACAAAAGCTCATCACATGCTTCGAAAAAGAAATCTGCCACTCCTTGAGAATGATCACGGCAAAGGCAAGTGAAGAAACAAGCTTTGTCTTCATTCATCCTTACATGCACACCTTTGATTCCCATAGTGTCTAGTTGCATCTTAGCCTTTCATTGCTCAAACGTACCACCTCAAGCCATGCACATGACCGAATCACTCCAACCTTGGAAACTTCATTCCCTTCATCACTCCTCAACATCACAAGCACAGTTCAACATTTCTCTTGCTTTAAACTCCAACCATTTAAACTTCCTTTCATCATTTCTTGTCATAGCAAATTCGATCTCAATTTCTTCTTGCTCCAAACACACATCAAATTTCCAACATTCTTCACACTCCCTCTAACCTCACAAAACTCAACCAACCAAGTAATCATGGCCTCTTCCTCAAGAACCAAACGAAGAAAAGGGAAAGACCCCATGGTGGAGGAAGACACACATGAATATGACCAATGGAGATTCAAGTCTCTGTACCATCAAATGCAAATTGAATGGATGAACGAGAAAAGGATCTATCCTGAAATTCCACTCTTGTTGCCGGATGATGGATGGCAAGAAATGAAGGACAAAATTCGAAAGAGGAGGTGGGAGGAACTTGCATCACCAGCCACCCGAATCAATGCCAATATCATAAGAGAGTTCTATGCAAATATCTCAAGGCTTGACATGCGTGAGCCCCCAACGTACAAGAGCTATGTGCGGGGGGTGGAAGTAGACTTTAGCTCGGATGCAATCAAGAAAGTCTTGAGACTAAAGTCAGTCCGCTTTAGTGAACCAGGATACCAACAAAGATTGAATGAAGATCAGGATTATGATGAGATTACGAGAGATATTTGTATGGAGAACTCAGAGTGGGAAGGAGATGACAAGAACAAATATAAGTATCTGAAGAGATGTAACCTCACCCCGGAAGCAAAAGGATAGTATGAGTTGATAAAAAGATCAATTCTGGGCACAGTGAACACCTCAGAAGTTAACAGGGAGAGAGCCGTGATGTTGCATTGCATCATTGTGGGAGGAGAGATAAGAGTTCATGAAATCCTTGCAAAAGACATTCAAAAGCTGGCTGAGAAGAATTCGGCCGGATCTTGGTTGTACTATCCGAGTACCATTTAGAGGTTGTGTGCAAAGGCTAAAGTTCCAATGGAAGAAGAGAATCCAATGTGGTTAAGCCAAGGCATGCCTATAACCATTGAAAGAATGATGATGCCCCCTGAAGCACATCAAGGCCGAAGGTAAGGGAGCTTTCCCTTTGAATTTTCATAATAGTTTTCGGAGAGCTTTGGATATTGAGTGATCTTTAATTTCTTAGTCTTGGGGAAGGAGAATTCACTTATCTTCCTCTTAGTTTTATTGCTTTCAATTTCAATTACAATTGTCTTGGATCTTGGGTTGGAGAATTGAAGAAATTCTGTTTCAATCTCATCCTTAGATCTCTCTGCTTTATTTACTGCTTGAGTGAATTTAATTTCTGTTAATTGCTCTTCATCTACTTTCCTTGCAATTTACAATTCCCTTGCAATTATTCTTGTTGGATCTAGGAAGGCATTAAGATCTAGACTTGGTTTTCTAGTCTCTGGGTCCTGAGATCTGATTTCCCAATTTTACATTCTCTGTTTACTGTTTTCAATGTTCATTTACTTCTCTGCTCTGAGATCCGATTTGATCCAAATGCTCTTTTACTCTTCTGTTTGATGCAATTTACTTTTCCTTGTTTAAATTCTGCAAATCCAATCCCCAATCCCCTTTACATTTCCAGCCATTTACATTTCTTGTACTTTAAGATTCTGCAATTTACATTTCTTGCAATCTAAGTTTCTGCAATTTATGTTACTTGCACTTTAAGATTCGGCAATTTAATTCTTGTTTTCTTTAATTTCATGCCAATCACCCGTTCCCTTTACTTTCCTTGCAATTTAAATTCTGCAATTCGCCAATCAATCAACCAAATCTTGATTCTCTTGACTAAATCAACCACTAAACTAAAATTGCTCAATCCTTCAATCCCTGTGGGATCGACCTCACTCCCGTGAGTTTTTATTACTTGATGCGACCCGGTGCACTTGCCGGTTAGTTTTGGGTGTTTTGGAGAAATTCGTTTCTCCGCAAAAATATCCCATCAGAAACCAACAGAGCCATAACCAGGACCACAACGAACCTTATCCATCAAATCAACACAACACACACAACCCCAACCATCAAGAAGACAACCATAGACCTTATTATAACTCACAAAACACATCATACCATGGCAACCAACCGACACACAACAACCACCATCAAGACACACCACCCTCAACTATGCAACCATGTGAAATCAAGAGTAACTTTGAGAGGATAGAGGCTGCAATAGCACAACTATCATCACAGCTTGCAGGAGCCGTCTCCACCCTTATAGAGAGACAAACACAGACTGACAGAAGGATAGATGCCAATCAAGTAGAATACATGTCAAATTTGAAAAATCATGGCGCAGCAATCTCAAAGTTGGAAGCACAAGTAGGGATCTTATCCAAGCAAACCCCAATGTCCACACACACATTTCGCAGTGATACCATGGCCAACCCCAGAGGGGAATGCAAGGCCATTACACTTAGAAGTGAGAAATTTGTGGAGGAAGGAACCCCAAGCAAAGGCAACCATGAAGAAGAAGTTGTAGAAAAGCATGAAAACAAGAATGAAAAAGAGACCCCTGCTCCACCTTCATCAAAACCAGTCTTAAAGCCTTATGTGCCAAAGGAACCATACCCACAAAGGCTGGGAAAAGATGGGAAAGATGGCTAATTCACTACCTAGAGATCTTCAAGAAGCTCCAAATCAACATACCATTTGCTGAGGCATTAGAGCAAATGCCACTTTATGCCAAATTCTTGAAAGAGCTTATAACAAGAAAAAGGAACTGAGAGGCAAAGGAGACCATAGTACTAACTGAGAAATATAGTGCCATCATACAAAAGAAGCTACCTCAGAAGATGAAGGACCCAGGGAGTTTCCAAATCCCCTGCATTATAAGGGATATCACTATTGAGAAAGCCTTGTGTGACTTGGAAGCTAGCATAAATCTCATGTCCCTAACCATGATGAGAAGGATGAAGATTGTGGAAGCCAAACCAACAAGAATGGCACTCTAATTGGCTGACAGAACATTTAAGTTTCCACATGGAGTAGTAGAAGACTTGTTGATGAAAGTGGGGGAATTCATCTTCCCAGCTGATTTTGTTGTGCTGGATATGGAAGAAGAGGCCAACACATCAATCATCCTAGGAAGGCAATTCCTAGCTACTGCTGGAGCCATCATTGATGTGCAAAAAGGGGAACTAGTCTTGAGATTGCATGAAGAGAAGATGGTCTTCAACGTCTTTAAGGCAATGAGTTACCCAGGGAGTCCGTAGGAGAATGCATGATGGTAGACACCATAGAACAGATAGTTCAAGGGGTTTTAGAAGAAGAACAATATGAAGAAACTATGGGGCTGGAACAACAAGCCTCAAGTGGAGAACTATCACAAGGAATCATGAAGAATTCAACCATGCCAACCACCACGGACAACAAAGAAGCAGATGCACCAAAACTAGAGCTGAAAACCTTACCACCCAGCTTGAAATATGCATATTTGGGTGCCAATAACACTTACCCAGTGATCATAAATTCAAGTCTGAGTAAGGAGCAAGAAGAGGAGCTTATCCAAGTGTTGAGACAACACAAGGATGCCATAGGCTGGACATTTGCAGATTTAAAAGGGATCAGTCCTTCAATGTGCATGCACAAAATCCTACTTGAAGAAAATGCCAAACCTTTAAGGAAACAACAAAGGAGGCTGAATCCAACTATGAATGAAGTGGTTCAAAAAGAAGTGTTGAAATTGTGGCAAGCAGGGGTGATCTACCCCATCTCAGACAGCCCTTGGATAAGCCCGGTGCAAGTAGTCTCAAAGAAGGGAGGGATCACTGTTGTGTCAAATGAAAAGAATGAACTGATACCCACAAGGACAGTAACCGGATGGCGTATGTGCATTGACTATCGGAAACTCAACGAAGCCACTCGGAAGGACCACTTTCCCCTGCACTTCATAGACCAGATGCTTGAAAGACTCGCATGGCACGAATACTACTACTTCCTAGACGGTTACTCTGGCTACAACCAAATAGTTGTAGATCCCAAGGACCAGGAGAGACCTCTTTTAGTTGCCCCTATAGAGTCTTTTCTTATAGGAGAATGCCCTTTGGATTGTGCAATGCACCTGCAACATTCCAAAGGTGCATGCTCTCCATCTTTTCGGACATGGTTGAGAAGTTCATAGAAGTATTCATAGACGACTTTTCTATGTTTGGAAACTCATATTCTGATTGCCTATGTCATCTTGCCCTGGTGCTAAAAAGGTGCCAAGAAACCAACCTGGTTTTGAACTGGGAGAAGTGCCATTTTATGGTAACTAAGGGGGTGGTTCTTGGACACAAGATTTCAAAAAATGGCATAGAAGTAGATAAGACAAAGGTGGAAGTAATTGAGAAATTACCTCCACCTTGCAATGTCAAGGCAATCAGGAGCTTTTTGGGACACGCTGGGTTCTATAGGAGGTTTATTAAGGACTTTTCAAAGATTGCAAAACCTCTTAGCAACCTACTTGTCTGAAATACTCCCTTTGTTTTTGATAGAGAGTGCATGGTAGCCTTTGATGAGCTTAAGAAGAGACTCTCCTCTGCACCTATTATAGCACCACCTAACTGGGATCTTCCCTTCGAATTAATGTGTGATGCATCTGATTTTGCTGTTGGTGCTGTTCTAGGACAGAGGAAAGACAAGCTAGTACATGTTATTTACTATGCTAGCAAGGTCCTTAATAAGAATCAGAGGAACTATACCACCACGGAGAAAGAACTTTTAGCCATAGTCTTTGCTTTTGATAAGTTTAGATCATATCTTATTGGCTCTAAAGTAATTGTGTTCACTGATCAGGCAGCACTCAAATACTTGCTTACTAAACAAGAATCTAAGCCCAGATTAATAAGATGGATTCTGCTACTACAAGAATTTGACATTGAGATTAAAGATAGGAGTGGAGCAGAGAACAAGGTAGCTAACCACCTCTTAAGGATTCCACAAGAAGAAGAGACGCACCAAGTTGCAGTTAATGAAAGCTTCCATGATGAGCAGTTGATGATGATCCAAGTAGCCTCTTGGTTTGCAGAAATAGCTAACTTCAAGGCTATTGGGGAACTACCAACCAACATCAACAAACACATGAGGAGAAAGCTAATCAAGGATGCCAAGCACTACATCTGGGATGACCCCTATTTATTCAAAAAGTGTGCTGATAGAATCTTGAGAAGGTGTGTCTCCCATAAAGAAGGGCAGGAAGTGCTGTGGCAGTGCTATGGATCCGCATATGGAGGCCACTTCAGTGGAGAAAGAACAGCACCAAAAGTGCTTCAATCTGGATTTTACTGGCCAACAATGTTCAAGGATGCTAAAGAATTGGTGTCAAGATGTGATGAGTGCCACAGAGTTGGTAATCTAACCAAAAGAAACGAGATGCCACAGCAATTCATACTAGAGCTTGAACTATTTGATGTATGGGGAATTGACTTTATGGGACCTTTCCCAACCTCCTACTCAAATAGTTACATATTGGTGGCTCTTGATTATGTCTCAAGATGAGTAGAAGCCATAGCCACTGCGACAAATGACAAGGTTGTGATAAGCTTCTTGAGAAGGAACTTCTTCAGCAGATTTGGGGTTCCTAGAGCCCTCATTAGTGATGGAGGGACACACTTCTGCAATAAACAACTTGAGAGACACTCCTTCTCAGGTATGGAGTCAAGTAAAAGGTGGCAACTCCATACCACCCACAGACGAATGGGCAAGCTGAGATTTCAAACAGAGAACTAAAAAAAATTCTTGAAAAAAATGTTGGAAGCTCAAAAAAGGATTGGTCTAAGAAGCTGGACGATGCATTATGGGCCTACAGGATAGCCTACAAGACACCTATTGGGATGTCCCCATACTAACTGGTATATGGCAAGGCTTGTCACTTACCAGTTGAGCTTGAGCATAGAGCGTTTTGGGCTCTAAAAATGCTAAACTATGATGAGCAAGCTGCTGGAGAAAGAAGATTAATGCAACTCAATGAGCTGGAGGAATTTAGAAATCAAGCATATGAGAATGCAAAAATCTACAAAGAGAACACAAAAAGGTGGCATGATCAAAAGATAGCAAGAAGGGAGTTTAGTGAAAGACAAAAGGTGCTGCTGTACAACTCAAGACTCAAGTTCTTCCATGGAAAACTTAAGTCTCGATGGTTAGGACCCTTCACCATACTCAAGGTGTTTCCTTATGGTCATGTAGAGCTCATGGAGGACAAGACTCAGAGAACTTTCACTATCAATGGCCATAGACTCAAACACTACTTGGGAGGTTCCTTGGAGGAGCAGAGAGTGAGCTACAAGCTCAACTAAAGATGGATGAGTGTCAAGCTAGTGACAATAAAGAAGCGCTAGTTGGGAGGCACCCCAACACTTTATCCTTTTGATAGTATAAGTTTCAGTTTCATACTTGTGTTGCATTACCATTTAGAATTAGATTGCAAGTGGAAGGTTAGGAAGTTTAAATATCAGTTTTGGTACTTAGGATACCCTTACATCCTTTTGTTTCTTTTAATCTGGAGTTGCAACTTGATGAATGCATTACTAATGATGAGTAAATGGGCTGAGAACTAGCTAAAAGGCTAAGTTTGGTATGGTCACTCACCCACTTAATCTAGGCTTACAACCATTTTGATAACTTGATTTTGAAAAGTAAGCCTAGAGATTAAGTTTGGTGTGGCCACCACGATACATGGATCACCTAGCAAGCCCAATTCTATTCAATCTGAAAGCATTTAATATTTTGGCAAGAGCATGATCGTGGTTTAATGTGTTCAGAAGAGGTTAGAAACAAAAGAAAATGAAAAGAATTGAATTATCCCATCCTTATGAACATATTAAATGCACAATGATGAAACCAATTTATTAAGATGCAATATGATTAAGTTTGGTGTCCCAAGGGACACCCATCAGTTGCAATCCCACTCACCCATGATAAGAAGGAATGTGAAGGATTTTTTTGTCATTACTAACGGTTTTCAGTTTCATTTTCAGGAGAAAAGATGGGACCCACATGGTGAATAACTCATAAAGCAAAGAAGTCAAAGTGTACTTACACTTTGGAACTCAACACATGTAGGAGGCTGATAAGGATTTAATTGGGGTTTTAAGGGTTTAATATATTCCAAGTAATAAAATCCTAATGGAAGGGGATAAGAAAAGAATGACATCAAGAAGAGGAATTTATTGGCATCAAGAGACACAGCGGAAACATAAAGATAGATAAAGAAAAACAAAAGGATAGATACAGTTTTCCTACTAGACCTCTAAGATACTTGTTCTTAGCAACCTAGGTCACTGGAAAGGATTCCCTACTAGACCTTCAAAGAACCTGTCCTTGACAACCTAGATCAGAGGGACGAAAACTGAAAGAAACCACCACACAGATCACCTTAGTGTTGGATCCTCCAATCTTCCTCATGCAACAAGTGAAGCAAATCACTCACCTCACTTCTCACACAATAACAAGTGCTTAAAAGCAACTGAAATTTATTCATCAAAGTTATGTAAATTGTCTCACCAGAAGGTGTTTAAATAGACCTCAACAAACTAGATAAAAGATAAGATAAGATAACTAATTTAAATCAGATTTGATCTTATTAGATCAGATCAGATTTGATCTAAATTTTAAAATTCTAAAGATATGATAACTAATTTAAATCAGACTTGATCTTATTAGATTAGATCAGATTTGATTTAAATTTTAAAATCCTAAAGATATGATAACTAATTTAAATCAGACTTGATCTTATTAGATTAGATCAGATTTGATTTAAATTTAAAAATTCCTAAAAATACTACTAAGCATAGCAGATAAAACAAGTCTTCTAACAACTTTTGACCACATAACAAACTTAGAACAAAAATCTAGGATTTTCGAAATTTAAAGATAAATTATGCCTTCCACTGAATTTGGAAAGCATTATTGGGCTTCTTGCTGTCCTGACTTAATCCAATGGGTCTTGCCCATTCTTCCTTAGTTAGAACTTGATGCAGCTCCATATGCATAAGCGCTGCCAGGTTTCCAAAGCTCTCCTTGAGCTTCTTTGCACGTGCTCTAGTGATGGGTCCCTCTGGAAGTGTGAAATTCCCATTCTGCCCTTGTGTCTTAGAATGCCTCTGTTGTCTTTCCGAGCATGTATCATTCCCTCCTTCCTCAAAAAGATTCGTCCTCGAATCTGTGCCCATAACAAAAGGAGAGAGATCAGAAACATTAAAAGTGGCAGAAACATTATACTCACCTGGTAGGTCAATCTTGTAGGCGTTGTTATTGATCTTCTCAAGCACTTGGAATGGGCCATCCCCTCTAGCATCAAGTTTAGACTTCCTCTGAGTAGGAAATCTCTCTTTCCTCAAATGTACCCAAACCCAATCTCCTGGTTCGAAGACTATATGCTTTCGGCTCTTGTTAATCCTTTCTGCCATGGCTTTGTTCTTCTTCTCAATGAGGTCACGAGCCTTTGCATGTATTGCTTTAACTTTTTCAGCCTTGCTTGCTCCATCTAAGCTAATAAGATCACTCAAGGGTAGAGGCATTAAATCTAAGACAGTTGGAGGATTAAAACCATAGACAAGTTCAAAGGGCGAAAAACCAGTGGAAGAATGGATTGTTCGGTTATAAGCAAACTCAATAAAAGGTAAACAATCTTCCCAGGTTTTCAAATTCTTACCAACAACAGCACGCAACAAGGTTCCCAATGTCCTATTTACTACTTCAGTTTGACCATCAGTTTGAGGATGACAAGTAGTTGAGTATAACAATTTTGTTCCCAACTTACTCCACAAAACTTTCCAAAAGTGACTTAAGAATTTGACATCACGATCAGAAACAATAGTTTGGGGAACACCATGTAAGCGCACAACTTCTCTAAAGAATAGGTCAGCAATATTTGTGGCATCATCAGTTTTATGGCAAGCAATAAAATGAGCCATTTTACTAAATCTATCTACCACAACAAAAATGCTATCTCGACCTCTCCTAGTTCTAGGCAAACCAAGAAAAAAATCCATAGAAATATCAACCCATGGATGCATAGGAACAGGTAAAGGAGTATACAAACCATGTGGTAAGGACTTAGATTTAGCTTGTTTATAGGTAATGCATTTGGCACAAAATTTTTCGACATCTTTACGCATGTGGGGCCAGTAAAAGTGCTCAGATAAAATATCCAAAGTCTTATGCACACCAAAATGACCCATCAAACCCCCACTATGTGATTCTAGAACAAGTAGCTCCCGAATAGAACAAGTAGGTACACAAATCCTATTACCCTGAAAAAGAAAACCATCATGCTTGTAAAATTTGTTATGTGCACCATGTTCACAGGCAACATAGATAGAGGCAAAAGTAGAATCAGATGCATATAATTCCTTCATACACTCAAAACCCAACAGCTTAGAAGTAAGGGTTGTGATTAATGAATACCTTCTAGATAATGCATCAGCAACCACATTCTCCTTACCTTGCTTATAGGCGATTACGTACAGAAAGGATTCAAGGAATTCTATCCATTTTGCATGTCTCTTGTTTAGCTTCCCTTGACCCTTCAAGTGATTGAGGGATTCATGGTCAGTATGTACCACAAATTCCTTAGGTAGCAAATAATGCTGCCACACTTCTAAAGCTCGCACCAAGGCATATAGCTCCTTATCATAAGTTGAGTAGTTGAGACGGATCTATTCAACTTCTCACTAAAATAGGCGATTGCTTGCTTTTTCTGCATTAAAACAGCACATATACCAATTCCGGAAGCATCACATTCGATTTCAAAAGTTTTAGAAAAATCCGGTAAAATAAGAATGGGGGCAGAACACAATAATTCTTTCAAGGTGTTAAAGGCAATTTCTTGTTCGTGATCCCATTTAAAGTTAACATGTTTCTTGATGATTTCAGTTAAAGGTGCAGCAATAGTAGAAAAATCTTTAACAAACCTCCGATAAAAACCCGCAAGACCATGAAAACTTCTAACATCAGAGACACTCTGAGGTGTGGGCCATTCTCTAATAGCCTTCACCTTCGCGTCATCTACCTCAATCCCTGCAGAACTTATCACAAAACCTAGGAATACGACTTTACTCAGACAGAACGAGCACTTTTGGAGATTAGCATACAATTTTTCCTTTCTAAGTACCTCTAAAACAGATTGAACAAGCAAAATATGATCATCAAGGCATTTACTGTAGATAAGGATATCATCAAAATAAACAACCACAAATTTACCTAAAAATTATCGCAAAACATGATTCATTAATCTCATGAATGTACTAGGTGCATTAGTCAAACCAAATGGCATAACTAACCACTCATACAAACCATATTTAGTTTTGAAAGCTGTTTTCCATTCATCACCAAGATTCATTCGTATTTGATGATAACCACTCCTTAAATCTATTTTACTAAAAATAACAGATCCATGTAGTTCATCAAGCATATCATCAAGTCTAGGAATAGGATGGCGATACTTTACCGTAATCTTGTTTACAGCCCTGCAGTCAACACACATCCTCCATGAGCCATCCTTCTTGGGTACCAACAGTACTGGAATAGCACAAGGACTCATGTTTTCTCTCACAAAACCCTTAGCCAAAAGGTCCTCGACTTGCCGTTGTAGTTCCTTTGTCTCCTCAGGATTAGTTCGGTAAGCTGGCCGGTTAGGAATGCTTGATCCGGGAACAAAGTCAATTTGATGCTCAATGCCTCGTAACGGAGGTAAACCTGGGGGCAGCTCATCTGGAAAGACATCGCCAAATTCCTGCAAGAGTGAAATAAAAGCACTAGGCAGGTCATCGTTAGTTTCAATGGTAGAAAGTAAAGACTCTCTAAATCGTACTAGCACCAATGCTTTTTTTCCTAAACTAGCATGCTTCAGATCCCTCTCTTTTTCATAAAAACATATTTTGTGAGCACTCTCACTCTCTACAGATGTTTCTCTTTTAGAACTCTCTTTTTCACTCAGACTCAGACTCTTTTTCTCACACGTGTCATCTCTCAGAGCTCTCTCTTTACCCTCTTGTTTTTCAATTTTCTCACATCCTAAAGACTCTGTAGTAGATTTGTGCATGCTCAGTTGCTCCAGGTACACTTCTTTAGGTGTCAAAGGTGCAAGGGTAATCTTCTTCCCAAGATAGGTGAACGAGTATCGGTTTGTGAAACCATCATGGATCACCTTCCTATCATACTGCCATGGACGGCCTAGAAGTAGATGACAAGCCTGCATGGGAACCACGTCACAAAGTACCTCGTCACTATATCTCCCAATAGAGAACTGTATGCGGGCTTGCTTCATAACCTTCAATTCACCCACATCACTTCGAATTACGCAGCCCTTTTCCCTTTTGCTGTCTTTCCACCTTGATAGCGAGGTTCACCAAGTCTTCCATAGTCACATATGGGAGATGTTCGACAGTATTTGCAATGTCTCGGTTCAGCCCACTTAAGAAACGTGCCATAGTAGCCTCAGACTCTTCCTCAATGTTTTCCTGGATTAGTAGCATCTCCATCTCCTTATGATACTCATCTACAGACTTAGAACCTTGGTATAACCGTTGGAGCCGTTGATGTAGCTCCCTGTAGTAGTAAGAAGGGACAAACCGTTGTCGCATGACCTTCTTCATCTTCTCCCAAGACAGAATTGGTGGTTTGTCATTCCGCCTCCTCTGTTTGTCCAGCTTGGCCCACCAGACAAGGGCATAATTCGAGAATTCGACAGCCGCTAGTCTTACCTTTTTCACATCAGAGTAGTTATGACATTGAAATAAGAGCTCCACCTTTCGTTCCCATTCCAGGTATGCCTCAGGGTCACTTCTGCCTTTAAATTCTGGGATGCGCATCTTGATAGCATTAAGGTTACTATCAACATCTGCCGAGTGTCTATGAGGCCGGGATTTGGATGAAGGCTCCCCCTCAGACTCCGTAGAATCTTTATGAACAGATTCTCGTGACCGTGCTTTTTGCTTAGGGGAGAAAGAGTTAATGCGGGAATCCATGTCATCAAGACGTTGTTGAATCTTTGTAAGGATGCTAGTAAGTGCGTCGATGCGAAAAGTTAGTTGTGGATCGGGGTTATCTTCAGTGTTAGCCATCAATGAACCTGTAAAAGAAAAGGCTTTACAACACTCCTCTCCCGTGTATCACTCAGAGTAGGACACTCGTGTTTCACTTAATACGTGGCTTTTACCCTCTGTTGAGCTCACCACTCTTGCCTTTTTCCACTCTTGGATTACGTTAACAAGTTGCACTTCGGGAGATGAGGAATTGAGACACCAAACTAAGATAATCGGAATGATAGAGACGTTCAACTTGACAAGAGGATAAGTAAAGTATGTGACAAAGGAAACAAGAAGTGATACTAGGATGACAAAACTAGCAAAATTGAATCCTTATTAAGGATAAAACAAGGAGAAAATTTAAAATTTAAAATTGAAATTTTTTTTTTTGCTTTTTTTTCGCTTTTTTTTTACTGGAATAAACAGAAAGTGCAGTAATTGAATTTAAGGAAAAAAATTTTCGTTTTTTTTTAAAGTAAATTTGCAGAAATTATAGAGAAAAATAAGGAGAAAAAAAAAAATTCCTGGAACGTGCAGGTAAATAAGAATTTACCTACGACCTGTAACTGATACCAGATGATAAGGATTTAATTGGGGTTTTAAGGGTTTAATATATTCCAAGTAATAAAATCCTAATGGAAGGGGATAAGAAAAGAATGACATCAAGAAGAGGAATTTATTGGCATCAAGAGACACAGCGGAAACATAAAGATAGATAAAGAAAAACAAAAGGATAGATACAGTTTTCCTACTAGACCTCTAAGATACCTGTTCTTAGCAACCTAGGTCACCGTAAAGGATTCCCTACTAGACCTTCAAAGAACCTATCCTTGACAACCTAGATCAGAGGGACGAAAACTGAAAGAAACCACCACACAGATCACCTTAGTGTTGGATCCTCCAATCTTCCTCATGCAACAAGTGAAGCAAATCACTCACCTCACTTCTCACACAATAACAAGTGCTTAAAAGCAACTGAAATTTATTCATCAAAGTTATGTAAATTGTCTCACCAGAAGGTGTTTAAATAGACCTCAACAAACTAGATAAAAGATAAGATAAGATAACTAATTTAAATCAGATTTGATCTTATTAGATCAGATCAGATTTGATCTAAATTTTAAAATTCTAAAGATATGATAACTAATTTAAATCAGACTTGATCTTATTAGATTAGATCATATTTGATTTAAATTTAAAAATTCCTAAAAATACTACTAAGCATAGCAGATAAAACAAGTCTTCTAACAACTTTTGACCACATAACAAACTTAAAACAAAAATCTAGGATTTTCGAAATTTAAAGATAAATTATGCCTTCCACTGAATTTGGAAAGCATTATTGGGCTTCTTGCTGTCCTGACTTAATCCAATGGGTCTTGCCCATTCTTCCTTAGTTAGAACTTGATGCAGCTCCATATGCATAAGCGCTACCAGGTTTCCAAAGCTCTCCTTGAGCTTCTTTGCACGTGCTCTAGTGATGGGGCCCTCTGGAAGTGTGAAATTCCCATTCTGCCCTTGTGTCTTAGAATGCCTCTGTTGTCTTTCCGAGCATGTATCAGAGGCACAGTGAGATAAGGGTTGGCACCTCTTCCCACGCTAGGCGCCACTCCCCAAGTGGGAAAACATTGAATCCTTTTTATTTCCCACCATTCAAATTACACCATTCACCCCTTATAAAAGCCTCACCCTCCCAACTCTTCTCCCACTTCAAACCCCTAATCACACACGAAAAATAATCCAAACACCTTTCTTCTTCTTTTCTCTTTTTGCCTTCCACTACTTCTCTTCTCCTACTTCTTTTCCCTTTTCTTGATTGGGACAATCAAGTCCTAAGTTTGGTGTTGGAGCAAAACCTTGTTTTGCCTGCCTCTCTTGCAACCTTCCCCAATTTTTTTTTTCTTTTTTTCCACAACCTCAAACACACTCTCTCAACTCAATGGCACCACCAAAAAGCTCAGACTCAAAGAAAAGAAAAACCAAGGAACTAACTTCTGGATCCTTAAGCTCATCTTTCAATGAACACAAGTTCCTGTCTGCATTCAACCAAAATCAATTCTATGGTTGGGTGAGTGAGAGGGAAATTATCCCAGAGGTTGGGTTCCAATTAGGGAGGTAGTAGAGAGCCTGGTGAGGGAGTTTTATGCTAACGCTGTGCCTCAACCAGGACAACCCTATGGATACATTAGCTATGTGAGGGGGAAGTCCATTGACTATAGTCCCTCTAGCATAGAGAGGTTGCTAATAGTGAAGAGGACAAGCTCCACCCGGAGCTATGAAAAAAGAATGAAGCAACACGACCCTAGGTTTGATGAAATCCTGAACGAGATTTGCATGCTGAATGTACAATAGATCAAGGACAAGGATGGGATACCAAACCAATTGAGAAGAAGGAATCTGAGCCCCCATGTTAGAGGGTGGTTGGAATTTGTGAGGAGGTCCCTAATCCCCCCATCCAACACTTCAGAGGTGACCAAGGAGAGAGCTGTGCTCATATATAGCATCATGAAAGGTGAGAATGTCAATGTGGGGGAGCTAATTGCCAACAACATTAACAAAGTGCTGAAAAGCACCAGTGAGAACACAAGGTTGGCATTCCCAGCATCATACAGAGGTTATGTGATGAAGCTGGAGTTGAAAAGATCATTGATGAGGTGCTAGTAAAGCAAGACAAATTCATAACTGCCAAGAAGATGGCCAAAGTGGTGGCTGTTCACCCACTTTAGAGGGCCAGAGGACAAAGAGCTCATGCTCATGAGCCACAACAACAACAAAAAGAAGAAAAGGCAGAAGAGCAACCACACTTTCTAGCACTTCAACCACCACCACACTACCAATACTAACAATTTCCTGAAGGATTCAACTGGGAACAACTGCAAGGAGATGTACACCAAATGAAGGGAGACCTGCAGCACCTGAGAGAAGATGTCAATCAACTCAAGGAGACTTAGCAACAATAATGGAACCAAGTCAATGAGAACATCCACCAACTCCAAGGGAGTTGGGAGCACATAAGGAAGGAGCAGCAAGAACAGTTTGACTGGGGAGAGGTGCGAAGTGCACTTGACAAAATAGTAAAGCAAGGAAAATGGCAACAGAGGAACCTTGCTGAATTCAGGCATCTCTATGATGCCAGAACTATC
The DNA here is from genome assembly GCF_000816755.2 of Arachis ipaensis. Taxonomy (NCBI): domain Eukaryota; kingdom Viridiplantae; phylum Streptophyta; class Magnoliopsida; order Fabales; family Fabaceae; genus Arachis; species Arachis ipaensis. The sequence continues at coordinate 61,316,686 of NC_029788.2, forward strand.
TCCAGGAGGCAATATGACATCAACACACAAGCAAAGCTGAATCACTTGTGTAATGCCGTGGCCGCTCTAAACCCAGGATACCCAACGTTCATGCAAGGAATAGAGGAGCTGAGTGCAAGACAAGAGGAAATTCTAGCCAAACACAAGGAGGATGAAAGGAAGAAGGATCCTCCAAGAAGGAAGAAGATGACTCCTCCCCTTCTATGAAGAAGGACAAAGGAAAAGGGCCAATGAACTGAAGATTTAAGCTGCTCAAGGTTGTTAAGTCCCATGGTTGACACCCTCTAAATTCTGAATCATGTTTAAGCTTTTGTTTGATTTACTTTCTGTCAAAAATAAATAGTCATGCTAGAGTAGTTTATGTTTTCTGCTTAGTTTTATTCATGCTTGAAGTCCTTTATGAGTCCTTTAAACTACAAGAAAGAAAATGCAATGTATTTCAGAGTCTTCATTTTCAACATAAATAAAGTAGAACTTGTCTCCATAAGAGTTGCTGTGAGCTGTGCAAAGAAACAAGATAAGAGAAACCAAGGCCAAGAGAGATCATTCAACAAACTAAGAAACAAGGAACAAAGTGTAGAACCTTGAATGAACTTTTACTTAAGAAAGAGAAAATGAGTCATGGAAAGCAACTAGTCTTACAAGGTATAACAAGAAAAGGTTAAGGGGTGCTCCTTGAATATCCATAGAACCAAGAAGTAGAAAGCAACAAAGACCTAAGGCTCTGAGCATCAACTACTAGGATGGGAAAGAAACATTAAAAAGCTCAAAAAGAGTTAAAAATCCTAGTAGATGCTTGTGGTGAAGATGTGTCAAGAAGAGACCTGGGCAAGTAAATTCTTAGGGGTGCTTCAACACCTAGTACCCTAAAACCAACTGGTTTGGGAGTGCTAATTGAAAGCTTAACTAAAGGGTTGTCTTGAGACAGAACACTTAGAGTCATGGTCAAGAAAGCACAACCAAAAAAGAGAGAGAAATAACTCTTACTACTTCAAGGTGACAATCAATAGAAAGGACCGCTGAAACTTATACTTGAAAGAACCCTCAAAGATCTAAGAGTTCTTTATGACATTAAAACATTCATACATGTGTTGAACACTTAGTCCTACCCTTAGTAATTCATTCAAGGCTAAGGTCTCAATTTATAAAAGGCATACTCACATTGATTTGCTTGGGACAAGCAAGACTTAAGTTTGGTGTTGTGATGACTTGCATCATCTACCCTTCTTTCTTGCATAAAGAGGACCATAAAAATGCATAAATCTCATTTGATCATTGCAATTCATGCATTACTTGATGAATATTATGGTACATTGCTTTGAGATGAGTTGTGCTGAATTTCAGGTGAAAAAGACATCAAAAATGGGAAGAAAGCAACAAAGAAGCTGGGCGTGTGAAACTGGCGTGCCTCTTGGAGAAAATGCCACAAAAATGCACTGGTGTGGCACGCCAGTACTGAAATCCAGAAGGGAGTCTCAAGCATTCACATGGGCATGGCACGCCAGGAACTGGGCGTGGCACGCTAGTACAAAGTTCCAGAGAGCAACAATGGAGGACACTAAAGGGGCGTGGCACGCCAGGTTGGGCATGGCACGCCTAACCCATCACTTACTATGGGCGTGCCACTTGAGCCAAGGGGTGTGGCACGCCAGCTCATCACTCCAGGAGGAACCATCACTGTGGCGAGCCACTTGGTATCGAAGGCGTGGCACGCCAACTCCAAAAAGTCACTTGGGCGTGCCACTTGAGGAACCAGGCGTGGCACACCAAGCTTGAGAAGTCCACAAATGTATGGGCGTGCCACTTGAGCAGCATGGCGTGGCACGTTGGTACAAAACCCCAGAGAAGGGGCTGAAGGCCAAAGAGGTCTGGGCGTGCCACTTGAGGTCGAAGGCGTAGCACGCCAGGCTCTCATTCTCACTTTGGCGTGCCACTTGAGCAACCAAGCGTGGCACGCCAATGCACAAAGAGGCTAAAGCAAGGGCTGGGCATGCCACTCGGTATCGAAGGCATGGCACGCCAGTCCAAGAATCTCACTATGGCGTGCCACTTGAGTGCTGGGCGTGGCACGCTAGCTACTGGAACCAAGGCAAGATCATGGGCATGGCATACCAGCCTCTAGGCGTGGAACGCTGGTACAAGTTTTCTGAAAAGATGAAGGAGGCCAAATACATGGGCGTGCCACTTGGTGTCAAGGGCGTGGCACGCCATTCACTATTCCTTACTTGGGTGTGCCACTTGAACCCCAGGTGTGGCACGCCAGTGTCATTCAGGAAGCAAAAGCCATTGGGGCGTGCCACTTGAGTTCGTGGCGTTGCACGCCAAACAGAAGAATCACTTGCTTGCAAAGGGCGTGGCATGCCAGACCTTGGGCGTGCCACGCTAGTTCAACTTTCCAGAGAGCTTGTTCAAGCGTACAGCAAAGGCGTGGCACGCCAGACCCTGGGCGTGCCACGCTAGTTCAAGTCTCCAGAGACAAGAAGAAGAGGAAAGAGGCTATGGCATGCCACTTAAGCTCGAAGGCATGGCACGCGAGGCTACATGGGTATTAAAAGACCCTGGGCGTGCCACTTGAGCTTGAAGTCATGGCACGCCAGTGATGTTATTGAAGAAGAGTGTGCCACTTGAGGGACTGGGTGTGGCACGCCAAGCCAGAATTGGAGGAGCACGTGACACGCCACTGAAGCGCCAGCCACACGCCAGCTGGGAAGTCACGCTTATTAAGTTTCTTTTCCCTCCAAATTGTAATTTTCCTTTTTCACTTTTGTAATTCTTTTATTTTGAGAGCTAGGAGTAGTATAAATACCCCCAAGAAGTACTGAAAAGGGGGTTAAGCAGTTAGAGAGAATAGTTTTAGATTCACTTTTACACTTCATCATCTTCTTTACTTTTGAGTATTTTTCTTTGAGCTCTGAGTAGCTAAATTCCCTCTCATTGAGAGAGGGAGCTCTGTTGTACTTGATGGATTGATGATAGTGAAATTTTTCTTCTCTTTATCTCCTCTTTGATTTGCTAGAAGGAATTTCGTTCTTAATGCTTAGTGTTCAATCATCTTGGGAAAGAGATTGAATGCAAAATGGGTTTCATGGGAACCTTGGGAAAGGAAACATGAAACCATGCTTGAAATCCCTTCTCACGCTTGAGTAGGATCTGGGTTTTGGTGTTTGGATATGGTGACATATAATCCTCCCTCTACTTGGACCTATGATGATGTGTGGTATAATCAGGGACCAAGCATATCTCTCTTCATGAACAATTAGACCAAGGAATTAGCTATTGATCAAAATATGAGAGATTGAGTCACCAAGGGATTGGGGCTCAATCAATCATGATTGCCAAGAGGTCAATGAGTTGCATGATTGAAGATGGGATGTAAGTTCGAATTGATCCAAAGAGACATCTCCTGATCTCAATGATTTTCCCCATTCTTATCTATCACCTTCTTTATAGTTTGCTTTTACATTTTTCAATTCTCCATTCCCATTTACAATTAAGTCATTTATGATTTTGCACTTTACATTCTGCCATTTCCATTTCTGCACTTTTTTGCTTTTCTTTACATTTTAGCCATTTATAATTCTGTCATTTATAATTCTGCAATTACAATCTATCTGTCTGCTTGACTAATTCATCAATTGATTAACACTGCTCAAATTTACCAATCTATGTGGATACGATCCCACTCCATTGTGGGTTCTTACATGACGATAATTTTGGTGCGCTTGCCAAAAGAACTGATTCACCATTTTTTTGAATGGGGTGTGAATTCAGACTCTTCAGAATTCATAGTGGAAAAACAAAATAAAACTAACAAAATCTAGTAAACAAGCAAAAGACAAACCTATTCACACTATTCACAAATATACAATAACCAATAACATAACACCATTGCAATCCCTGGCAACGACGCCATATTGATGAATAGATTTTTTGACAGTTTAGAATTCACAAATGAATTCTCGTTGCAAGTATAGTTTCTAAACTAACAAATAATCCTTTAATACAAAAGATTGTTTGTCACAAATACAAAACCCTAAATTTATAAACCGAAGTATTGGAACCTCGGGTCGTTCTCTCTAGGAATTACAATAAAGTGTCTTGTTATTGGTTATGAGGTATGTTTTGGGGTTTTTGGGATAAGATACATGAAAGATAAATGACAAGGAAGTAAACTAATGGCTAAAAAAGATCTTGGCAAGGTTTGGTGGTCAAGGATCTCTATCCCTATCACTAACCACAACATGAGAATTAGCAAGGATCAATCCCATTAAGTCATCCTCTAACTAGTGGTAAAGGAAAGTCAAATGAGCTATATCAATCCAAGTCCATAAGTCCTAGTTCTCCACCAATTCAATTAGTGAGATCTAGAGTTAATGGCTCCCAATCATCAATTACTTGGACATTAGTAACTCAAGAGTTCCTAAGTTACCTTCCCAAGCCAAGAGCATAAAATTCTACTCTAAAATCCAACCAATCATTTTATCAAACACTTGGAAGGCATAAAAGGAAAGCATAGTAAAATTGCAAGGAAAGTAAATCTACACTACTCAATTGCAAGGAATTAAACAACAACAAATCAAATAAACAATAAAGGAACATGAATCATAAATTGCATTAGAAGGAAATAGAAGAAATGACTAGGTGTGTCATCCCTCTTCAATCCTTGGGTTAAATAGCATCAGAAATGAGTTGGATTGAGCCCACAAGGCTTCTAAAATTGCTGGCCACGAGTTGCATTAAGTGAATCATGTGCAACCATCGATGCGTATGCGTACAGTGCACATGCGTGCCCCTAAACGCATTGCAACTATGGCAAATCTTATATCATTTTGAATCCCCAGATGTTAGCTTTCCAACGTAACTAAAACTGCCTCATTTGGATCTCTGTAGCTCAAGTTATGGTCGATTAAGTGCGAAGAGGTCAGGCTTGACAGCTTTATGATTCCTTCATTTCTTCATGAGTTCTCCATTTCTACATGCTTTTTCTTCATTCCCTCAATCCAATCCTTGCCTCCTAAACCTAAAATCACTTGACAAACATATCAAAACATCTAATGGAATCAAGGTGAATTAAATTTAGCTATTTTACAATCCAAAAAGCATGTTTTCACTCTTAAGCATAATTAAAGGAGAATAACAAAAACCATGCTATTTCATTGGATAAATATGGGAGAAGGTGATAAAATCCTTTAAATTCAACACAAGATAAACCCTAAAAATGGGGTTTATCAAGTTACAAATCAATATTCCTTTTGCTGAGATTTTGGAGCAAATGCCTCTCTATGTCAAATTCATGAAGGAGCTGTTGTCAAAGAAGAAGCCTTTGAAGGGAGATGAGACAGTGGTCTCGACTAAGGAATGTAGTGCCAAAATTCAGAATAACTTGCTAAGGAAGGTGCCAGATCCAGGGAGCTTTCAAATTCTATGTACCATTGGGAGCACAACCTTTGAGAAAGCGTTATGTGATCTGGGAGCAAGCATCAATCTCTAAAACCTGCATATGGATTAGTGGAGAATATCTTGGTCAAAGTGGGTAAGTTCTTCCTCCCAGCAGATTTTGTGATTTTTGACACGAGGGACGATGAGAATGCCTCTATAATCCTAGGAAGACCAATCCTAGCCACTAGAAGAGCTCTAATTAATGTGGAAGAAGGTGAATTAGTGCTTAGAGTGCATAATGAGCAACTGGTCTTTCATGTCTTCAAAGATATACATTAAGCAGGTAAAGAAGAGAGGTGCATGTAGATTGAGCTTATTGATCCAAACCTGCAAGAACCCCCTGATGATGCACAGCAGAATCTGCAGCTCAAACCTCCTTTGGTGACAATCAATAAAATTTCTCCTGATATCAAACCTAAGCTTGGTGTCAGGAACGCATCATCCACCAAGGAGGATGTTATCAAAAAGAAGAAAGTGCCCAAGGGATAGAGAAAAAAATAGATTCCCACTGAAGACTTCTCCCCAGGAATGAAGGTGGTGTTGACTAGCAATCCAGTGTTGACTTATACAGTAAATAGAATCCTCTCTCTGGAGGATATTGAGCTACTTTATGGGGACACTGGGAGAAGATTCACAGTGAGGGGTGAAGAGCTTAGCCCCTATGATCCTCCTCCTTAGAAGAGCTGACCGTCAAGCTAGTGATGGTAAAGAAGCGCTTGTCGGGAGGCAACCCGATAATTTCATATTCTTAGTTTATTTTTTGTTGCGTTGGTTTTATTATTTATTTGATTTTATTGAGTTTCTATTGTTTTTCCTTTGTTTTACGTGTGTTTTGATCATGCAGAAATTTTAGAACAGGAACTAGACACTTAGAAAATTTTTGCCCACCCTGGATTTCCTAGTTCGATGCCGAATATTGCATACAAAAGAGGAATTGGGCTCTGGAAGGCCCACGCCAAACTTGGGATTGGAAAATCCCAAGTTCAGCATGGAGAACGGTGTAACAATAAGCAAAATCAAGCAAAAGTTGACGCCGAACTTGATCCTTTGCAAGCTTGGCATGGGAAATGACGTAGCAAGGTGTCAATTTGAGAAGCATATGGCGCCGAACCTGAGCATTTCAAGTTCGGTGTGGAGGCTGCGCGCAAATGGGGTAGAACTCGCTACTAGGGTGACGCCTGATATGCGAAAAAAATAATTTCCGTGCAATAACTACCGGCAAGTGCACCAGGTCGTATCAAGTAATAAAACACTCTAAAGAGTGAGGTCGATCCCTCGAGGATTAACAGATTAAGAAAACAATGGTTGATTATC
>NC_029788.2:61323533-61338994 GCF_000816755.2 Arachis ipaensis
AATTGTAAATTGACAGAAAAATAAAGGAAAGCAATAAAGTGCAAGAAAGTAGAATGATAGGAATGTAAAGTACAGAAAAGTAAAGTGACGAAAATGTAAATAACCATAAAGTAAAAAGAAGCATTGGATTCAAGAGATATTGAATTCTCCAGATCAAGTTCATTCTCATCTCTTCCTCAATCAATGCATTCATTGATCCCCTTGGCAATCTTAAGTGATTGGATCCCAATTCCTTGGCTCACCAATCTTTCTAAGCATGAACAATTGCCCAATTCCTTGATCTAAGAGCTCATGGGAAGAGATGAAGTTTGGTCACTGATTATACCACACACATTCATAGATCAGAGTATTGGTAGGATTAAATGTCACAATATCCATCCAACCCCCAACCTAATCCAATGTGAGAAAGCATTTCTAGCATGATTTCCTTTTCCCTTTTCCAAGGTTCCATGGAAATCCAATTATGAACAATTCCTCTGTCGAGACAATTGTTTAATTGAATGAAGAACGAAAGCTTTCTAGAAAAATCAAGAGAAAAGACAAAGGAAGAAGAATGAAAATGACAATTGATCCGTCAAATAACAATAGAGCTCTCTAACCTAATGAAAAGAGTTAGTGGTTCATTGCTCAACTCAAATAGAAAAGAAAGAAAGTGCAGAAAAATAAAGAAGAAGACTAAAACTGAAATTGAAACTTCAAAATTCATAAATGAAAACTACAACTAAAACTAAATTACTAGAAAAGTAGAAAAGAAAACAAAACAAAAAAGAGTGTATGAGTGGTGTGTGTCAGGGGATGTGTATGCATGATTCTGGTCTCCCCTCCAATCCATAATAATTCCTCCAATCCAGCTAATGCCTTTATATAGGCTTACAAACTAAAAAATGAAAATACAAATTACAAATGAAAATTCCTAATCTAGATGCTTCTTGTGCCTTGGATTGAGTGATGTTGATGGGCTTTGCTTGCTTGCATGATCCAGGGGTATATTGGCATTCATTGGGGTCATTTTTGGTGTCACAGACATTGAGAAATGCTCCCAGGCTTACTTCAATGTTTAACCCAAAGTTGGACCCAACGTTTGACCCCAAACGTTGGTTAACCAGCATTGAAAACAACGTCCGATTCTAAAGCTCAAACTTATTATCCACTGATGGGTGGCGGAGATCAGCCAATTAAGAATTCAATATAGAAATACGTTGCGAGTATATTTTTTAACCAGCAAAAATCCGCTCATCAATTTAGAAAGGTTGTCACAAAATTAGAATAAAAATACTGGGAGTATGAGTCCCAGGTCGTCTCCCAACGAGTTGACAAAGGAGTGCTATCTTATTAATCAGGAGTTTTCGAGAGGTTTTGAGAGTTGAATGACAGAAAATAAATAATTGTAATTTAATGCAATGAAAATTAAATGGGATTTATATTATTGAAAATAAAAAGCCTTGACTGGGGGAATGATTAATTGAAAGTTCTATCCTTGTTAGAATTCTCTCAAGTGTAGTATAAAGAGGTTGTTGTTTTCACTTAGTTAACCCTTACTAAATAAAGGAAAGTCAAGTGATTGAGCTAACTCTTATTCGCAAATCATAGTCCTCTCCCTTGGGAAGGTCTAGCATTAGTAAATAGAGAATTAGCTGACAATTTCCAATTTAACTAGTCACTTGAGCATTCCAACTCAAGTTTTTCCTCTTAATCAACCCCCATGTTAAGTAGGGAATCTACTCCATTGACATGAATGTAACGCTCATAAAAATATAAGAAAAAGACATGATAACATAAATAAAATAGGGATTGAAAATCAATTAAAGAAAAAAGTAATTCTCTGTATTAATAAATCCAAAATGAAACGTACCTATCTGAACAGGATTAATAAGTAATCAAAAGAGAAAAGGAATAAGAAAACAAACTAGAATAGTATCTTCAACGGAGGTGATGACTCTCTCAATATCCAAAGTAAAAGCGTAAAACTATAAAACTATGAATGTAAAGAAAACCTAGAGGAAGAGTAATTTTCTCTCTAGATTCAGATCTAAAACTAAAAACTATGCTAATGAGAATGTGTCTTGAGTTTCTGCTTGTTCCCTGGCTCTAGTCTGTGTTTCTGGGCCGGAAACTGGGTCAAAACTCAGCCCAAAATCGCTCCCAGCATTTTCTGTTATTTCTGCAGATCGCGCATGTCACGCGTATGCGTCAGTCATACGTATGCGTCGCTGGTCGTCTTGGCGTCTCACACGTACGCGTCATGCACGCACACGCGTCTTAGTGCAAACTCCAATCCATGCGTACGCGTCAGGCACGCGCACGCGTCGCTGCAAATTTTTCCATGTTGCGTGCACGCATGAATCATGCGTGCGCGTCGATGCTCGCTGGTTATCTCCTTAGTTTCTTGTGTTCCTTCCATTTTTGCAAGCTTCCTCTCCATTCTCTAAGCCATTCCTGTCCTATAAGCCTGAAACACTTAACACACGGATCATGGCATCGAATGGCATAAAGGAGAATTAAAATACACAAATTAAAGACTTCTAGGAAGCAAGTTTTCAACCATAGAACAAAACTACGAAGGAATTGTAAAATCATGCAAATCATATGAATAAGTGGGTAAGGACTTGATAAACCACTCAAATGAGCACAATATAAACCATGAAATAGTGGTTTATCATCCACCCCATACTATTATATATTTTTGGAAAGCCCTGATTGTCTACGTTCCAATGCTGTTGGAAGCGCATCATTTAGAGCTCTACAGCTCGAGTTATACTCCATTGAAGGTGCAGAGGTCAGCTAGCCTGACTACTGGTTGGTACTATGTTCGTCTATGCACTTTTCGGGGCAATTTTCTCCCTCAATTTTAGTGTCCATCATGTAGTGTCATATATGCTTGGAAAGCGCTGGATGTCTATTTTTCAATGCTTTTGAAATCACCTCATTTGGAGCTCTGTAGCTCAAGTTATTTTTGTTTGAAGTAGACCCTTTCAGGCTGTCAGGAGTAAAGTTGGACTCAACGTTGGAGTCGAACATTCGCCTATCCCCACGTATGCATAGATGCCAATTTTTCCATGCATTTTTATCGCATTTGTTGGAGGTAACGTTGGGCCACCAACGTTCCCTCCAACATTGGCACCTTTTCTAACTCAACGTTGGACCCATAGTTGGAGTCCAACTTTGGCTCCAACTATGGTCTCTTGAATTGAAGTTTGAGGCATAGTTGGAGTCCAACTTTGGCTGAAACTATGCACCTTTCTTGGCACGTTTGAGGTCCAACTTCCACCAATTTTGCCACCAATGTTGGTTCCAACTTTCTTCATACCAACGTTGGTGCTCCTCCTTACTTTCCTCTGCTTCTATTTTGCCTATCATCAAGCAAATAATTGTATCAAAGTAATATACAAGATGCTCTTTATATACTAAGTGTGCTAATAATAACTCAAAATCATAACTTTACTTAGTGTGATCTATTTCATCATATTTACCCTGTATATCAACTAAAATTAACTTATGCTTGAGATTTTGTTTCATGCAGAGATTTTTCATGCTTTTGCTCCTTTATCAACACAATTTGTATGAAAACTAAACTGAAATCTACTGAAAAAGCATAGAAAAATAGGCCATGATGCCCTGGCATGACAACAACAAACTTAAATCTTGCTTGTCCCCAAGCAAGGAGAGAATTATGCAATAAGGTTTGACGAACCAAGGTGAGAAGAGTAGAAGTGTAATGTTCATGGTTAGCTAGCTTTCTATGCATGCAACAATAACAAAAGAAATTCAAATGATTGATTCCTCTATCTAGCTCTTTTTATGAAACATTTTTCTTTAAGTTCTTCCTTGAAAAAAGCTTTTCATTTCTTTTTATCTTATCTTTTTGGGTGCTTTGCACCATGATTTGAAAGCTACGACTCTAAATGCTTTGTTTTCAAGTATTACCACTTAATACATAAGCACCACAAGTATTTAATTAGAGGACTCTTTATGCTCATTTGTTTCTTTTCTTGAATTTCTAATCATTGATGCTCAGAGCCTTGAGCTTTGAGGGAGTGCCTTTGCACTTGAGCCTAGCCTTAACTCTAAGTGTTTTGTTTTCAAGCTTTTTACTTGATACATAACAGCACAAGTACTTAACAATTGAATTGTCATTAGTACTCAGAGCCTTCAGTTTTATCATTATTTCCCATTTTCTTTTCTTGCCTTAATTGCAATTGCTTCTTCAAGGTTTTCATGATTTTAAAAATTTCATAAAATGTCCTAGATGAAAACTTCAATCAAACAAACTCAAGTGCAATTGAGCAACAAAATAATCATGCTAGCCTTCCAAAACTTATATGCCCATGCTAAGTTCTTCTTTAATGACCTTGGTTGTTTATGAACATGAAAATAAATTTCTTTGGACTCACATAATTCAAGATGGTAGTCATAGTGTCACAGCAACATGTTACAATTCAAACATTAAACTATGCTTATTTACAAGGAGCAATCACACATACAAACAAAGAAAATAGAAGACAATAATGCAATTTAATGTGCTGGAAATAAGTAAGAGGAAAAAGGAACGTTACCACCTTGTAGTTCATCCTCATTGTTGTTGTCCTTCACCTCTTATTCTCCCCCTTCCCACACCAATTTAAGATGATTGCTTGTCTTCAAGCAACGAATAAAACAGTGGTGATGAGGTTCATGATGGTTCATGAATGTCTTATACACTGAAATGTGAGTGATGTATGTGGTTAAGCAAGCACAAATTAAAGATAACACTGCAGGTGATGGTGTTTTTGTGGAAAAACGAATTCCAAACACACAAATCTAACCGGCAAGTGTACCGGGTCGCATCAAGTAGTAAAACTCACTTAGAGTGAGGTCGATCCCACAGGGATTGATGGATCAAGCAACTTTAGTGGGTGATTAGTTTAGTCAAGCTAACATTGAGTGATTGGGTGAAATTGATCAACAGAATGTAAAATTGCAATGAATTTAAATTGCAGAAAGTAAATGGAACTGAAACTTAAAGAGCAAGCAATGTAAATTGCAAAAACTTAAATGACAAGAAATGTAAACTGCATCAAATATAAAGGGGAGTGGGAGCAGGGAAATTAAATGAAAGTAGTAGATCAAAGCTTAGAACAATTGCAAGGAAATTAAAATTGCATGAAAAGTAAATTCAGATCACAGTGGCTCAAATGTAAAGTGCAGAGGAACACATGTGCAGGAAAGTAAATTGGGAGCAATATGAGCAGGAAGTAAAAATTGCAAAGAAGGAAATTGTAACAGAAAAGGAAATCAGTAAGAAGACTTAAATCAATTTTGAAATCTCAAAGAGCACTCAACAATTTCAATGAAACAGTAAAAAAACAGCAAAGCAAAATTTCTTGAGAAAGCTAAACAGAGATGAAATTCAGCTTAATTGCAAAACGAAATTGAAGATCTCAGGAAATCAAAGAGACCAGAAAACAAGTCTAGATCTCAATTCCATCCTTGATCCAATAGCAAACAGATTGAACAATAAAGACAAATGGAAGCAGTAAATGAAAGCTTTGATTCAAATCACAATTTCCTGAATTATGCAGAAAAATAACAAGAGAAGTTGCAGATGGAGAATGAAAACAGAATTCCTTCCAATCTCAATCCAAAATTTCAAAACAGAAAAGAAAACTAAGAGAGAAAGCAAAATGAAAACTAAAGAGTGCAAAACTCCCTATTGGAGCTAGCCTTCTCAATGGAGCCCCCCTAAAGAATTGAACCAGATGCCTTTTTATAGGCTTTTCACAAAATAAAAATGAAAATAAAAAATAAAATTCTAAACAAATTACAATTAAAAATAAATTCCTAAGCTAACTTGTTCTTGTGCCTTGAAGTGATGTCCATGGGCTTTTAAATTTTGGTGCAGGATTGAGTTAATTTGATTTTTGGACCATGGGTCACACTCCCAGGGCAAAGCTCTCCCCAAGAGCTTCAAAGCTCTCTGCAAGAGCTCTATTAGAAGCACCCCTTTGTTTTGGAGAGAAACTCCAAGTTCGAACCATGATGGAAGCATTTTGTGAGCCCTTTTTCTTATATTTTCATGAGGAGACCCACGATAAAGCTCTCAAGGAGAGCTTTAGAGCTCTCAAGGAGAGCTTTAGAGCTCTCAAGGAGAGCGCTACTTCCTTGCTTCCCTTGGTCTCCCTCTTCGAATCCTGGTGAAGCTACTTTGATTCATTTTTGCTTGTTTTTAGTCCTTAAAGATGCCTTTCACTCGTCCCTCAATTTCATGCCAAATATGGATTTCCATATATCGTTGGAAAGCTCTGAATGTCAGCTTTCCAACGCAACTAGAAGCACATCAATCGAACATCTGTAGCTCAAGTTATAGCACTTTGAAGGAGGCATGGTCATGCTGTGAACGCCCAGATTTTAACTTAGCGAAAATTCTTGCCTCCCTCCCCCTTGGTCTTGGGTTCAAGCCTTGGTGAGTGCATTGTTGAGCTCTTTTTCCCTTGATTTTTCCCTGAAGCAGCCCGAAAATGATCTTGGGCAAAGCTCTTGGCAAGAGCTTTGCATGTGAGCTTGCCTTGCTTCCTTCTTCCATGTGCTTTTGATAAAGCTCTTGGCAAGAGCTTTTAAGCTCTTGGCAAGAGCTTGGCCTTTGATTTTTTTGAAGTAAAGCTCTCCACAAGAGCTCTAGGCTCTTGGCAAGAGCTTTGTGCTCTTGTTCCTTGAATTGAGCCACGCTTTTCTTCCCTTGGCCTACGCTTTCTTCCTTTGATTTGGTCATGGGCCACGCTTTTAAAAGCGTGGCCTAAGGCTCCAAAGTGTGCTCCAACTTCAAAGTATGCCCCAAAGTTCTTTTTTTTTTTCTCATTTTTAGCTTATTTTGTGCTTCTTTGCTTCTTTTTCTTCTTATTTCCTACAAGATTTATAAAATTAAAAGATCAAAGAAATATACCAATTAAGTACAAAAGCATTCAATATTTAAGCACAATTCATCAATTTCTTGTATGAAAAAGCATAGAAAAGCATGACATGGTGACATGTCATCACAACATCAAACTTAAACCTTGCTTGTCCCCAAGCAAGAAAAGAATCATGCAATTAAGATTGACAATCCAAGGTAAGAAGAATAGCAACTCAATGTTCATGGTAGGCTAGTTTTCTAAGCATGCTACAGTCACAAAAGAAATATAAATAATTGATGCTTCTATCTAGCTCAATTTATGAAATCTTTTCCTTATTTTTCTTCCTTGAAACAAGCTTTTGATTTTCTTATTAGCTTCTCTTTTTAGGTGCTTTATCCCATGAGTTGATAACAAAGCTACGACTTCTAAATGCTTTGTTTTCAAGTATTACCACTTGATACATTAGCACCACAAGCATTTAATTAGAGGACTTCATTAAGCTCATTTGTCTCTTTTCTTGACTCTCTAATCATTGATGCTCAGAGCCTTGAGCTTTGAGGGAGTGCTTTTTTTTTGCACTTTGAGCCTAACCTTGACTTCTAAGTGTTTTGTTTTCAAGCATTAGGCTTGATACATAAACACCACAAGTACTTAACAAATAAATTGCCATTGGTACTCAGAGCCTTCAGGTTTCTCATTCTTTCCCTTTTTCTTTTCTTGCTTTAATTTGTATTTGCTTCTTCAAGGTTTTCATGATTTTCAAAATATTTCACAATGTACTAGATGAAAACTTCAATTAAATAAAATCCAATGCAATTGAGCAACAATTAATCATACTAGCTTTCCAATACTTGTATGCACATGCTAATTTCTTCTTTAATGCCTTGTTTGTTTATGATCATAATGCTTTATTGCTTTTGAACTCACAAAACTCAAGTTGGTAGTCATAATGCCACAGCAACATGTTACAAATCAAGATTCAAGTTATGCTTTATTCATACACACATGTAAACAGAAAAAATGAAGACAATCATGCATTTTAAGCGCTGGAAACAAATGAGGAGAAAAGGAACTCTACAACCTTGTAGTTCATCTTCATTATTGTTGTCCTTTTTCCTCTATTCTTCCTCCTTCCCTTGCCAAACTCAAAATACTTGCTCATCATCAAGCAATAATTAGAACAATGGCTATGGGGCTAAGATGGATCATGAATGTCTTACATAATGAAATTATGTAGCACATGTGTTTCAAGCAAGCAAAATTAAAAATAACAATCAAGGCACAAGAGACAGAGACATTTTGATTGCATAGATAAGAAGGTGTGCACAATACATTGCATAAAAGATAAGTGGCACACCAAACTTAGTGTGCCACTTTCACTTAGAATTGATGCAAGTATCTACTAGATATTGGAACCAAATTTTGGTGCATAGCAACACCAAACTTAGAATGCAATCATGTGTCAATTTATTTGAATTAAAACTAAGCAAGTGAAACTGTTATTTGTTAAGTACAATCACCAAGCCAAGAATCTGTCATGAATAAAGCTCTCTTGGTAATGTATTAACAAACACAGTAAATAAGCAAACTAAAATGAAAGCATTTAAAAATAGAAAAATGACTAAAGAAAGTAGAATGAAAAAGTGTCAAATCAAAAGAGAAAAATAAAACTGCAGAGGCATTATAATTATGCAGACAAGTAGTGTTGCTTGAATGAATTGCATAGAAAATAAGTGGTACACCAAACTTAGAATCTTGGTGTGTCTCTTTCACTTTTGATTTGATGCAATCATCCAAAAATATTGAAAACAATTTGTTGCAAGGTAACACCAAACTTAGAATGTAACCATATGCCAATTTATTGAATTTAAACAAAGCAAAGAAGGAAATGTACCTACGGTCTACCTGTTCTTCACTTTCTTCCTCTTCTTCCAGTTTGTTAAGAGGAATGACTTTAAGGGAGGAGAAGATTCAGTTATTGCCCCCTGTCTTGGTTTCCTCTCAGCAAGCTTTCTTTTGTACATGGCTTGATTGAGCTTACTTGCTAGTGGTCCAGGGGTTGGATTGCTTGTGGTTGACCCTTTATTCTTCATGAATATTGTCATTGGTAGCTTGGCCACAATCCTCTTCTTGGTGCTTTTGTTAATTGCCTTCACTTCCTTGAATCCAAGTCTCGGTGGTTGTGTGATTGTTGGAGTCTTCTTTTCATCAAGAGCCTCTTGTATTGGTGGTTCCCTGAGCCTTTCCTCTTTCTTCTTTACTTCACTTGAGTGTGAATTCTCTTGAGTATCTTCCTCCATTTTTTCTTCATGATTTTCCATTAATTCCTTTGGGAGAGACTCTTTATGTTTCATTGTCACCTCAAGTAGCTTTTGTGATTGTAAAATCCTTGGCTCATGTCCCTCATCCTTTATTGCAATTTCACTTGCAACAGGGACCTTTTGTTCTTGTTTTCCCACTTCCTCACTCACAAATTGGTCTTTATCTTCACTGTTTGATGGTTCTAAGTTCTCCCTTGTTTGCTCTAAGGGCCCATTCATCTTCTTGAAGATGATTTCTTTCCAAGATTTGGATTGTGTGTATCTTTCTACGAGTTTTCTATGTATTTTAATGGCTTGGCATTGGCTTTCTAAGGGTTCTTTGGACCATTGAAGGTAATCCTCATCTACTGGTTCAAGAGATGAAGGTTGAGAGTAATTTTGGTGACATGGATGTGTTGTGGTGAAGTTGTGTTGAAGGGTATGGAATGAGTTGTGTGTTTGATGGGATGACTTGTATGGATTTTGGAGGAAACTTTGTGTTGAGGCATAATCAAGTGATGAAGAACTTTCAAATGAGAAACTGGGACGTGAGGGTGGATGCTCTTTCATTCCTTGGTGATACTCCCAGCCACCATTAGAATAATGACTTGAATCGTTTTGTGGTGGTGGGAAATATCCCATATGATTCTCTTGCTCGTCTTGTGTCTCTGAAGAAAATCTCCATGAATTGGAGTGCTCAGAATGTGTATTCTCTTGGTGATATTCCCAGCCACCATTAGAGATTGGTGATGGTGGGTGATATCCCATAAAATTTTATTTCACCATAAGATGAGTTGAACTCCATTTGTATTTTGTAAACATCAATGAAATTTGAAATTCATGTCACAGAGAAAGAATTTCTTAGTGAGACAATAGCTCAAACACCTTGCTATCAATTTAAAACAGAGAATAAAAACAAAAAAAATGCTTGATCTAGACTTCTCACCCACTTAATCATTGTTAATCTAATCAATCCCCGGCAACGGCGCCAAAAACTTGATGGTGTTTTTGTGGAAAAACGAATTCCAAACACACAAATCTAACCGGCAACGGTACCGGGTCGCATCAAGTAGTAAAACTCACTTAGAGTGAGGTCGATCCCACAGGGATTGATGGATCAAGCAACTTTAGTGGGTGATTAGTTTAGTCAAGCTAACATTGAGTGATTGGGTGAAATTGATCAATAGAATGTAAAATTACAATGAATTTAAATTGCAAAAAGTAAATGGAACTGAAACTTAAAGAGCAAGCAATGTAAATTGCAGAAACTTAAATGACAAGAAATGTAAATTACATCAAATATAAAGGGGAGTGGGAGCAGGAAAATTAAATGAAAGCAGTAGATCAAAGCTTAGAACAATTGCAAGGAAATTAAAATTGCATGAAAAATAAATTCAGATCACAGTGGCTCAAATGTAAAGTGCAGAGGAACACATGTGCAGGAAAGTAAATTGGGAGCAATATGAGCAGAAAGTAAAAATTGCAAAGAAGCAAATTGTAACAGAAAAGGAAATCAGTAAGAAGACTTAAATCAATTTTGAAATCTCAAAGAGCACTCAACAATTTCAATGAAACAGTCAAAAAAATAGCAAAGCAAAATTGCTTGAGAAAGCTAAACAGAGATGAAATTCAGCTTTATTGCAAAATGAAATTGAAGATCTCAGGAAATCAAAGAGACTAGAAAATAAGTCTAGATCTCAATTCCTTCCTTAATCCAACAGCAAACAGATTGAAGAATAAAGACAAATGGAAGCAGTAAATGAAAGCTTTGATTCAAATCACAATTTCTTGAATTATGCAGAAAAATAACAAGAGAAGTTGCAGATGGAGAATGAAAACAGAATTCCTTCCAATCTCAATCCAAAATTTCAAAACAGAAAAGAAAACTAAGAGAGAAAGCAAAATGAAAACTAAAGAGTGCAAAACTCCCTATTGGAGCTAGCCTTCTCAATGGAGCCCCCCTAAAGAATTGAAGCAGATGCCTTTTTATAGGCTTTTCACAAAATGAAAATGAAAATGAAAAATGAAATTCTAAATAAATTACAATTAAAAATAAATTCCTAAGCTAACTTGTTCTTGTGCCTTGAAGTGATGTCCATGGGCTTTTAAATTTTGGTGCAGGATTGAATTAATTTGATTTTTGGACCATGGGTCACACTCCCAGGGCAAAGCTCTCCCCAAGAGCTTCAAAGCTCTCTGCAAGAGCTCTATTAGAAGCACCCCTTTGTTTTGGAGAGAAACTCCAAGTTCGAACCATGATGGAAGCATTTTGTGATCCCTTTTTCTTACATTTTCATGAGGAGACCCATGATAAAGCTCTCAAGGAGAGCTTTAGAGCTCTCAAGGAGAGCTTTAGAGCTCTCAAGGAAAGCGCTACTTCCTTGCTTCCCTTGGTCTCCTTCTTCGAATCCTGGTGAAGCCACTTTGATTCATTTTTGCTTGTTTTTGGTCCTTAAAGATGCCTTTCACTCGTGCACCAATTTCATGCCAAATATGGATTGCCATTTATCGTTGGAAAGCTCTGAATGTCAGCTTTCCAATGCAACTGGAAGCACATCAATCGAACATCTGTAGCTTAAGTTATAGCCCTTTGAAGGAGGCATGGTCATGCTGTGAACGCCCAGATTTTAACTTAGTGAAAATTCTTGCCTCCCTCCCCCTTAGTCTTGGGTTCAAGCCTTGGTGAGTGCATTGTTGAGCTCTTTTTCCCTTGATTTTTCCTTGAAGCAGCCCGAAAAAGATCTTGGCCAAAGCTCTTGGCAAGAGCTTTGCATGTGAGCTTGCCTTGCTTCCTTCTTCCATGTGCTTTTGATAAAGCTCTTGGCAAGAGCTTGGCCTTTGATTTTTTTGAAGTAAAGCTCTCCACAAGAGCTCTAGGCTCTTGGCAAGAGCTTTGTGCTCTTGGCAAGAGCTTTGTGCTCTTGTTCCTTGAATTGAGCCACGTTTTTCTTCCCTTGGCCTACGCTTTCTTCCTTTGATTTGGTTATGGGCCACGCTTTTAAAAGCGTGGCCTAAGGCTTCAAAGTGTGCTCCAACTTCAAAGTATGCCCCAAAGTTCTTTTTTTTTTCTCATTTTTAGCTTATTTTGTGCTTCTTTGCTTCTTTTTCTTATTATTTCCTACAAGATTTATAAAATTAAAAGATCAAAGAAATATACCAATTAAGTACAAAAGCATTCAATATTTAAGCACAATTCATCAATTTCTTGTATGAAAAAGCATAGAAAAGCATGACATGGTGACATGTCATCAGCAGGCCTAAGAAGCAAAGGCATTATTATTAAATAAACAAGTGATGTTGCTGGATATATTACATAGAAGAATAAGTGGCACACCAAACTTAGTGTGACACTTTCTTTCGGAATTGATGCAAGTATTAGAAAGATTAAAAACAGATTGTTGCAGGGCAACACCAAACTTAGAATGTAACCATATGCCAATTTCATCTCGAAGAAAGATAAGTAAAAGAAACTATTCTATATGTTAATAACACAATCACCAAGAGCCAGAGGTGTCACAAATAAGGACTTCTTGGTGAGGCATTAACACAAACAGTCAAGGAGCATAGAAAACTAAATAACAAAAGCAATTAAATGAATAGAAAGAAAATGTCTAACTAGGTAACCAACAAACCGGTAGTTTATTAATCACAATTAATCCCCGGCAATGGCGCCAAAAACTTGATACACGAAAAAATAATTTCCACGCAATAACTACCGTCAAGTGCACCGGGTCGTATCAAGTAATAAAACTCACTAAAGAGTGAGGTCGATCCCTCGAGGATTAACGGATTAAGCAAACAATGGTTGATTAATTAGCCTAGTTAGATGGTTCATATTGGAGTGATAAGTGCAAGAAAGTAGAATGTCAGGAATGTAAACTACAGAAAAGTAAAGTGCCGAAAATGTAAATAACCATAAAGTAAAAAGAAGTATTGGATTCAAGAGATATCGAATTCTCCGGATCAAGTTCATTCTTATCTCTTCCTTAATTAATGCATTCATTGATCTCCTTGGCAATCTTAAGTGATTGGATCTCAATTCCTTGGCTCACCAATCTCTCTAATTAAGCATGAACAATTGTCCAATTCCTTGATCTAAGAGCTCATGGGAAGAGATGAAGTTTGGTCACTGATTATACCACACACATTCATAGATCAAATTATTGGTAGGATTAAATGTCACAATATCCATCCAACCCCCAAACTAATCCAATATGAGAAAGCATTTCTAGCATGATTTCCTTTTTCCTTTTGCAAGGCTCCAGGAAAATCCAATTATGAACAATTCCTCCGTCGAGACAATTGTTCAATTGAATGAAGAATGAAAGCTTTCTAGCAAAATCAAGAGAAAAGACAAAGGAAGAAGAATGAAAATTACAATTGATCCATCAAATAACAATAGAGCTCTACCCAATGAAAAGAGTTAGTGGTTCATTTCTCATCTCAAACAGAAAAGAAAGGAAGTGCAAAAAAATAAAGAAGAAGATTAAAACTGAAATTGAAACTTCAAAATTCATAAATGAAAATTACAACTAAAACTAAACTACTAGAAAAGCAGAAAAGAAAAGAAAACAAAGAAGAGTGTATGAGTGGTGTGTGTCAGGGGATGTGTATGCATGATTCTGGACTCCCCTCCAATCCAGAATAATTCCTCCAATCCAGCTAATGCCTTTATATAGGCTTACAAACTAAAAAATAAAAATACAAATTACAAATGAAAATTCCTAATCTAGATGCTTCTTGTGCCTTGGATTGAGTGATGTTGATGGGCTCTGCTTGCTTGCATGATCTAGGGGTGTATTGGCATTCATTGGGGTTATTTTTGGCATCACAGACGTTGAGAAATTCTCCCAGGCTTTCTTCAACGTTTAACCCAAAGTTGGACCCAAAGTTGGACCCAACGTTGGACCCAACGTTTGACCCCGAACGTTGGTGCACTAGCATTGAAAACAACGTCCGATTCTAAAGGTTAAAATTATTGTCCAGCTCATACTATTATATATTGTTGGAAATCCCTGAATGTCTAATTTCTAATTTCGTTAGAAACGCATCATTTGGAGCTCTACAGCTCGAGTTATACTCCATCGAAGGTGCAGAGGTCAGATGGCCTGACTACAGGTTGGTACTATGTTCGTTTATGCACATTTCGGAGGCGGTTTGCTGCCTTACTTTTAGTGTCCACCATGTAGTGCCATATATTCTTGGAAAGCTCTAGATGTCTACTTTCGAATGCCAATGGAATCACTTCATTTGGAGCTCTGTAGCTCAACTTATTCTTGTTTGAAGTAGACCCCTTCAGGCTGTCGGGAGCAAAGTTGGACTCAATGTTGGAGTCCAACGTTCGCCTATCCACGCGTACGTGTAGGTGACGCGTACGGGTGGATGCCAATTTTTCCATGCATTTTTATTACGTACATTGGAGGTAACGTTGGACCACCAACATTCCCTCCAACGTTGGCACCATTTCTAACTCAATGCTGGACCCATAGTTGGAGCCAGTTGGAGTCCAACTTTGGCTCCAACTATGCACCTTTCTTGGCACATTTGAGGTCCAACTTTCACCAACTTTTCCACCAACGTTGGTTCCAACTTTCTTTATACCAATGTTGGTGCTCCTCCTTGCTTTCCTCTGCTTCTATTTTTCCTATCATCAAGCAAATAACTGTATCAAGGTAATATACAAGATGCTCTTTATATACTAAGTCTGCTAATAATAACTCAAAATCATAACTTCACTTAGTGTGATCTATTTCATCATATTTATCCTGTATATCAACTAAAATTCACTTATGCTTGAGATTTTGTTTCATGTAGAGATTTTTCATGCTTTTGCTCCTTTATCAACACAATTTGTATGAAAACTAAACTGAAATCTACTGAAAAACATAGAAAAATAAGCCATGATGTCATGGTATCAACATCGAACTTGGCTCCCCTGGTGTTCGACGTGAAAAAAAAATAGGGCTGACGCCGAACTTGGTCCGCATCAAGTTCAGCGTGTAGATGAGATTTCTCAAGCGTGAGAAATGGTGCCGGACACCCCTTCCTTCAAGTTTGACGCTGACTTGGTAATTTGGGCACATATCAATTTAATCTCTACAAATCTCCACCAAATCCCTATAATTGAATTCCCCCATTGATCGAATCTCTCCCACCTTTCCTTCTGAAACCCCACAATCCAGAGAACACACTGCACCCCTTTCCTCCCATATCCACCCGTGGTCCCATTCCCAACCCATACACTCCTGAACCCCCCCATATATATATACACGTTTATATATATATATACACACAC
>NC_029788.2:61339040-61412758 GCF_000816755.2 Arachis ipaensis
TTACATGAATAAGTAAATACCTATATATATATATATACAAAAAAATAAATATTTTAACTAATTTTAACCTTTCTTGTTCTTTTATCATTTTCTTTTTTTTGTATTAATTTTTGTTTTTACTCCTCTGTGCACCTTTATGTCCCTCTCTGTTTTCAGCTCTTCTTTGCTTGAGGACAAGCAAACTTTTAAGTTTGGTGTTGTCACTTCGCTTATGGATTTTCTGTTTATATTTATGGCACCAAAGGGAGGTGAACCATCTTCACGGAGGAGCACAGCCTTAAGAATGAGATAGCCACTAGGATAACTGAGGTGGTTGAGTTCCTTTCATTCTATGTTTCCTTCTGTTCTTATTACGTTATATTCCTATTTTCTACTATTTTACTTGAATGTCTGCATGATCTTTGGTTGTTTTCATTCCTAGGTTCTAGTTTAATTTTGCTATTTTTGATTTTGTTATTTACCTTTAGTACAAAAAAAACTGTCTCATGTATCACTCACTGAGCTTGAATCCAAAGAAAAAAAAAAGAAAAGAAGTGATGTATTGCATGAGAAATTGAGTTTATATTGAAGATAGTCTTATTTACTTAAATGTGGTGGTGTTATCTATGATTTTGAATGCATGATATGAACAGTGCTTATTTGAATTTGAATCAAAGGATGTTGATGTATGAGGAAAAGAAATTTAGAGAACTATTATGAATTCTCTGAATTAAACAAAAGCTTAATCCTTGAAGCAAAAGAAACAGCAAAAAGAAAAGCAAGGTCCAAGGCTCTGAGCATGAATGAGAGTGAGATGCCAAAACTATTCAGAATTACAATAGATAAACCCCATTTCAAGAAGAGACATGAGCATAATTGAACTCTCACTTCTCATGCATATTCACATCTTAATCATGTACTAATTTTGGTTGCTTGAGGACAAGCAAAAATTCAAGTTTGGTGTTGTGATGCGTGAGCATCTTCACTATCTTTTCCTAGTGAATTTGCAATTGAATTGCTAAAGTTTAATCAAGATTTAACAAATTTTAGCCACTATGGACGCTACTTTGAGTTGTGTGCAATTCTGTTTATTTAAGGTAGCGTTATGGACAAATTTGACAGAGTTGGATCAAGGACGGGGAAAGGAGAACTTACTGCCATCTCCACGCCGAACTTGCGTCAAATAAAAAACTTCAAGAAAAACACGCTGCCTCCTCCATGCCGAACTTGAAGTTCTTCAAGTTCGGTGCCAGCATGAAGCCCAAAGGAGAAATCAGCACTGCTTACTCCATGCTGAACTTGAAGTTTTTCAAGTTCGGCGCCAGCTTGAAGATTTTAAAGGGGAGTTATGTGCATCAATCCATTCCAAGTTTGGCATCAACTCTTCTAACCCAAGTGGTCCTTAATTCGTTCCAAAGGCTGCACGGATCAATTAAATTAATTTTGATTTAAACTTTTATTAGTTTTAGAATTAGGAAAATAGATTAATTAGTTTTTAGGAAATATATTTTACATTAATTAGGATTAGATATAAAAGGGAAAAGAATCAGCTATTTGCGCTCATCTTCTCTTCTCCTCTACCGCATTCCGCAATTTACAGTTTTTCTGAATCCTAGTTTTCTCTCTGAATCATGAGCAACTAAACCTCCACTGTCTCTGTCTATTGTATGGATTGATACTATTATTTTTTGATTTTAATTCATGTACTGATTTATATTTCAAGAATTTTTTTCGTTCTTTATCTTATGAATTTGGGTGGAACGGAAGTATGACCCTTTTTCTAATTGAGTTCTTGTATAACATGGAAAAGCTCTTTACTTGAACAATAGCTTGAAAATAATTTCTCCTAAATTTCTAATTATCTAGACTTAACGGGATACGTGACATATAATCCTATTATATTTGGGTAATTAGGGTTTTTGTGGCATATAAACTAGGATTGAACTTCACCCTCTAATTGGAACTAAGTGACCAAGGAATTGGCGGTTGATGAATTTTAGAGGAGACTAAAAAGGTCTAAGGAATTAGGGTTTAGTCACATATAGTTTTCCATGAATTAAATCTTGCATGATTAAAATAGTTAGTAAGAAAAATCAATCCGGAAAATAGATCTCTCTGAAGCCTTAACTGCTTCTCCATATATTATTCACAACTTGTTTACTGCTTGCTTTCTGATATTCTGAATGTACTGTTAATGCGTTTGAACTCTCAAAACACCATTTTCTGTTTGTCTGACTAAGCCAATCACTCAATCATTGTTGCTTGATCCATCAATCTTCGTGGGATCGACCCTTATTCACTTGAGGTACTACTTGGTACGATCCGGTGCACTTGCCGGTTAGTTTGTGGTTGTAAATTCTGCACCAACCTGCATAGCTGTCCAATGATATTTTGGACATCTCAGACAAATCGTCATAGAATATGCCTAGGATAGATCATTCTGAGAATATGTCAGGAGGACATCTCCTGATTAGTTGCATGTATCTTTCCCAGGCTTCATATAGGGATTCACCTTTCTTTTGTTTGAAGGTTTGAACTTCCACTCTGATTTTGCTCATCTTCTGAGGTGGAAAGAACTTGGCCAAGAAGGCATTGACCAATTTTTTCCAAGAGTCTAGGATTTCTTTAGGTTGAGAGTCCAACCATATCCTAGCTCTATCTCTAACCGCAAAGGGAAAAAGCATAAGTTTGTAGACCTCAGGATCCACTCCATTGGTCTTAAGGGTGTCACAGATTTGCAAGAATTCATATAAGAATTGATGTGGATCTTCCAGTGGATGTCCATGGAACTTGCAACTTTCTTGCACAAGAGAGACTAACTGAGGCTTAAGCTCAAAGTTATTTGCTATAATGGCAGGTATGGAGATACTTCTTCCATAGAAATCAGAACTTGGTATGGCCTCTATTGTTAGGCTCGGCTGCCATGCTTTTAGCTTCTTATTCCAAAATCTCTGTGAGGTTTCTTCTGGAGTGTTGTGATTTAGCTTGTTGTAAACGCCTCCTTAGAGTCTTCTCAGATTCAGGATCAGGGTTAAAGAGAGGTTCTTTATCTCTGTTCCTGCTCATAAACAAGAAAAGAAAGCAAAGAAAGAAAGAAAGGAAGCTTCTATGCTTGAGTATAGAGAACTTCCCATGAGATGTGAAGAAGAAAAGAAAAGAAGGATGAAGATAGAGAAAAAAGAAGAAGAATTCGAATAAAAGAGAAGAAGAATTCGAAAATTAAGAAGCAAAGAGAGAAATAGAAAACAAAGATATTTTAATTCTAGTTTCTCTTTTTGCTTATTACTTAAAACTTGAAAACAAGAAACAAATTAAGAGTTTTCGAAAAAGAATTGAAAATTAAAGTGTGATTTACGAAAAAGAAGAGAAAGAAATAGAAGGGAAGTTTTCGAAAATAGAGGAGAGAGGAATTAGTTAGGAAGTTTTGAAAAAGAAATCACGTAACTAATTACTAATTAGGAAAGATTTGAAAATAGGTTAAGATAGAATATTAGGAAAAGATTTGATTTTAAAATTGAAATTAAAACAAGATAAGATGAAGATTTGAAAATCAAATTTGAAAAGATTAAAATTTGAATTTAAGAGAAGATAAGATTGAAAAGTTTTTGAATTAAAAAGAAAATAAGTTACGTAAGTTTTAAAATCTGAAAAGAGAAAGATAAGACAAGGAAGTTAAAAAAGATAAGTTTTAAATTAAAAAGATTTGAAATCAAAAGAGAAAGATTTGAAATTTAAAATCTTAAAAGAAAGATAAGATAAGAAAGAATCACAATTAAACGAAAATATTTGAAAAGATTTAAAGAAGATAAGATTTTGAAAATTGATTTTTGAAATTAAGATAAGATAAGATCTTGATTTTGAAATTAAAATTTGAAATTTTTGTTGAAATATTTGAAAATTAAACTAAAAAGATAGAAAATATGTTTTTTTGATTTTTTTTAATTAATGAAGAAAGAGAAAAATAAGTAAATAACACCAAACTTAAAATTTTAAAGATCAAAACAAGAAGAAAAATAAGAACAACTTGAAGACTAAGAAGAACACTAAGAACAAGACCCGAAAAATTCAAAGCAATTAAAGAACATGCAAAGGACACCAAACTTAAGATTTGACACTAGAATAAAAAAAAGACACTATTTTTGAAAATTTTTGGAAAAAGATTCAAGAAAGTTCGAATTCTAACAAGAACAAGAACAAAAGACTCAAACAAAAGATAAAGATTAATAAAGAAAAGAAAAGGTTTTGAAAAATTTTTGATTTATTTTTTCGAAAAAGAAAATAAAAGACTCAAACAAATTAGAAACAATACCTAATCTAAGAAAAAGATAATCCGTTAGTTTGTTCAAACTCGAACAATCCCCGGCAACGGCCCCAAAACTTGGTGCGCGGAATTTAACTTCGCACAATTGAACCAGCAAGTGCACTGGGTCGTCCAAGTAATACCTGAGGTGAGTCAGGGTCGATCCCACGAGGATTTCTTATAGATCAATAATTTATTACTGTCTACTCCAACTGTGAATGATTTCTTCTATAGCAGGCTGTATGTGATCAACACCAGTTGAGAGGCCGCTAATCTTCCTCTAGGTTGAACACCAAGTTTAGTGCGCATCCAGTCTGAATGAGGGTGAAGCTCCTGTAGTTCATTCCCTTGGTGATTCAACTCAAAACGCTACATACAAGGTGTAATCTTCCTGATCAGAGAATGCTGCACCTTGGTTCTAGCCTTTAGCACAAAGACCCTAATCTCCCCATACCTCGGCTGAACTGATGTCTCGAGAAGTTCCCAACGAAGTCGTGGATTAGCCGTCTAAGAGATGTATCCTCAAGCTAGTGGTTCATTGATATTCGATGCAAGACACTCGCTGAACCCATGTAGAATAGACATAACTTGTGATGGTTCAACTCATTCATAAGGTTGAAGAACGAAGATACACCTTAGGAGAGAATCGAACACGAATTGAAATAGAACAATAGTGCTTTTATTAATCCATAAAACTCAGCAGAGCTCCTAAGCTTAACCTAGGAGGTTTAGTGGCTCATACTGTACAATGAAACTCAAAAATATGAAATAATGTTCAGAGGTGGTCGAAGATCCTAAAACAAGTGTGATCTTCTCCTATATATACTAATCTAATAACTAAGGATTACAGAAATATGATAGGCTTAGGCTTGTAGTGCAAAAATCTACTTTTGGGGCCCACTTGGTGAGTGTTTGGGCTGAGCTAAGGGTGTCTCCACATGCTAGTAGGCTCCATGGGCGTTGAATGCCTGCTTGGGACACCTTTTTGGGCATTGGACTCTGACTACTCCCTTTTGGGCGTCCAATGCTAGGAAGGGGGTAGATGGCTGGCGTTGCATGCTAGTTTTGGGCCTTCATCTCCAAAGCCAACTATGGACTATCATATATTGCTGGAGTGTCCTGGATGTTAGCTTTCCATAGCTTTTGAGAGTTCTCCATTTGGATATCCGTAGCTCCAGAAATGCTTGCTTGAATGCACGGAGGTCAGATTCTGACAGCATCTGCTACGCTTTCCTTGCCTCTGAATCAGGCTTTGTTAAAACTCTCATATTTCAGCCAGAAAATACCTAAAATCACCATAGAACACAACAACTCATAGTAGAATCCAAAAACATGAATTTTACACCAAAACCTATGAAAACATAATAAAGCTTAAACAAAACATAACAAAAACTATATGAAAATGATGTCAAAAAGCGTATAAAATATCCGCTCATCAGTGATCAACTTCAAGGTTAAGCGCAAAAAGGAAATTTTGATTCTTCTCTTTCATTCTTAATAAGTACTTTCAAAATTATTTGGGATCATCTTGTTCGAAAACATTTCGTATTTCCCTTGTAATGTAATTTTTGACATTTTTTCAATAAAACCGCCCGCTGCTGCTACAAATGACTGATGTATTTTACTCGGTCTGATTATGGCTTCCTCATTATTTTTAATGGTATGACGCACAAACATGCTTAGCTCCCTGTATTGTTTAAGCATCTATGCTCGATCTAGACAGCAAGGACGTGAATGATTCAGAACAACTTTAGAAATAATCCAAAGACCAACGTCCTTCAATGTATGTATATAAATCCTGGCTGAATAGTTTATTACAAGTGAAGGGTTTGTCTTCAGAGTTGGAGATATCTTGGATTTTGATTTTCCCTCTCTACTACATGTAATGAGTTTATTCTTAATTTCATCATCCTTCTGAGTGGTGTTCCTTATTTTTGTAGAAAAACCAGCAAGTTTGGAATAATTTTGTAGAACTTTCCAACTTCTTCGAGTGTCTTAAAAGTCATCCCAACCTTTGGGACAAATTGGTCGTCAACAACACATCTAGACTGCAAAATGAACCAAAATATTGTCATAATAAGACCATTGTGTAACAAACAATGAACTGAAACATATGCATCTATAAATTCAGAAACTCCTGTATTCTATAAGAACCATAATTTCTATTGACCGTTTAGATAAAATAAAACAATAATTTAATCGCCCAGAATAGGTTCAAGAAATTTGAAGTCTTAATTTAGAAATTTAATAGTGAGATTTGAATTTAGTGAATTTTTCTGAGAGGAAAAATGTAATTTTCTGTGAAAAACAACATAAAAACGCAAATTGGTAAATTAACCGGTAGTACCAGCTTAAGTCTGTCCGGTACTGTGTGAGAATAATAAAAATAGTAGAAAAACTTAGTAAAACTTTTAGAATTGAAAACCGAGCACTAATTCTAAACGTTTTGGCCCAAAGTAGGCCAAATGGGTTTAAAATGCTAACGGGTTGGACCGGGCCCAAATTGGGCCCAAATCCAACATATATAAGCACACTTAATGAGTTTTTCAGCTCATAAACTCCACAAACACACACACACACACACACACACACACACACACACACACACACACACACACACACACACACACACACACAGCTGCATTGAGAGGAGAAGGAGAAGAGAGAGCACTATTCATATTCAACTTCTTTCGCTTGTATCTCGAGCTACGGTGCTCCGATTTGCAAGCCATTTGCGGCCACGCGAAGCTCTTGTCGAGCCCGTCATTTCTACCTAAGTATTGCTGGTAAGAATTCACGTTTCACACTGCATTTCTCAGCCCTAACATTTTTCTTGTTTTTAGGTTTGGGTTTTGAAGAAATTTTGCAATTTTGTTTGTTTAGAGGTGATCTAATGCTGGAGTATTGTTGTGTTTCACCCCTAATTCTATTGGGTAAGGTGAGTGTATTCATATTCCTTATGGTTTTGTGTATACGGAACCCTAGATTGATTTATGGTAAAATATATGATGTATAGCTTGTTTGTGGAGTTGATTATGGCCATTTGGAAGTGGTGTTGTGATGACTGAAAATTTGCACAACACAAATTTCTTCGGCAAGTGTACCGAATTGCCAAGTAATAACTCACTTTTGAGTGAGGTCGATCCCACAGAAATTGATGGATGAAGCAACTTTAGTTAGGTGATTTATCTAGGCAAGCAAATATTTGATGGTTTTGTGTAATTGAGTGAACAAAATTGTAATTGACACAAAAAGTAAATGTATGGGAATTAAATTGCTGAAGAATCAAGAGCTGAAAGTAAATTGTGAAACGTAAATAGCGGAAACTTAAATGACAAGAAGTTAAAGAACTGAAACTTAAATGATGAGAAAGTAAAAGCAAGAATGTAAATGATAGTAAAAGATAAATTGCATGAAATGTAAATGGGTTCTGGGTGCTGGGAATAAAAAATAACAAGAAATTTAAAGTAATTGAAAGGAAGAGCAACAATGGATGAGATTCATTAAGGATTGGAGATATTATAATCCTTCATGAATTAGTGGGTCTCAACTTCATTCTCAATCATATGAAGTAGATCTACGGCAGATTACAATTAATTGAGTTTCAATTCCTTGGCAACCTAATTTCTCTTAACACAAACAATTGCCAATTCCTTGAACTAATTGTTCATGAGAAGAGGTTAAGTTCAATTCTCTAATCCAAAAGCCACACAAGCTCTCAGGATCTCAATTCAAACTAGGAATTTATTGTTCAAAAGAGTTGTGAGGGAAGATCTATGAAGCACAGAAGTTTTCCCTTAGCTACAACAAGCGGATTGAGAAGAAGAAGAATTTCATTCATTCATTTGAATTACAATAGAGCTCCTCCCCCTAATGATGTGGGATTGGTGGTGGCCTAAAGTGGGTTAGAAAATTTCCTCAAAATAGAATTGGTGTTGAAAGTATAGTCCCAAACCCATAATCAACCAACATCATAGTTTAAAATAAAGATAAGTCACAATTCAAATCAAATAACTAAGAGTATTTAAACTCCCGGGTCGTTCTCCCTAGAAATTGCAATGAAATGTTCAATTATTGGCTATCACACAAGGGGGTTTTCGGATAGCAAGTGGCAAGAAATTAAAGTGCAAGAAAGCAAATAAGCATGTGAGGAAATTAAAACTCAAAGCAAGTAAATAAAAAAGGGAAATCAAGTGGCAAAAAGGACTCTTGGCAAGGATTGGGGAATTGAGGATTCCTATCCTAGTCATGGACCACGAACATGGTACTTCCGTAGAATTAATCCCTATTCAACTCACTAATTAACTTAGCGAAAGACTAGCATCAATGGAAACTAAACTAACTAACAATCCTAACACAATATAGAATGGACATCCATAACTCAAGTTTACCTAATTACCCAATTCCAAGTCATGAATGTGAAAAACTATACAAAAACTAAAAGAGACATTTTGTCAAACACCTAACATGCATAAAAGGAAAAATGTTATAAATTGCAATAAAAATAAATTCTATAACTACCAATTGCATGAAAACAATAATAACAACTAAATTGAACAATCAGAAACATAAAACATAAATTACAATAATTAAAATTAAAAGTAACAATAAAAGAAGAAAATAAAGTAAATAACAAGTAGAAGTAAAGAACAAAGGTGCAATAATAATAAATGGCAAGGGAAACTAAATGAAAACAAGAATTAAACCTAAATCTAAGAGAGATCTAACCTAATCTACCCTAATTCTAGAGAGAATGGAGAGCACTCAATCAGCTTTGATATGGAGTGAAGCCCCTTTGATATAGCACTCAATCAGCTTTAGAAAGTCCAAAACTGGGCTCTGGAGGCCCAGAAATTGCCCCAACGTTTTTCTTTAAGTGAGTCACGTGCACTGAGTTGTGCGTAAGCACATATGTGTGCGTATGCACAGAGGTGTGTGTACGCACACGTGCTAAATCTTCCTCTTGTGCGTACATACACATGGCTGTGTGCTCCTCCTTTGATTTCTTCATGTTTTCTCCCTATTGCATGCTTCTCCTCTACTCTCATCAAGCCATTCCAACCTATTATACCTAAAACCACTCATCAAAACCATCAAGGTATCGAATGGGATAAAAGTGGAATAAAATTGGTTAAATTAAGCACAAAATAGCATGTTTTTACAATTAAGTTCAATTTAGGGAGAGAACACAAAAGTATATTATTTGAATAAATAAATGTGGGTTTATATGATGAAGTCCACTCAAATCAATCCAAAATTTACCGTCAAATGTGGACTCATCAATTCCTCCACACTTAAACAATAGCATGTCCTCATGCTAAGCACAATCAAAGGAGAAGGATCAAAGGGCAAGGAATTTATTTAATGCAACTACTTACATGAATGCAACTATACTAAATGCTATCTATCTATATCTATATCTATACTATGGTTTCCTATTGAGTTCGGCAAAAGCAAACCATAGAACTCTAATCAATCCAAAGTAGATCATTAGGGCTAAGACAAGGAATTAATGCCATAAGATCAATGTCCAAAGAATGGATTTGAAATCTTCAAAAACTAACAAGCAACTTGCAAGAAGATACAAGATAAGAAATGAAAATATAGAATTGAGCGATCGAACCCCTCACCGGATATGTATACACTCTAGTTGCTCAGTGTTTAGGGCTTAATCACTCAATCTTCCTTTAATCATGTTTTCTAGGATTTTCTAGTCATCTAATAATCAACAAATACTTGTTGCATGAATGCAAATATCATGAGGTCTTTGAAGGTTTGTAATGGGGTTAGGGTAAGGGTAGGATTAATATGGTTAAGTGGACTTAGTAAATTGGATCTTTGATTAGCTCAAGTGTCCCACTTAATCCTATACTAAACTATTTACACCAAAGAAAAACAACTTAACTTCCCATTCATTTCTTTTCTCACATTCACTCATGCATCTTCTTTCTAATTCAACCACATATGCATCCTTTATTTACATTTTATTGTCATTTCTTTTCTTTTCTTTTCTTTTTTCTCTTTTCTTTTCTTCCTTTTTCTTTTTTTTTTTTTTTCAGAAAGTATATACACTAAAATTTATCTTTTCTTTTATCATAAAAAAGAGATGCATATGTTTTAAGTAATAGATGTATGAGTGTTTACCTATTTTTCTAACTTTTCTCACTGAATACCTAGATTAAACTAACTACTAATGTTTCCCCATAAATTCCCCCGATATTTAATTGACACACACTCTTCAAACCCGAGCTAATCAAAGATACAATTCATGGACATTAATGGTTTTTTGCTTAGGACAAAAGATGTGCTTAAAATTAAAACAAAGGAGAATTAAAGGCTCAAAATTAGGTTAGAATGGTAAATGTAAGGGTTGGCCATATGGGTTAGTGAGTTTAATTTCAAAAATGGCTTCAATCATACTAGATGCATTCAAAACACCAAATATAGGATATAAAGACTCAAGCAAATCTAAGATCACAATCATAAAGGAGTATAACACACAAGAACAAAATTTGTGGTTGAAAGTGTGCAACCACACAATTAAAGCTCAAATCTCACTAGGTGTTTTGTTCAAGCTCTTTTCTATGTTCCATAAAATACTTCAAGCAAGTTGAAAAATAAGGTTTTCAAATCTAATCAATGGAACACCCTAAAAGGGATTTCTTGAAAAATCCTTGTTGTCTTTAACAAAATTATTTCCTATACTAGGTAACATGCAAATATTTACTACTATCAAGCTAAATGCAAACTAAGGTATATATATCTAAGCAAACTAGGTAAAGTAAAATGCAATGAAATAATAAACAAATATTCACAAAAACATAACTATTAAAAACTAGAAAATAGTGCAAAGTGTTGAGAAAGAGAAATTTATGTCCCAAAATTTGCGGATCCTTCCCCACACTTAAACGTTGCATGGTCCACCGTGCATGCACACAATCCGGGGGGAAGAGAAGCAAGGCTCCAAGTTCTTTCACCTTCAACTGGTCGGCATCGGGGCTCCAGGTTGCTGTATAAACAAAATAAACAAGAATTGAGGAAGAGGACATAAAAGTGTGGTACAATAGAAGATAATGTGTGTATTCTAAGTGTGCACGGTTTAGAACACAACGCATTGGTCAGTTAAAAAGGTAACCACACAATCAAAAGAAATAGCGTGTGTTCCTCAACTAAGTGGCCTAGGTTGCAAGTAAAGAATAAGCAAGAGATAGGGCACATATAAACTAGGTAACCACAACTAAAGTGAATTGAATATAAGAGATATTGGATATTGAAATTGTGCAAGTAAAAGTACAAAATTGATATAAAAGCACAATAAACAACCAATCCAACAATGAAAAGAAAACTCCTTATTCATCATGACACATAATGCAATAGTCACATGGTAAAGGTACTTGATGCAAAAAGTGATAAGCTTGATAAGAATCAAGTCAAGTCACTCAAACAAATGCAAAGCACTAAAAAGAACCAAGTGCCTTGTAATGTGCTTGTATTGATTCTAAAACCATGATGAATAAGTAATTCAACTCAATTTACTAAAGTAAAAGTGCACAATTCATGATTAAGTTGCCAAACAAAGATATAATTTAATGCCTATCGTAGCTACAACATATGAATCAAACTCAAAATGTATTTAGGCAATCAAACAAGGACTTAATACTTAGTGCACATATTCATAAAAAAATTAAGCCACAATTCAAGCAAGAAGCAACCTAACCAACATCAATCAAACACTTGCAACTTATTTCATTAACAAATAACTAAACCAAACTTAATAAAATTACTAAAGTGAAAAAGAAATGCAATGAAAACTAAGTAAAATAAGTAGAAAAGCAAGGGAAAAGCAAGAGAAGAGAGGGATGGAGGGGGCGGAAGTGCGTTAGGGCTTAAGAAAAAGTGCAAACAAAATGTTGCCCAAAACAGCACCTGTGCGTGCGCACAGGTACTAGATGAAACAGGGGAAGTGAGCGAACGCACAAGGGTGTACAAACGCTCTGAGCAGATAGGGGATTAAGAAGTGTGTGTACGCACAAGTGGGTGCGAACGCACATAACACTTTGTCCGTGCGCATGCACAGGAACAAAATTGGGCAGGGGTTCATACGCATAGGGAGTGCCAGCGCTCCCAGCAGAATGGATGCAAGGAAGGGTGCATACGCACAAGCAGGTGCGTACGTATGCAATGCGCGAAAAAAAGGTTTATGTGCGTACGCACAGTAACGTGCGCACGCACAGAGCGCAAAATACAGGGGAATGCGCACGCACAAAATGTGAATTTTAGTGATTGTGTGTGTATGCATAGTGGTGTGCGCATGCACAGTGCGCTGTTTTTCCGAAAATTTTTCTTCCAAATCCAAGGGACTAAGCCTTAGCTCAACAAAAGTTCAACCCCAAAACATTCAATAACCTATAAATTCATGATCCATACAGAAATTAACCTAACAAATCTCAAAATTAAACTAATTCTAAGCTAACTAAAATAAGCAAAATACAATAAAGTCAAATTATAAACAAAAAGAGAAGGTAAGAACAATGTTACCACGGTGGGGTGTCTCCCACCTAGTACTTCTATTTAGAGTCCTTACGTTGGACTTTATTGAAAAGCTCTCATCAAGGAGGCTTGTGTTTCAAACCCCTTTGAAATTCCACCCAAGCTTGTATTCTCCCACACTTTTGAGATTCCAAAGCTTGTGCACCCAAATCTTGTTGTGAAAATTCCTTTCATTCCATCTAGGTAACAAGCATTTGAAAATTCCCAATTCTTATAAAATAATAGCAACAAAACTCATAATGCAATGGGTAAGAATTTATAGGATAAAAAGAAAATAGAAACCAAAGGTAATAAGAACAAATAAAATGAACTCCTAAAACTAGCAAAAATAAGCAATCAATCAAAAACAAACTATTCACATATTTACATATTAACAATAGCCAACAATATAACACAATTGCAAATCCCCAGCAATGGCGCCAAAAACTTGGTGGTGGCCTAAAGTGGGTTAGAAATTTTTATCAAAATAGAGATGGCGTTGCAAGTATAGTCCCAAACCCACAATCAACCAACATCAAAGTTTAAAATAAAGATAAGTCACAATTCAAATCAAATAACCAAGAGTATTTAAACTCCCGGGTCGTTCTTCCTAGGAATTGCAATGAAATATTCTATTATTGGCTATAAGACAAGGGGGTTTTGGGATAGCAAGTGGCAAGAAATTAAAGTGCAAGAAAGCAAATAAGCATTGATGACAATTAATCTTATGCTAGCTTTTCAAGCATTTTTCACTTGTTTCATTAGGTTTTATACACTTTCTTGCATTGTAAGTAAGTGATTTGGAATTGAATTACATGATTTTGTTGAATCAATCAACCATCCTTTATTTGACTCTAAATCATGAGGTTCAAGCTAAAATTAATTAGTTTTTGAATGATTTATAAACCTTGTGAATGTGGTGATACTTTGATTGGTTGTTTTGATTACATGTAGGTGAAGAAAAGAAAAAAACAAGAAAGCGTGGCCTATGAAGCGTAGCCAAAGGAAACAAGAAAGCCATAGCGCTCTCTCTAAGAGCTCAGCGCTCTCCAAAGGAGCGCTACTCAACCCAAGAAAGCATATGGCAAGGAAGCTGTGCTCTCCTTGTTAACCGAGCACCAAGGAAGCAAGGCAAAACTCACAACGCTCGGTTAACACCATTAACTTTATCGGGCTTCCACCAAGTGAAAATCAAGATGCAACATTCGGGAGAGGCTTCACAAAGTCTCGAACCCATGACCCAAGGGAAGAAAGAAGCGCTACTTAGAAAGGAAAATAAGCAAAAATTGGCCAAGATGGCCTCACAAGGATTCGAACCAAGTACTTGAGGCATGAGGAGAAACGCTACTTGCAAAG
The DNA here is from genome assembly GCF_000816755.2 of Arachis ipaensis. Lineage (NCBI taxonomy): Eukaryota > Viridiplantae > Streptophyta > Magnoliopsida > Fabales > Fabaceae > Arachis > Arachis ipaensis. Next base: position 61,353,205 of record NC_029788.2, read on the forward strand.
GAAAATAAGCTAAAGTGGCTCAGCAAGGGTTTGAACCTGGGATATTCATGAAGAGTGGGGAGAAGGCGCTACAAGAAACCAAGGAAATTGGCACCAAAATGCTCCCACCATGATTCGAACCTGGAGCCTCATTCAGCAAGCAAGGGATCTGCACTTTCTCCATTCACCGAGCGTTAGTCACAAGGCTCCCATCCAGCGCAACAATTTGACACGGAAAGCTTGGTGCGCGCACAAGACTTGGCAAGGCAGCATGGATGCTACGCTCTTGGGGAGAGCCGAGCGCTATCCTGATGCTGTCCAAGGAGCTTGGCACGCACAAAAATTGGAAGGCCAAGGCAAGGGAATGCTGCGCTCTTGGAACCAACTGAGCTTGACCCTGGGAGTGGCACCATGACCCAAAAATTCAATTAAAAATCAAATTAAATTTAATTCTTCACAAAAATTAAAAAGCCTATTCCAAATTTTAAAATCCAAAAATAGGAAGTGTATAAATAGAAGTTAGTTTGATTTAGAAAGGACTTTTGATCTTTTGGAGATTTTTATTTTTAATTTTTAGAGCTCATTTTAGATTTTACCTTTGGGTTTGGGAATTGGGATAGAGAATTGAATTCTCTTCTTCTTTTTTCTTACTTCTGCACTTTCGACTCTTTTTTTTAATCTTGGATGAGAATTGAAGGAATTCTGTTTCATTCTTGATCTGAGATCTCTCTTGTTTACTTTCTGCATAATTTCAAAGAATTGTGATTTGGATCTAAGGTTCCTTTACTGCTTTCATCTTTTACTTCTTCTGCAATTATTTTCTTATTGGATCAAGGAAGGAATTGAGATCTGACTTGTTATCTAGTCTCCTTCAACCTCTGAGATCTTCAATTTCTCTATTAGTTTGTGTAATTGAGCTAAATTCATTTTCTGTTTTACTTTTTCAAGCAATTCTTCCTTTCTGTTTAGATCTGCTACACTTTACTTCATCTTTTGCTTCTCTGTTGAATGTCATTTACTTTCTCTTGTTTAATTTCTGAAATCCCAGCTCCCAAAACCCTTTATGATTCAAGAAATTTACATTTCTTGCTCTCTAAGTTTCAGCTATTTATATTTCTTGCAATCTAAGTTTTTGTCATTTATATTACTTGCACTTTAAGATTCAGCTTCTTTATTTCCTTTGCCCCTTTAATTTACAGTCAATTACCCCCTCTCCCTTTAAATTTCATGAAATTTAGCTTCTGTTGAATACAAATCACTCAAATCAACACTTGTTTGCTTGACTAAATCAACCACCTAACTAAAATTGCTCAATCCTTCAATCCCTGTGGGATCGACCTCACTCATGTGAGTTATTATTACTTGATGTGACCCGGTACACTTGCCGGTGAGTTTTGTGTTGGATCGTTTTCCACACATCAAGCATGCGAGGAAATTAAAACTCAAAGCAAGTAAAGCAAAAAGGCAAATCAAGTGGCAAAAAGGACTCATAGCAAGGATTGGAGAATTGAAGATTTTTATCCTAGTCATGGACCACAAACATGGTAATTGTGTAGAATTAATCCCAATTAGTCTATCCTAACATCGTGGACAAGTCGAAAGGGCATAATTGATCTCAATCCATAAGTCCTACTCAACTCATTAATTAACTTAGTGAAAGACTAGCGTTAATGGAAACTAAACCAACTAAGAATCCTAACACAATATGGAATGGACATCGATAACTCAAGTTCACCTAATTACCCAATTCCAAGTCAAGAATGTGAAAAACTATACAAAAAATAAAAGAGACATTTTGTCAAACACCTAACATGCATAAAAGGTAAAATGTCATAAATTGCAATAAAAATAAATTCTATAACTACCAATTGCATGAAAACAATAATAACAACTAAATTGAACAATAAGAAACATAAAACATAAATTGCATTAATTAAAATTAAAAGTAACAAAGTATTATAAATATAAACGAACAAAATAAAGGAAATAACAAGTAGAAGTAAAGAACAAAGGTGCCATAACAATAAATGGTAAAGAAAAATAAATGAAAACAAGAATTAAACCTAAATCTAAGAGAGATCTAACCTAATCTGCCCTAATTCTAGAGAGAAAGGAGAGCTTCTCTCTCTAGAATATAACCTAAAGCATGTTTCTAATCTACCCTAATTGCTCTCCCCATGACATGGAGTGAAGCCCCTTTGATATAGCACTCAATCAGCTTCAAAAAGTCCAAAACTGGGCTCTGGAGACCCAGAAATTGACCCCAGCATTTTCATTTAAGTGAGTCACGTGCACTGAGTTGTGCGTACGTACATGTGCTAAATCTTCCTCTTGTGCGTACTGATGTGTGGAAAACGATCCAACTCAAAACTCACAGGCAAGTGTACCGGGTCGCATCAAGTAATAATAACTCACGTGAGTGAGGTCGATCCCACAGGGATTGAAGGATTGAGCAATTTTAGTTTAGTGGTTGATTTAGTCAAGCGAACGAGAGTTGATTTGAGTGATTTGTAATTGACAGAAACTAAATTGCTTGAATTGTAAAGGGAGAGGGATAATTGACAAAAATTTAAAGTGCAGAAGAATTAAAAGAGCTGAAACTTAAAGTGTAAGTAATGTAAATTGCAGAAACTTAGATTGCAAGAAATATAAATGACTGAAGCTTAAAGTGCAAGAAATGTAAACTGCTTTAATTATAAAAGGAATTGGGAAATTGGGATTGCAAAAATTAAACAAGAGAAAGTAAAATGGCCTTAAATAGAGAAGCGAAATATGAATTAAAATTGCAATAGATCAAATCAGAAGAGAACAATTGCTTGAAAATTTGAACAGCAAGCAAAATGTAACATCAATTGCAATGGTTCAAGGGAAGTCACAGATCTCAGGGTTAGAAGAGACTAGAGAACAAGTCTAGATCTCAATCCTTCCTTGATCCAACTAGGAACATAATTGAAGACAAAATGAAAGATGAAAATCAGTAAAGAAACTTGAATTATGCAGAAAAAGAAACAAAGAGATCTCAAGGTGAGGTTGAGACAGAATTTCGTCAACTCTTCACTTTCAAGACTCTAGCAAGCTTTGCAGAAAAGAAGACAGAAAACCCCGAGAGGAAGAGAACTCAATTCTCCTCCCAATTCTCCAAGATCCAAAATCAAAGTTACAGAATGAAAATTCCAAAAAAAGAAAAGGTGAAAGTAAAAGTAAAAAGTCCCTTCTAAATCAAACTAACTTCTATTTATACACTTCCTTCTAATGATCTTTAAGCCTTGAATTTGGGCCCTTGGCCTTGATGGAATTGGATTGAAGATAGCCTCTGTTGATTGCTCTTGGTCTTGAGAAGAAATCCATTTGCATAATGGACTTTGGGATCATTCACGTTTGAGTCAACGTTTGACCTCAAGTTTGAGGCAAACGTTGGCACAAACGTTGGCTTTCCCCTGGGTGTATTTTTGAGCCAACGTTTGACCTCAAGTTTGAGGCAAACGTTGGCGCAAATGTTGGCTTCTCCTAGGTGTATTTTTGAGCCAACGTTTGACCTCAAGTTTTAGGCAAACGTTGGCGCAACCATTCTTAAGCCAACGTTTGACCTCACGTTTGAGGCAAATGTTGGCACAAACGTGAGCTCTTCCCAGGGTGGCTTTGCCGCCTTCATTTCAATTGCTGCCATCCCCTTTCTTCAACCTTCTTCCAAGTCTTTTGGTCACCTGTCATCAATCAACAAATGCATCAAAGCTATGCTAAAATCATGAGACTTCTTCTCATCCTTGACATATAAGCAATTGTAGCACAAAACCTCATGAAAATGCATCAATTTACTCATGGTTGATTTAATCCAAGTACACATGAATTTCTACCAAAATGGCTTACTTGTAACTCAAGAAAGTGTATAAAACCTATGAAACAAGTGAAAAAATTCTTCAAAAACTAGCATAAGATGACTTGTCATCACGTACGCACATTGACTTGTGCGTACGCACACATGGCTGTGTGCTCCTCCTTTGATTTCTTCATGTTTTCTCCCTATTGCATGCTTCTCCTCTATTCTCATCAAGCCATTCCAACCTATTATACCTAAAATCACTCATCAAAATCATCAAGGCATCGAATGGGATAAAAATGGAATAAAATTGGTTAAATTAAGCTCAAAATAGCATGTTTTTATAATTAAGCTCAATTAAGGGAGAGAATACAAAAGTATGCTATTTGAATGAATAAATACGGGTTTATATGATGAAATCCACTCAAATCAATCCAAAATTTATCATCAAATGTGGACTCATCAGGGATTAGTGCATCATTCCTCTGGAAAACTTAGAAAGAAAAAGAAAGTACATGAAAAGTAAACTAAGTACAAAGAAGAAAGGAAAAGTGATTCAGAGTTTCCCAACTCATATCTTCTTGTGTAAGAGTCCATAATCCCCTTGCAAGTTCAAAACTCTTCCTATATATACTACTTTTGTGATCTTCAAATGAGTCTTCAAGTACTTGGATGTAGGCCATTGGCCTAAGTTGAAGCAAATTAGGAGTTATTCAGCCCCTTTCTGATGTTAACGCCCTTATACATGTATGAGTGTCCGCTAGAGCTGGCGTTAATACTGGTATTAACAGCATTGCTAATGCAACAATTCTCTTCCAAGCTGGCATTAACACTAGCATTAGTGTGCTAACGCTACCACTAACGCCAACGCCTATTGTGCATACGCATGTTGACTTATGCGTGTGCATCCCTTTAATTTCTGTCTCTTGTGCGTGTATATACTGCTTCGTGCGTGCACATCCTGGTGAGTTTTGCCACTTGTGCATATGCACACTGCTTCGTGCATACGCACACTGACCAATTTTCCTTTGGTGCATGCGCACACTGCTCCGTGCGTACGCACACTAGCCAAATCTTCCAGCCCCAACTTCGTTCAATGATCAAAGATGTTAGTGTGCTAACGTTGGTGGCGTTAGCACACTAACAGTGGCACCTTCTTCCTTGTGTAGTGGTATTGGTGAGCTAACTTTGGCCACTAATGTTGCCTTCTTCTTGAGTCACGTTGGAACTGGCGTTAGTGGGGTAACTTTGCCACTAACGCCAACTTCCTCTTCTTCTTTGGCAACGTTAGCATTGGCATTAGTGGGCTAACTTGATCACTATCGCCAGCTTCTTTTCCTTCCTTGGGCAAGCGTTATTGATGGGTTGGAAACGGATTCCAATACCTAAATCACCGGTAAGTGCACCAGATCGCATCAAGTAGTAATTACTCACATGAGTGAGGTCGAACCCACAGGGATTGAAGGATTGAGCAATTTTAGTTAATTCCCTTTATTCACTAGTGCTCAGTGAAGGGAATTCACGTAGCACTCTTCTTGCTTGCATGGGACTCCCCCTTCGAACCATTGTTCCACCAATTTGGCCAATTTCTTTTTACAAGTAGCGCTCAGTTAACAAAGGTAACTTAGCGCCTTTTGCTTTGGTGAAGCGCTTTTCTTTCTGGCTTGAGGCTCCTGGTTCGAACCTTGGTGAAGCCTTTTGCTTGGTGTGGCGCCTTGTATTTTTCTTGGTTGAGGCACGATAAAGGTAAGTGAGTTAACTGAGCGCTCCTTATTTTTGCTTGCTTCCTTGGGCGCTCAGTTAACTTTTTCAACGTAGCACCATAAGCCTTGCTTCCTTGGTTGATGCGCCACACTTTTGTTTTCTTAGGTCACATTTTCTAAAGCGTGGCCTAAGGTCCAAAATGTGCTTTAACTTCAAAAGCATGCTGAAAATTCCTTTTTCCACCATTTCTTCACCTACAAGTAATCAAAACAACCAATCAAAGCATCACCAAATTCACAAAGTTCATAAATCATTCAAAAACCGACTAATTCTAGCTTAAACCTCATGATTTAGTGTCAAATAAAGGACGGTTGATTGATTCAACAAACCCATGCAAAACCACTCTAAATTACTTACTTCTAATGCAAGAAAGTGCATAAAACCTAACAAAACAAGTGAAAAATACTTGAAAAGCTAGCATAAGATGACTTGTCATCACAACAGCAAACTTAAACCTTGCTTGTCCCCAAGCAAGAAAAGAGTTATGCTCAAAGGTTCTTTCCATTGGAATGGATTGAAGAATAACTTGTAATATCCTGTGAGTGAAGTGATTAAGTGACAGTGGGGTGAACTCTATATTATATAATCATGCAAGGGCTTCAATTCTTACTAGTCCCCACATCTTAGAAGTCTTAGGTCTTAGGACTTTCATCCAAGTGGTATCATGGAGATCTCTCTATAGGTAATCACCTTGAAGCAGCTTATAGTTTCTGTGTTTTGGCCTTGACTCTAAGCGTCATGTCTCAAAGCGGCTCTTTAAATAAACTTTTAATCAATACTCCTAAACCAGTTGGTTTTAAAGTATTAGGTGTTAAAGCACCCCTGAGGATTTACTTGCTCAAGCCTCTCTCTTTGACACATTTTGACCACAAGCATTTACTAGGATAATAAAACTTTGAGTTCTTGTTTCTTTATTCTTTTCTGCCTAGTAATTGATGCTCGGAGCCTTGGGCCATATTCTTTTGTTTTTGTATTTTCTTTATTTTCTTTTATTTGCTGCTCCTTGGATCAATAAATGTTTGAGAATCTCCACACTACTTCTTTGAACTCTATGTCCTGCCTATGAGCTCCCATGCAAGTTTTTATAAGCATGCAACCTCAATACATAATTATACAACTAGAACCACCACTTCTCTTAATCTTTTGCTTGCCTCAAAACTCTTTAATTCCTCAATCCTTCTTTTCAAAGAACTTTCCTTTGCTGCCTTTTTTTGAAATATTGAGTGCAAGCAAGTTTTGAAGAGTATAGTGTTGTGAACTATCAAGCATCTCAGTTATTGAATTACAGAGAAACTATACTAAGTAGACAGACAGGGATACAATATCAGTTCCAGTCATAGCAGTGTTTGATGCAAAATAATCACTTAACAATACAACCTTTTGGAGTTTACTTGCTTTACTCCTCATCATCATCATTGCTGATCTTCGCATTCCACTTTATCTCTTTGGTTGATAATGCTTAATCCTTCCAAAAACTTGGATAAACCTCTGCAATGATGTTAAAAGTTGCTTGTTCCCCAAGCACCTGAAAAATGGTTAGCATGCATGAATTATTTGTGGGCTTTTGAACTTACTTTGGTGTGTGAACACCAAACTTCATCCCTTGCCAATGTTTTTTATGCATTAAGTCAACCATATGTGAAGCCTTTTTTTCCCTGCTAAAGGTTACAAAACTAAAAACTAGAAGACAGACAATGGTTCAATGGTTTATCTGATTTCTTGGAGCTAGCAACCCTTTATGCAGGAGGTGAGAATGTGTTTTCAAATGAGATTTTTGGTGGAACACCAAACTTAGCATCCTTCACTCTTCCTCAAATTATTTTGGTGTAAAATACCAAACTTAGCTCCTTGCCATACAGATAAAACCACTCAACCTTTTTATTAAAACAGCTATGAAAAGAAAACTACCTCAGGTTGGGTTGCCTCCCAACAAGCACTCTTTTATTGTCACTAGCTTCACATCCTCCATTCTTTGATCATGGAAGCTGAAAATCCTGTTGCCTTAGATTTTCTCCTCTTGCTGTGGGCTTCCTTTCCTCTATCTCTTCTTGTGGAACTTCTCTGTGGTGCTTTTCTTGGATAATGGCTTCTTTTTCCATAGCCTTCTCACTTTCCTCTATGATTGCTTTCCACTTCTCTCACTTTGTAGCTTTTTCGTTGTCTCTTGAGCTATCTTCAGTGGCCCTAGGAAGGGTATTTGCCCTCTTCTCACTCAGTTCTAAAATGTATTTATCCACTTTCCCCAGTTTTCCCTCAAGGTTTCTGAGTGCTGTTTCTTGCCATTTGCTTGCCAAGGTTTGATCATTCATGAGCTTCTCTATTATTATCTCTAGGTTAGAGATTCTTTGAGAGCACTGAGTTAGTCGTGGTTGTGTGAGCTGAGATGGTTGATGAAAGTTGTTTTGGGAAGATTGTGAAGTGTAAGGGGGTTGGAGGTTTGTGTGTCGTGGTGGTGCGTAATGGGTGTTGTTAGTAAGGTTGTGGTTGTGCTTGTTTATGATGCTGGGACTGTTATGATTAAAGTTCCTTGGTCCTTGATTTTGGTGCTCACCCCACCTCAAGTTGGAATGAGTCCTCCAGGGTGGGGTGTACACATCACCATGAGGATTGTGTTGGAACAAGCTTGAAGTATTGTTTAGAGAGTGTACTTGCTCAGGGCTTCGTTGCTTATAGTTAATTGCTCCAAAACCTTTTTCAGATTGATTCCATCCATGTAAGGTTTGAGATTGGCTTTGTGCATTTACTATAACAATTTACAGATCATTGATTTTCCTGACCATCAGCTCCATTTGTTGTTGAAGTTTTTGGTGCATTTGCTTGTTTTGGGCCATGATTGCATTTACTCTTTCAATTTCCATCACTCCCTTCTTTTGTGTGAATGGTTGCACTTCTACCTCTAACTTACTGGATTTCTGGGGTAGGTTGAACTTGGCTAGGAATTTACTCACTAGATCCTCCCAGCTAATGATGCTTCCTTGTGGGAAGGCTTCAAGCCATTGAGCAGCCTCATCCCTTAGTGAAAATGGGAACATCAATAATTTGCATCTGTCTGGATGCACCCCATTGGACTTCACTGTGTCACAGATCCTCAAGAAAGTAGATAAATGCTGATTTGGATCTTCTAATGGACTTCCTCCATAGGAGCAGTTGTTTTGTACCAGGGTGATAAGCTGGGGCTTCGATTCAAGGTTATTTGCATTGACATTCGGAGTAAGGATGCTACTCCAATAGTGCCTTGGATTAGGAGCAGTATAAGAGGCCAACACCCTCCTTGCAGGTTGAGTATTATTGGCTACTTCTTCCTTATCCTCCATGACCTGCACAATCACAAACAGTCCAAATGGAAATTGGATATTCTCATGCCAGAATATAGTTAGAGGGTTAGTTGACACAATGTGTCAAACAGTTAGTAGGCTTAAAAGAAAAATAGAAGAAAATTGCTTCCGTCGTACAATCAGTACGCCAAAAACACACAGGGCACTCTGTAGCTTGAGTGCAGTGAGAGTTGGTAGAGACAAAATCTCAAATAGTTAGTGTGTTTTATTAAAGACAAAGAAAATAAACAAAATAAAGAAAAAGTGCTTAATCTAGACCACCACCTTACTTATATATTGTCAATCTAATCAATCCCCGGCAACGGCGCCAAAAACTTGATGGGTTGGAAATGGATTCCAACACCTAACTCACCGGCAAGTGTACCGGGTAGCATCAAGTAGTAATTACTCACATGAGTGAGGTCGATCCCACAGGGATTGAAGGATTGAGCAATTTTAGTTAATTCCCTTTATTCACTAGTGCTCAGTGAAGGGAATTCACGCAGCACTCTTCTTGCTTGCATGGGACTCCCCCTTCGAACCATTGTTCCACCATTTTGGCCAATTTCTTTTTACAAGTAGCGCTCAGTTAACAAAGGTAACTTAGCGCCTTTTGCTTTGGTGAAGCGCTTTTCTTTCTGGCTTGAGTCTCCTGGTTCGAACCTTGGTGAAGCCTTTTGCTTGGTGTGGCGCCTTGTATTTTTCTTGGTTGAGGCACAATAAAGGTAAGTAAGTTAACTGAGCGCTCCTCATTTTTGCTTGCTTCCTTGGGCGCTCAGTTAACTTTTTCAACGTAGCACCATAAGCCTTGCTTCCTTGGTTGATACGCCACGCTTTTGTTTCCTTAGGTCACACTTTCCAAAGCGTGGCCTAAGGTCCAAAATGTGCTTTAACTTCAAAAGCGTGCCAAAAATTCCTTTTTCCACCATTTCTTCACCTACAAGTAATCAAAACAACCAATCAAAGAATCACTAAATTCACAAGGTTCATAAATCATTCAAAAACCAACTAATTCTAGCTTAAACCTCATGATTTAGTGTCAAATAAAGGATTGTTGATTGATTCAACAAACCCATGCAAAACCACTCCAAATTACTTACTTCTAATGCAAGAAAGTGCATAAACCCTAATAAAACAAGTGAAGAATACTTGAAAAGCTAGCATAAGATGACTTGTCATCAGTTATCACTGGCGTTAGTGGGCTAACTTTGCCACTAATACTAGCTCCCTTCTTGGTGTAGCATTGACCATGGCATTAGTGTGCTAACTTGGCCACTAACGCCAGAACCTCGTTGCTTTCCTCTGCTTCTCCTCTGCTTCTCCTTGCCTATCATTAATCGAACAAGTGCATCAAAACTTTGTCATAATCACAAGATATTACACTATTCAATGCATCAAGTAATTCTTGCATCAATCTCATGAAAATGATTATAATTCACTAATGTTTGATGAATCAAGACATGCATAGAGAACTCATCCAAATGCTTGCTTATTGATGAAGATAATGCATGAAACTAAGTAAAAACTATAGAAAATGGCTTGTGAAACTAGCCAAAGATGCCTAGGCATTACAACACCAAACTTAAATCTTGCTTGTCTCCAAGCAAGTGATAAAGCATAGGAGAAATGCATGAAAACACAAAGAAGTATGAGTTGTTATTGATAGATATTCAATCCTGGTTCATGAGATTTAATGCATGCCATCTTTGAAGTCCATCATCTTATTGGTTTCTAGGTTATAGCATCCTCTTAAGTATTAACTCTATTACTTCTATGAGACCCTTTTATTCTTTGATCCTTGGTTTGAACCTTTTACTTTTCTTTTTCTTCTTGTTAGAGGCTTATTCCTTTTATTGAAGCTTAGTGCTCTGTGTTGAGGCAGCTCTTTATGATAAGCTTTCAGTCAATACTCTCGAGCCAGTTAGTTCAAGGCGTTAGGTGTTGAAGCACCCCTTAGGACTTACTGACTCAAGCCTCTCCTCAAGACATACACACCACAGGCACTTGACTTGCAATTTAACATTAAGACATTGATGCCTAGCACCTCTCTGGGTTGCTAAATGCTTTGTAGCAAGGTTTCTCTTGATAATGAGCTTTTGGTTGATAATCCCGGGTTAGTTAACCCAAGTTATCAAGTGATGAAGCACTCCTTAGAACCTAATCATTCAAGCATATCCTTGCACAAGAGCACCACAGGCATATATCTTTAGGGTCAAGCTATTGGTGCCTAGCTTATTTATTGCTTGTTCTTTCTTCATTCTTCTTTTTCTTTTTCTTTCTTTTTGCAAGGATCTTTTATTCACAAGGGTTTCATAGAATGCACACTAAGCCTATACTTAAGGGAACATTCTATCCTTCCACTTTATTTATGAACTTACTAAGTACTCAAGCATGTACCATCACATATTCTAATAATTTATTCATCATCTACCAAATTAAACTTTTACTCTTCTCTGTTTCATAACATTTTTCGTTTATTAAGACTTAGAAAAATAAAGCATACAATTCAAGCAAGGTGAGGTGATATAGGCATTAAACTAGCAAGCCAAAGCAAAAATGAACCTAATCCAAATGAATAATGGTTAAAAGGACACTGATCAACAAGGGTACAATTGCACTTTCAATTAACATATTTATGCTAGAGACAGTCAAGTAACAATACAGACAATTGGTGTCCATTTGTTTCCTCCTTGTCATCACCATCTTTAGCTTTTGTGTCCTTCTTTATCTCCTTAGATGATGGTGCATATTTCTTCCAAGAGGTTGAATGACTTCCTTCAAAGATATTGAAAGTTGCTTTGTTTCCCAAGCACTTGAGAAATGGTTAGCATGCATATATGTTTGTAAGCTTCTGAACTTACTTTGGTGCTTGAACACCAAACTTAGTTCCTTTCCTACTTCTATATGCAGTAAATTTGAATGCATGCATGAGACATCGTGTGCTTTTATTAAGAAAATAAACTATGAACTAGAAAGTAAACAATTGTTAAGTAGTTTCTATGATTGTTTGGAGTTAGTGACTAGTCATGCTATTTGGAGGGTTGCAATGTGTTTTAATGAAATCTGAGGTGGAACACATTCAAACTTGAATTGTTCACTTATGACATCACTTTGGTGTGCAACACCAAACTTAACTCCTTACAATACAGAGAAATCTACTTAACTTTCTTATTGAAACAGCTAAGAAAAGAAAGTTACCTCTGGTTGGGTTGCCTCCCAACAAGCGCTTCTTTAACGTCACTAGCTTAACGGTTGTCCACTGTTAAGGAGGTTGATGATCATAGTGCCTCAATTTCTCCTCTCGCACTGTAAGCTTTCTTCCAGTATCCTTCTTAATGATTTCCACGTGCTCAAGTGAAAGGATTTTGTTCACTATGTAGTATCTAGAAAAGTGCAGAGATGTTTCCACTTGTTGATAGATTAGACTTACTTTATCTTTAGGTGAGAATCCTTCAGTTGGAATTTTCTTATTCTTGCACACTTTAGGTGCCCATTTCTTGCTGTTCTTCCCCTCTTTTGATGATTCTTCCTTATTGGCAGGCTCAATGTCAGGAGATTTCTTATTAGTTGTCACCACTGAGGTCTTTGCTTGCAGTTCTTCTTTAGCGTTTTTGACTTCTTGAACCCATGTTCTCCCTTTGTTTACTTTCTTCTCCTCCAAGGATGAGCTTAAGAGTTTTGGAGGTGACTCCTTGGGCTTCTCCTTTCAGCCTGGGTCTTCATCCTCAATCCTCATGCAATTTTCTTTTTTAGCAGGGTACTGTATTGCTTTAAAAACATTAAGGACTATCTGTTCATCGTGTACCCTCAGAACCATTTTACCTTTTTCCAAATCAATAACTGCCTTTGCTGTGGCCAGAAACGGTCTTCCTAGAATAATTGAGTCGCTTTCTTCCTCATCCATGTCCAGAATTACAAAATCAGCAGGGAAAATAAATTTGTCAACCTTAACTAGAAGGTTCTCCACCACTCCATTGGGTATTTTTAGGGATCTATCAGCAAGTTACAATGACATTCTGGTGGGTTTGACCTCCTCTATTGACAGCTTCTTCATCATAGAAAGTGGCATCAAATTGATACTTGCTCCCAAGTCACATAATGCTTTGTCAATTGGCATGTTCCCAATGGTGCATGGTAGGAAAAAGCTTCCTGGATCTTTGAGTTTGAGTGGCAACCCTTTTTGGATTATAGCACTGCATTCCAGGGTGAGGATTACAGTTTTCTTCTCCTTCCAACTCCCCTTTTTGGTGATGAGTTCTTCACGGAACTTTGCATAAAGTGGCATTTGTTCTAAGGCATCAGCTAGTAGAATGTTGATCTCCAATTTATGGAAAATCTCCAAGAACTTAGGGAACTATTGATCCTTCATCTCCTTGTACAATCTCTGAGGGTACGGTAGTTGAAGAACATATGGTTTCACTTCCTTTTTCTTCACTTGTGGTTGTGACTCTGAGACATGCTTGCCTTTCTTTGGAGCTTGTGGTTCCTTGTCCTTCTTGTGATCTTCCTTATAATTTTCCTCAATCTCTGTCTCTTCTTTGCTGGCATCCTTGTTATCCTTTTCCAATGTTTTACCACTCCTAAGCTGTATGGCCTTGCACTCCTCCTTTGGATTTGGGATGGTGTCACTTGGGAAGGCATTAATTAGCCTCTCAGCAGGTTGCTTGGATAGTTGCCCTATTTGTCTTTCAAGGTTTCTCATTGATGCTTCATAGTTCTTGCTTATCATTTCTTGGTTCTTCATGAGCTTTTCCACCATCATCATCTCTAAATTAGAGATTCTTTAAGACTCTTAATGTGGCTGGGGTTGTGTATGAGATGTTGGTTGTTGATGGAAGTTGGTTGGGTTAGTTGAAGAGTTATTTTGCGGGTATAATATAGATGCAGAAAAGTTATTTTGTGGTTTTCTATATAGATTGTTGTTAGTAGGGTGATGGTTTTGGTTGCTTGTATTGTGAAAGTTATTACGATTGGAGTTCTTCTGCCATTGGTTCTGATTGTCTCCCCACCTCAAGTTGGGATGGTTCCTCCATGAGGAATTGTATGTATGATGAGCGGATAATTTATACACTTTTTGGCATTGTTTTCTAGTAGTTTTTAGTATAATTTGGTTAGTTTTTACTATGTTTTTATTAGTTTTTATGCAAAAATCACATTTCTGGACTTTACTATGAGTTTGTGTGTTTTTCTGTGATTTTAGGTATTTTCTGGCTGAAATTGAGGGACCTTAGCAAAAATCTATTCAAAAGCTGAAAAGGACTGCAGATGTTGTTGGATTCTAACCTCTCTGCACTCGAAATGGATTTTCTGGAGCTACAGAGGCCTAATTGGCGTGCTCTTAATTGCGTTGGAAAGTAGACATCCAGGGCTTTCCAGCAATATATAATAGTCTATACTTTGCCCGAGTTTTGACAATGTAAATTGGCGTTTAACGCCAAGTTTTTACCCTATTCTGGCGTTAAACGCCAGAACTGGCTTAAAAACTGGAGTTAAACGCTAGAAACAGGATGCAACCTGGCGTTTAACTCCAAGAGAAGTCTCTACACGTGAAGGCTTCATTACTCAGCCCAAGCACACACCAAGTGGGCCCCGGAAGTGGATTTCTGCACTATCTGCACTTAGTTACTTATTTTCTGTAACCCTAGCTACTAGTTTAGTATAAAAACTACTTTTAGAGATTTATTTTGTATCTCATGACAATTTTACACTTTACATTGTATTTCTGATGGCATGAGTCTCTAAAATCCATGGTTGGGGGTGAGGAGCTCTGCTGTGTTTCGATGAATTAATGCAATTACTACTGTTTTTCATTCAATAACGCTTCTCTCTATTCTAAGATATTCACTTGCACTTCAACATGATGAATGTGATGATCTGTGACACTCATCACCATTCTCAACCTATGAACGCGTGCCTGACAACCAACTCCGTTCTACTTTAGATTAAGTGTGTATCTCTTGGGTTCCTGGCTCATACGTTTGATTGCATCTCCTGACAAAATAGCATTCAAATCCGTGAGATCAGAGTCTTCGTGGTATAAGCTAGAATCAATTGGTAGTATTCCTGAGATCTGGAAAGTCTAAACCTTGTCTGTGGTATTCCGAATAGGATCCGGGAAGGGATGATTGTTACGAGCTTCAAACTCATGAATGCTGGGCACAGTGACAGTGTGCAAAAGGATCAATAGATCCTATTCCAACATTAGTGAGAACCTACAGATGATTAGCCATGTACATGGACCCTTTTCACTGAGAGGACGGCTGGTAGCCATTGACAATGGTAATCCACCAACATACAGCTTGCCATGGAAGGAGACCTGCGTGCATGAAGAAGAAGACAGTAGGAAAGCAGAATTTAGAAGACAGAGCATCTCCAGAACCTCAACCTGTTCTCCATTACTGCATAACAAGTATCATTTAATCCATGTTCTTTTACTCATTCCAATTAAATCTGAGAATTATTGATATCCTGACTAAGAATTACAAGATAACCATACCTTGCTTCAAGCCGACAATCTCTGTGGGATCGACCCTTACTCACGTAAGGTATTACTTGGACGACCCAGTGCACTTGCTGGTTAGTTGTGCGGAATTACAAATGTGTGATTGTAATTTCGTGCACCAAGTTTTTGGCGTCGTTGCCGGGGATTGTTCGAGTTTAGACAACTGACGGTTTATTTTGTTGCTTAGATTAGGAAAAAAATTTTTCTTTTTGGTTTAGAGTCTTCTATTATTGTTTTTGGTTAAAAATTCTAAATCCTTATTTTATTTTTCTAAGTTATTTTCGAAAATTTTCAAAAACCAATAACTTCGTAATTTAGTCTTCTGTTTGAGTTTAGTTTAATATTCTAAGTTTGGTGTCAATTGCACGATTTTATTTTTTTCTTCGAATTATCAGTGCTCAAAATATAAAAATTTTTAAGTTTGGTGTGCTTTGTGTTTCTTTATTTTGATCTAAAAATTTTAAGTTTGGTGTCGTTTTTATTGTTTTTCTCTTTCTTCATTAAATTCAAAAATATCTTTTTCTCTTTATTTTAATTAATTTTCAAATCTTCCTTTAAAAATTTAGATTTCTATTTTAAAACTTTTTATTCTATCTTATCTTAGTTTTGAAATTTCAAAATTCAAAATCTTTTTCAAAAATCATATCCAAAATTTCTCAAATCTTCTTAATTAAGTAATTATTTTAGTTTTCACATATAAATTCCCTTTTATCCATCATGGACCTAAGTGGAATTGAACTGTCCAGAAAGACTCTAGGGTCATATGCTAACCCCACTACTGTTGCATATGGGAGTAGCATCTGTATACCTCCCATCAAAGCAAGCAGTTTTGAGCTAAATCCTCAGCTCATTGTCATGGTGCAGCAAAATTGCCAGTATTCCAGTCATCCACAAGAAGAACCTACTGAGTTTCTCGCACAATTCTTGCAAATTGCTGACAGAGTACGTGACAAAAAAGTAGATCAAGATGTCGACAGATTATTATTATTTCCATTTGCTGTAAAAGATCAAGCTAAGAAGTGGTTAAATATCCAACCTACAGCAAGCATAAGAACATGGAAATAGTTATCAGACAAATTCCTGAATCAATATTTCCCTCCAAAAAGGATGACACAGCTAAGGCTGGATATCCAAGGCTTTAAACAAGAGGATGATGAATCCCTTTATAACGCTTGGGAGAGGTACAAAGGGATGCTAAGGAAATGCCCCTCTGAAATGTTTTCAGAGTGGTTGCAGTTAGACATCTTCTACTACGGGCTTACAGAAAAAGCTCAGATATCTCTAGACCACTCAGCTGGTGGATCTATACACATGAGAAAGACTATTGAAGAGGCTCAACAGCTTATTAATATAGTTGCTAGAAATCAGCATCTGTACATAAGTAATGAGTCCTCCATGAAAGAAGAGGCTAAGGCAGTATCAACTGACTTTAGTCCTCAGGAACAAGTGGCTGAACTCAATCAGCAACTATCTTCTATAACAAGGCAGTTAGCAAAATTTAAGTAGATGCTACAAGAAACCAAAATTGCTAAAAAGGATATGGAATCACAATTGAAGCAGACAAAACAGCAGTTATCAAAACAGATAACAAAGGAGTGCCAAACAGTTCAATTAAGAAGTGGAAAAATATTAAATATCTCAACTCAAGGCAGCAGAAAGCCAAGAAAGGAACAACTGACAGAGGATGAGCAACCTGCTACCCAAAATCCCTCTGAGGACAGTAAGAGCACAGAGAGGAATAAGTTTGGCGTTCAAACGCCAGAAAAGGGTGAAAAACTAGCGTTAAACGCCCAATCCATGTCTAGTTCTGGCGTTCAAACGCCAGAAAAGGGTTGGAATCTGACGTTAAACGCCCAATCCACGTCCAATCCTGGCGTTCAAACGCCAATGAGGGATCAGACACCTGCAAGTGCTGATAATAACTCCCTCAAGAAGGCTTCTCAACCTACCTCTATAGGAAATAAACCTGCAACAACTAAGGTTGAAGAATATAAAGCCAAAATACCTTATCCTCAGAAACTCCGCCAAGCAGAACAGGATAAACAATTTGCCCGCTTTGCAGACTATCTCAGGACTCTTGAAATAAAGATTCTGTTTGTAGAGGCACTTGAGCAAATACCCTCTTATGCTAAGTTCATGAAAGAGATCTTAAGTCATAAGAAGGATTGGAGAGAAACAGAAAAGTTTTTCTCAATAAAGAATGCAGTGCAGTCATTATGACAAGCTTACCAGAAAAGCTTAAGGATCCCAGAAGCTTTATGATACCATGCACATTAGAGGGTACTTGTACCACTATGTGACCTTGGGAAAAGTATCAATCTAATCCCTGCATCCACTATCAGAAAGCTTGGCTTAACTGAAGAGGTCAAACCAACCTGGATATGTCTTCAACTTGCTGATGGCTCCATTAAATACCCATCAGGCATAATTGAGGACATGATTGTCAAGGTTAGGCCATTTGCCTTTTCCACTAACTTTATAGTGCTGGAAATGGAGGAGCACAAGAGTGCAACTCTCATTCTAGGAAGACCCTTCCTAGCAACTGGACGAACTTTCATTGATGTCCAAAAAGGGGAAGTGACCCTGAGAGTCAATGAAGATGAGTTCAAGTTAAATGCTGTCAAAGCTATGCAGCATCCAGACACATCAAATGACTGCATGAGCATTGATATTATTGACTCCCTGGAAGAGATCAATATGGCTGAGAGTCTCGAATCAGAGCTAGAGGACATCTTTAAAGATGTTCAACCTGATCTGGAGGAACCAGAGAGAATAGAAGAACCTTTGAAAATTCCTCAGGAAGAGGATAAGCCTCCTAAACCCGAGCTCAAACCACTACCACCATCCCTGAAATATGCATTTCTGGAAGAGGGTGACACTTTTCCAGTGATCATAAGCTATGTTTTAAATCCACAGGAAGAGAAAGCACTAATTCAAGTGCTAAGGACGCACAAGACAGCTCTTGGGTGGTCCATAAGTGATCTTAAGGGCATTAGCCCAGCAAGATACATGCATAAGATCCTATTGGAGGATGATGCTAAGCCAGTGGTTCAACCACAGAGGCGGCTAAATCCAGCCATGAAGGGGGTGGTGCAGAAAGAGGTCACTAAGTTACTAGAGGCTAGAATTATTTATCCTATTTCCGATAGCCCCTGGGTAAGCCCTGTCCAAGTTGTCCCCAAGAATGGAGGCACGACAGTGGTTCAGAATTAAAAGAATGAACTGGTTCCTACAAGAACAGTTACAGGGTGGCATATGTGTATTGATTACAGAAGGCTCAATACAGCCACCCGGAAGGATCATTTTCCTTTACCATTCATAGACCAAATGCTAGAAAGACTAGCAGGTCATGAATACTACTACTTTTTAGATGGCTATTCAGGTTACAACCAAATTATAGTAGATCCTCAGGACCAATAGAAAACAGCATTCACATGTCCTTCTGGAGTGTTTGCCTACAGAAGGATGCCTTTTGGTCTGTGCAATGCACCTGCAACCTTTCAGAGGTGCATGCTCTCTATCTTCTTTGATATAGTAGAGAAATTTCTGGAAGTCTTTATGGATGACTTTTCAGTATTTGGAGACTCATTCAGCTCCTGCCTTGACCATTTAGCACTTGTTCTGAAAAGATGTCAAGAGACCAACCTAGTTTTAAATTGGGAAAAATGTCACTTTATGGTGACTGAAGGAATTATCCTTGGGCATAAAATTTCAAATAAGGGAATAGAAGTGGATCAAGCTAAAGTAGAAGTAATTGAAAAATTACCACCACCTGCCAATGTTAAGGCAATCAAAAGCTTTCTGGGGCATGCAGGATTCTATAGGAGGTTTATAAAGGATTTTTCAAAAATTGTAAAACCTCTGAGCAATCTGCTAGCTGCTGACATGCCATTTGTGTTTGACACAGAGTGTCTGCAGGCGTTTGAAACTCTGAAAGCTAAGCTGGTCACAGCACCAGTTATTTCTGCACCAGACTGGACATTACCATTCGAACTAATGTGTGATGCTAGTGACCATGCCATTGGTATAGTATTGGGACAGAGGCATAACAAGCTTCTGTATGTCATTTATTATGCTAGCCATGTTTTAAATGATGCCCAGAAAAATTACACAACCACAGAAAAAAATTGCTTGCAGTGGTTTATGCCATTGACAAGTTTAGATCATACTTAGTAGGATCAAAAGTGATTGTGTACACTGACCATGCTGCTCTTAAATATCTACTCACAAAGTAGGATTCAAAACCCAGGCTCATAAGATGGGTGTTGCTTCTGCAAGAGTTTGATATAGAAATAAGAGACAGAAAAGGGACAAAAAACCAAGTGGCTGATCATCTGTCCTAGATAGAACCAGTAGAAGGGGCGTCCTTTCCCTCTATTGAGATCTTTGAAACCTTTCTGGATGAGCAACTCTTTACCATTCAGAAAGTACGGTGGTTTGCAGACATTGCAAACTATAAAGTGGTAAGATTCATACCCAAAGAGTACAGCAGGCAGCAAACAAAAGAATTAATTACTGATGCAAAGTATTACTTGTGGGATGAACCCTATCTCTTTAAGAGATGTGCATACGGAATAATTCGTAGGTGTGTGCCTAGAGAAGAAGCACAGAAAATCCTATAGCATTATCATGGATCACAATATGGAGG
This sequence comes from Arachis ipaensis, assembly GCF_000816755.2. NCBI lineage: Eukaryota > Viridiplantae > Streptophyta > Magnoliopsida > Fabales > Fabaceae > Arachis > Arachis ipaensis. The sequence goes on from NC_029788.2 coordinate 61,373,229, forward strand.
ACATTTCGGAGGTGAGCGAACAGCCACAAAGGTCCTCCAATGTGGCTTCTACTGGCCTACTCTTTATAAAGACTCTCGAGAGTTTGTACGTAACTGTGACAGTTGCTAGAGAGCTGGTAATCTGCCTCATGGATACGCCATACCTTAGCAAGGGATCTTAGAGATTGAGTTGTTTGACGTATGGGGTATTGACTTCATGGGGCCTTTCCCACCATCATACTCAAACACTTATATTCTGGTGGCAGTCGACTATGTATCTAAATGGGTAGAGGCCATTGCAACACCCACTAATGATACTAAGACAGTGCTGAAGTTCCTCCAGAAATATATCTTCAGCAGGTTTGGTGTCCCTAGAGTACTAATCAGTGATGGGGGCACTCATTTCTGCAATAAATAGCTTTACTCTGCTATGGTCCGATATGGAATTAGCCACAAGGTAGCAACTCCATATCATCCACAGACAAATGGGCAAGCTGAAGTCTCTAATAGAGAACTAAAAAGAATCTTGGAACGGACTGTAAGTACGCGTAGAAAGGATTGGGCAAGAAGCTTAGATGATGTTTTGTGGGCATACAGAACAGCATTTAAGACTCCTATAGGGACCTCTCCATACCAGCTTGTGTATGGTAAGGCCTGCCTTCTGCCCGTGGAACTGGAGCATAAGGCCTACTGGGCAACCAGATTCCTAAACTTTGATGCCAAATTAGCTGGAGAGAAAAGATTGCTGTAGCTGAATGAGCTAGAGGAATTCAGACTCAATGCTTTCGAAAATGCTAAGATTTACAAAGAGAAAGAAAAAAGGTGGCATGACAGAAAGTTGTCATCTAGAGTCTTTGAACCAGGACAGAAGGTCCTACTATTTAACTCTAGACTCAGATTATTTCCTGGGAAATTAAAATCCCGGTGGAGGGGACCATATGTGATTACAAGTGTGTCACCATATGGCTATGTGGAGCTTCAAGATACTGATCCTAATAAGAGGTTCATTGTTAATGGACAGAGAGTCAAGCATTACCTTGAAGGCAATGTTGAGCGAGAATGCTCAAGGCTGAGACTAGATTAAAAGCTCAGTAATGTCAAGCTATTGACAGTAAAAAAGCGCTTATTAGGAGGCAACCCAATCTTATTTATCTATGTTAATTATATCTATTTATTTTCCATTGTTATTTTATGTTTTCTGTAGGTTGATGATCATGTGAAGTCACAAAAATAACTGAAAAATCAAAAGCAGAATGAAAAACAGCATTAAGAATAGCACACCCTGGAGGATAAGCTTACTGGCGTTTAAACACCAGTAAGAAGCATAAGACTGGCGTTTAACGCCAGAATGAAGCATCAAGCTGGCGTTAAACGCCAGAAACAGGCTATAGCTTGGTGTTAAACGCTAGAAACAAGCAGCAGTCTGGCGTTAAACGCCAGGATTGCACTCTAAGGGCATTTACACGCCTAAATGGAGCAGGGATGCTAAGTCCTTGACCCTTCAGGATTTGTGGACCCCACAGGATCCCCACCAACCACACCTCTTCTTCTCCCCTCTTCACACCTTTTCATACATACTTCCCCCACCCTTGGCCGAACCCACCACACACCTCCATCTCCTCCATTTCTTCTTCTTCTCCTCCTTTCTTCCTTCTTTTGCTCGAGGATGAGCAAACATTTTAAGTTTGGTGTGGAAAAAGCATTGCTTTTTTTTTGTTTTTCCATAAACACTAATGACACCAAACGCCGGAGAAACCTCTAGAAAGAGGATGGAGCAAACAAGAGAGCCCCACTCATGGACCTCAACAAGAGCATGAGGAAATTCCTCATCATGAAATCCCTGAGATACCTCAAGGGATGTACTTTCCTTCACAAAACTATTGGGAGAAAATTAAAACCTCCCTAGGAGAATTAAGTTCCAACTTAGGACAACTAAGGGTGGAACACCAAGAGCACTCCATCATTCTCCATGAAATTAAAGAAGATTAAAGAGCTATGAGGGAGGAGCAACAAAGGCAAGGAAGAGACATAGAGGAGCTCAAGAGCACCATTGGTTCTTCAAGAGGAAGAAGACGGCACCCTCACTAAGGTAGACCCGTTCCTTAATCTCCTTGTCTATTTATTTTTTCTGTTTTCGTTCTCTATGCTTTATTTATGTTTGTGTCTTATTACATGATCATTAGTATCTAGTGTCTATGTCTTAAAGCTATGAATGTCCTATGAATCCATCACCTTTCTTAAATGAAAAATGTTTTAACCACAAAAGAACAAGAAGTACATGATTTCGAATTCATCCTTGAAATTAGTTTAATTATTTTGATGTGGTGACAATACTTTTTGTTTTCTGAATGAATGCTTGAACAGTGCATATTTTTTGAATTTGTTGTTTATGAATGTTAAAATTGTTGGCCCTTGAAAGAATGACGAAAAAGGAGAAATGTTATTGATAATTTGAAAAATCATAAAATTGATTCTTGAAGCAAGAAAAAGCAGTGAAGAACAAAGCTTGCGAAAAAAAAGGCGAAAATAAAAGAAAAAAAAAGGAAGAAAAGAAAAAGCAAGCAGAAAAAGCCAAGAGCTCTTTAAACCAAAATGCAAGAGCAAAAAGCCAATGACCCTTTAAACCAAAAGGCAAGGGTAAAAAGGATCCAAGGCTTTGAGCATTAATGGATAGGAGGGCCCAAAGGAATAAAATCCTGGCCTAAGCGGCTAAACCAAACTGTCCCTAACCATGTGCTTGTGGCGTGAAGGTGTCAAGCCAAAAAGCTTGAGACTGAGCGGTTAAAGTCGTGATCCAAAGCAAAAAGAGTGTGCTTAAGAACCCTGGACACCTCTAATTGGGGACTCTAGCAAAGCTGAGTCACAATCTGAAAAGGTTTACCCAGTTATGTGTCTGTGGGATTTATGTATCCGGTGGTAATACTGGAAAACAAAGTGCTTAGGGCCACGGCCAAGACTCATAAAGTAGCTGTGTTCAAGAATCAACATACTGAACTAGGAGAATCAATAACACTATCTAAATTCTGAGTTCCTATAGATGCCAATCATTCTGAACTTCAAAGGATAAAGTGAGATGCCAAAACTATTCAGAGGCAAAAAGCTACTAGTCCCGCTCATCTAGTTGGAGCTAAGTTTCATTGATATTTTGGAATTTATAGTATATTCTCTTCTTTTTATCCTAATTGATTTTTAGTTGCTTGGGGACAAGCAACAATTTAAGTTTGGTGTTGTGATGAGCGGATAATTTATACGCTTTTTGGCATTGTTTTCTAGTAGTTTTTAGTATAATTTAGTTAGTTTTTACTATGTTTTTATTAGTTTTTATGCAAAAATCACATTTCTGGACTTTACTATAAGTTTGTGTATTTTTCTGTGATTTCAGGTATTTTCTCGCTGAAATTGAGGGACCTGAGCAAAAATCTGATTCAGAAGCTGAAAAGGACTGCAGATGTTGTTGGATTCTGACCTCCCTGCACTCAAAATGGATTTTCTGGAGCTACACAAGCCCAATTGATGCGCTCTCAATTGCGTTGGAAAGTAGACATCCAGGGCTTTCCAGCAATATATAATAGTCCATACTTTGCTCGAGTTTTGAAGACGCAAATTGGCGTTTAACGCCAAGTCTTTACCCTATTCTGGCGTTAAATGCCAGAACTGGCATAAAAACTGGAGTTAAACGCCAGAAACAGGCTGCAACCTGGCGTTTAACTCCAAGAGAAGTTTCTACACATGAAGGCTTCATTACTCAGCCCAAGCACACACCAAGTGGACCCCCGAAGTGGATTTCTGCACTATCTGCACTTAGTTACTTATTTTTTGTAACCCTAGCTACTAGTTTAGTATAAAAACTACTTTTAGAGATTTATTTTGTATCTCATGACAATTTTACACTTTACATTGTATTTCTAACGACATGAGTCTCTAAACTCCATGGTTGGGGTGAGGAGCTCTGCTGTGTTTCAATGAATTAATGCAATTACTACTGTTTTTCATTCAATCACCCTTATCTCTATTCTAAGATATTCACTTGCACTTCAACAAGATGAATGTGATGATCCGTGACATTCATCACCATTCGCAACCTATGAATGCGTGCCTGACAACTACCTCCGTTCTACTTTAGATTGAGTGTGTATCTCTTAGGTTCCTGGCTCATACGTTTGATTGCATCTCCTGACAACAGAGCATTCAAATCCGTGAGATCAGAGTCTTCGTGGTATAAGCTAGAATCAATTGGCAGCATTCCTGAGACCCAGAAAGTCTAAACCTTGTCTGTGGTATTCCGAGTAGGATCCGGGAAGGGATGACTATGACGAGCTTCAAACTCATGAATGCTGGGCGCAGTGACAGTGTGCAAAAGGATCAATGGATCCTATTCCAACATTAGTGAGAATCGACAGATGATTAGCCATGTACATGGACCCTTTTCACTGAGAGGACGACTGGTAGCCATTGACAACGGTGATCCACCAACATACAGATTGCCATGGAAGGAGACCTGCGTGCATGAAGAAGAAGACAGTAGGAAAGCAGAGATTCAGAAGACAGAGCATCTCTAGAACCTCAACCTGTTCTCCATTACTGCATAACAAGTATCATTTAATCCATGTTCTTTTACTCATTCCAATTAAATCTGAGAATTATTTATATCCTGACTAAGAGTTACAAGATAACCATAGCTTGCTTCAAGCCGACAATCTCTGTGGGATCGACTCTTACTCACGTAAGGTATTACTTGGATGACCCAGTGCACTTGCTGGTTAGTTGTGCGAAATTGCAAAGGTGTGATTGTAATTTTGTGCACCAATGTGTCCCCATGGAAATTATTATGGGAAGAGTTTGTGTTGTGCACATATTGGACTTGCTCAAGTTGCTGCTCATTGTTGTATGCCTCAAAGCTTTCTTCATTTTGACCCCATGGATTTGAAGCTTGGCTAGTTGTGTTTATTGCAGCTAATTGAAGTCCATCCATCCTTTTTACCATCATTTCTATCTGCTGCTGGATTTGTTGATGCATTAACTTGTTCTGGGCTAGGATAGCATCCACACCCTCAAGCTCATATACACCACTCTTTGGAGTTGCTTGTCTCTCTGAGGAGTAGACCTACTGGTTGTTAGCCACCATATCAATGAGATCATGTGCCTCCTCTGGAGTTTTCATCATTTGAAGTGACCCTCCTGAAGAATAATCTAGTGCCTTTCTTACTTTCATAGGGAGACCTTCATAAAAGTTCTGGACCTTCACCCATTCACTGAATATATCTAAAGGACATCTCCTTATCAGTGCTTTATACCTCTCCCAAGCCTCATATAATGATTCTTCCTCCAATTGTCTGAAAGTTTGTACCTTAGTCTTGAGTTTGATAATTCTTTGAGGTGGATAGAACTTGGCCAAGAATTTGTTAACCAAGTCATCCTAATTTGTGATGCTCTCTTTTGGGAAGGTCTCTAACCACTAAATTTCTTTGTACCTTAGAGAGAAGGGAAATAGTAGTAGCTTATAGATGTCTGGTTGTACTCCATTAGTTTTGACTGTGTCATATATCCTTAGGAAAATGGATAGGTGTTGATTAGGGTCCTCCAAAGGATCTCTATACTGACAGTTATTTTGAACCAAGGTAATGAGCTGAGTTTTAAGCTCAAAATTATTGGCATGTACATTAGGAGTGAGTATACTACTCCCATAGTTCCTAGGATCAGCAATAGTATAGGAGGCTAGCCACCCCTTCTTCATGCATCTCTTCCTCCATGACTTGATCCAAGTCCTCTTATGAGTCCTACTCACCAACAACTCTCTTCCCTCTGGCTTCTCTTCTCAATCTTAGAAAAGTTCTCTCTGGCTCTGAATCAAATGAAGACGATGTTGCCTTTCTCCCTCCTGGCATACACAACACAAAAACAAACCAAATGAAAAGTGAACACTCTATTGCTAGAGTGTGTGTTTGAATTAGCTGACAAAAAGTGTCAAATAGTTAGTATGCTTAAACAAAACAAAAGAAAAATTCTTACTCTAGACTATCACCCACTTAATCATTGTTAATCTAAATCAATTCCCGGCAACGCTGCCAAAAACTTGATGATTGGAAATTTGCACAACACAAATTCCTTCGGCAAGTGTACCGAATCGCCAAGTAATAACTCACTTTTGAGTAAGGTCGATACCACAAGGATTGATGGATTAAGCAACTTTAGTTATGTGATTTATCTAGTCAAGCAAATATTTGATGGTTTTGTGTAATTAAGTGAACAAAATTGTAATTGACACAGAAAGAAAATGTACGGGAATTAAATTGCAGAAGAATAAAGAGTTGAAAGTAAATTGTGAAAGGTAATTGGCGGAAACTTAAATGACAAGAAATTAAAGAACTGAAACTTAAATGACGAGAAAGTAAAAGCAAGAATGTAAATGGCAGTGAAAGATAAATTGCATGAAATGTAAATGGGTTCTGGGTGCTGGGAATAAAAAATAACAAGAAATTTAAAGTAATTGAAAGGAAGAGCAACAATGGGTGAGATTTATTAGGGATTAGAGATATTCTAATCCTTCATGATTTAATGGGTCTCAACTTTATTCTCAATCATATAAAGTAGATCTATGGCAGATTATAATTAATTGAGTTCCAATTCCTTGGCAACCCAATTTCTCTTAACACAACAAATTGCCAATTCCTTGATCTAATTGTTCATGAGAAGAGGTTAAGTTCAATTCTCTAATCCATAAGCCAGACAAGCTCTCAAGATCTCAATTCAAACTAGGATTTTATTGATCAAAAGAGTTGTGAGGGAAAGAACTTCAAACTAAATTCTATGATCTCTCTTCCAAGGTTCACATAGAAATTCAAGTGGAACTAAACCCCCTTCCGTTAGTGAATAGATCTATTAAGCACAGAAGTTTTCCCTTAGCTACAACAAGCGGATTGAGAAGAAGAAGAAGAATTTCATTCATTCATTTGAATTACAATAGAGCTCCTCCCCCTAATGATGTGGGGTTTAGTTCATCATTGCTCTGGAAAACTTTGAAAGAAAAAGAAAGTACATGAAAAGTAAGCTAAGTACAAAGAAGAAAGGAAAAATGATTCAGAGTTTCCCAATTCGGATTCTCTTGTGTAATAGTCCGTACCTTTCAAGTTCAAAACTCTTCCTATATATACTACTTTTGTGATCTTCAAATGCGTCTTTAAGTACTTGGATGTAGGCTCTTGGCCTTAGTTGAAGCAAGTTAGGAGTTATACAGCCCCTTTTTGACGTTAACGCTGGCATTGATGGAGTAACGTTGGCTCATTAACGCCCTTACACTTGTATGAGTGCCCCTTGGAGCTGGCGTTAATACTGGCATTAACAGCAATGCTAACACCATAACTCTCTTCCAATCTGGCATTAACACTGGCGTTAGTGTGCTAACGCTACCACTGACGCCAGCGTCTGTTGTGCGTATGCATCTTGACTTGTGCGTGCGTATCCTTGTAATTTTTGTCTCTTGTGCATGCACATACTGCTTCGTGCGTGCACATCCTGGTGAGTTTTGCCACTTGTGCGTACGCACACTGCTTCGTGCATGCGCACACTGACCAATTTTTTCTGGTGCGTGCGCACATCCGTGCGTAGGCACACTAGCCAAATCTTCCAGCCCCAACTTCGTGCAATGATCGAGGACATTATTGTGCTAACGTTGGTGGTGTTAGCACACTAATTTTGGCACCTTCTTCCTTGTGTAGTGGCGTTGGTGAGCTATCTTTGGCCACAAGCATTGCCTTCTTCTTTAGTCACGTTGGTACTGACGTTAGTGGGCTAACTTTGCCACTAACGCCAGCTTCCTCTTCTTCCTTGGCAACGTTAGCACTGGCGTTACTGGGCTAACTTGGCCAATAACGCCAGCATCTTTTCCTTCCTTGGGCAAGCGTTATCGCTGTCGTTAGTGGGTTAACTTTGCCACTAACGCCAGCTCCCTTCTTGGTGTAGCGTTGACCATGGCATTAGTGTGCTAACTTGGCCACTAACACCACAACCCCATTGCTTTCCTCTGCTTCTCCTTACTTATCATCAATCAAACAAGTGCATCAAAGCTTTGTCATAATCACAAGATATTACACTATTCAATGCATCAAGTAATTCTTGCATCAATCTCATGAAAATGATTATAATTCACTAATTTTTGATGAATCAAGACATACATAGAGAACTCATCCAAATGCTTGCTTATTGATGAAGATAATGCATGAAACTAAGTAAAATCTATAGAAAATGGCTTGTGAAACTAGCCAAAGATGCCTAGGCATCATGTTGGTGATTGAAAGCTTGTTGGATTTCAATCATGGTACGGTGTGCATGTTGGGAATCAGCCAATGTATGGTTTCAATTTCCTCTATGTAATATTGATGACAAGTCATCTTATGCTAGTTTTACTAGCATTTTTACTTGTTTTTATTGGGTTTTATGCACTTTCTTGCACAATAAGTAAGTGATTTAAGTGGAATTCCATGTGTATCTTGACTCAATCAAACATTGTTGATTTTATGCATTATCATGAGATTTATGCAAGAATTATGTGATTATTATGAATGATGCAAAACCATATAATTTTGGTGAGACTTTGACTGTATGTTTGATTGATGACAGATGAAAAGATGAAGGAAATAAGCAGCGCAGAAGAATGCTATGCTCAATTGAAGAACGCTACACTCTCTAGCGACGCGTACGCGTACAGGATGCCTGCGTGTAGTATAAGAAGTTTGGAAGATCTACGCGTACGCGTGTAATATGCGTACGCGTGGGCGTGATCAGCGCTCGTTTACAGAAGAGTGCTACGTCACTTTGAACGAGGGCCTGTGACGATTTCAAATTTGGGGATTGAAGATTTATCACCGACGTGCACGTACACATGATGCGCACGCGTGGATAGGGCATCTGGGAAGAAGCACGCAAACGCGTATATGGCGCGGAAGTGGGGAGTTGACTATTTGCCATCCACGCGCACGCGCAAAGGACGCACAGCGTGGGGAGCGCTCATGGTGCAAACGTAGCGCTCATTTAAAGAACGCTACCAAGGATGTGCATGCATACATGATACGTGCAAACATGGCTGAGGCTGGAGATAGTGACGATGTGCACGCGTATGGTACGCGTACACGTCGATATGCAAAAACGCCAAGGATGCGCACGCGCATGAGATGCGTACGCGTCGGTGAATGAGCGTTGCGCTCTCTTTGAGAACGCTACGTTCCCCTGGAGCTGCATCAAAGTACCTTTTCTGACCCACTTCATCAAAGGCAAAAAGAAAAGCCCACTCCAAGTACTTGATGACTAAATTGGAAAGTGTATAAATAGAGAAAGATTTAATTTCATTAGGGAGTTCTTCTTTTTGAGTCCATTAGAGTTTTAGAGTTTTTGAGATCTGAATTTATTTTTCTTTCTATTCTTGGTCTTCTGCATTTGCATTTTCTTCTGTTTTGTGCTAGAGCAATAATGAACTAAACCCCAATTTCATTAGGGGGAGGAGCTCTATTGTAATTCTAATGAGTCAATGAAATTCTTATTCTTCTCAATTCAATTGAGTAGCTATTGGGTATCTTCTATTTTGATTGTGAATTATCTTCTTCGGAAGGGGATTTAATTCAGTGAATGCTTGTGTGAGCCTCGGAAGGGGAATCACTTGCATTAGAATTGGAGCTCTATCCTTTACTACTCTCTTGATCAACACTATTTGGATGGAATTGAGATCTTGAGAGTTAGTGTGGCTTATGGATGAGAGAAATGTGCTCTAACTCTTTTCATGACAATTAGATCAAGGAATTGGCAAGATTGATTGTGATTAGAGAGATTGGATTTCCAAGAAATTGGGATCCAATCAATTTTAATCCGCCATAGATCTATGCATATGATTGAGAAATGAGTTGAGACCCAATTGATTCATGATGGATTATGATATCTCCAATCCCTGATGAATCACTTTCTTTGAATTTTTTTCACTTTGATTTCTCTGCACTTGCTTCAATTTACAATTATTCAGTTCTGCTCAAAGTCCCAATACCCAAATCCCTTTATAATTCATGCAATTTAAGTTTCCTTGTCATTTAAGTCTCTGCCCTTTTAATTTCCTGCCCTTTAAGATTCTGTTATTTACCTTTCTTGCAATTTAAGATTCAGTCCTTTTAATTTCTTGCACTTTAAGTTTCAGTTAATTGAGCTTCTGTTATTTACGTTTCAAGTTCTTTACAATCTGCACATTAGAATTCATGCAATTTACTTTCTGTCAATTCAATTTCACTGAATTCATCAACATTAGCTTAACTAAATTCATCACCATACTAAAGTTTCTTAATCCATCAATCCCTGTAGGATCGACCTCACTTTTGTGAGTTTTACTACTTGATGCAACCCGGTACACTTGCCGGTTAGTTTGTGTGGAAATCTAATTTTCGCCCATCAAGTTTTTGGCGCCATTGCCGGGGATTGATTAGATTGACAATGATTAAGTAGGTGATAATCTAGATTATGCATTTTCTTTTGTTTTTTCTAGGCACACTAACTATTTGGGATTTTGTTTTTGCTAACCTTAACCTCACTCTAGCTACAGAGTATTCTGTTTTTGTTTCTTTGAAGTGTTTGTGTTGTATGCCAGGAGAAAGAAGAGGTGCATCCACCTCCTTTGATTCTGAACCAGAGAGAATATTTTTGAGATTGAGAAGATAAGCAAGAGGGAAAGAAATAATAGGAGAAGAGAAAACAGAAGAAGAAGACCAGGAAAAGGAGGATAATCTCCAAAATCCATAAGAGGAGGTGGCTAACAACAATGGTCAGCCTCAGAGAATAGTTTTAGCTTCCTATACCATCCCCAACCCAAAGAATTGTGGTAGCAGTATCCTAACCCCCAATGTCCATGCTAACAACTTCGAACTCAAACCTCAACTTATCACATTGGTTCAGAACAAACTGCCAATATGGAGGAAGTGCTGCTGAAGATCCAAACCAACACCTCTCTGTGTTTTTAAGGATTTGTGACGCTATAAAAACCAATGGAGTCCACCCTGACATCTATAAGCTTTTGTTATTCCCATTTTCATTGAGAGACAAAGCCACACATTGGTTAGAAACTTTCCTAAAAGAGAGCATCACCAATTGGGATGATCTAGGTAGTAAATTCGTAGCCAAATTCTACCCCCTCAAAGAGTCATTAAACTAAAACTGATGTGCAAACCTTCAGACAGCAAGACGAAGAATCACTATATGAAGCTTGGGAGAGGTAAAAAGCTTTGATTAGGAGGTGTCCAGAGGGAATGTTCAGTGAGTGGGTTGAGCTCCAGAACTTCTATAAAGGCTTGTCCTTAAGTTCAAGAAAAGCTTTGGATTATTCTTCAGGAGGATCCTTACAAATGATGAAAACTACTCAAGAGGCACATGATCTTATAGACATGGTGGCCAACAATGAGTTGTGCTGAATTTCAGGTGAAAAAGGCATCAAAAATGGGTAGAAGACAAACAAGAAGCTGGGCGTGTGAAACTGGCGTGCCACTTGGGAGCAAACGCCACAAAAATGCACTGGCATGGCACGCCAGGAGCTAGGCGTGGCACGCCAATACTAAATTCCAGAGGGGAGATCCAAGCATGCATGTGGGCGTGGCACGCCAGGGACTAGGCGTGGCATGCTAGTACAAAATTCCAGAAAGCAACAATGGAAGAAATGAAAGGCGTGTGGCATGCCAGGTTGGGCGTGGCACGCCTAACCCATCAACTACTATGGGCGTGCCACTTGAGTAAAGGGGCGTGGCATGCCAACTAGCCATTCCAAGAAGAACCTCCACTATGGCGTGCCACTTGGTATTGAAGGCGTGGCACGCCATCTCCAAGAAGTCACTTGGGCGTGCCACTTGAGAACCCATGCATAGCACACCAAGCTTGAAGAGTTTACAAATCCATGGGCGTGCCACTTGAACAGCATGGCGTGGCACGCTGGTACAATTATCCAGAGAAAGGGCTGAAGGCAATTGAAGACTGGGCGTGCCACTTGAAGTCGAAGGCGTGGCACGCCAACCTCTCAACCTCACTTAGGCATGCCACTTGAGCAGTCAGGCGTGGCATGCCAATGCACAAAGGTAACAAAAGCAAGGACTAAGCATGCCACTTGGTGTCGAAGGCAAGGCACGCCAACCCAAGCATGTCACTATGGCGTGCCACTTGAAGGCTGAGGTGTGGCATGCCAACTACTGGAACCAAGACAAGATCATGGGCGTGGCACGCCAACCTTTGGGTATGGCACGCTAGTATAAGTTTCCAGAGAGGATGAAGGGGGCCGCCACTCACTATTCTTCACTTAGGCGTGCCACTTGAATCCCAGGCGTGGCACGCTAGTGCCATTCAGGGAGCAAAGAAGCATTGGGGTGTGCCACTTGAGTTCGTGGCGTGGCACGCCAAACAGAGGAACCACTCACTCATAAAGGGGCGTGGTACGCCAGACCTTGGGCGTGCCATGCTAGTGCAACTTTCCAGGGGAGCTTAGCAAAGCATAAAGCAAGGGCGTGGCACGCCAGACCCTGGGCGTGGTACGCTAGTTCAAGTTTCCAGAGGCAAAGATAAGTGAAAAAGACAAAGGACATGCCACTTGAGTTTGAAGGCGTGGCACGCCAACACAAGAATTCCACTATGGCGTGCCACTTGAGCTCGAAGGCGTGGCACACAAAGGTTGCTAAAGAGACGAGCGTGCCACTTGAAGGGCTGGGCGTGGCACGCCAAGCTAAAATTGAAGGGCACGTGACACGCCACTAGAGTGCCAATCACACCCCAGCTGGGAGATCACACTTATTGAGCTTCTTTTCCTTCCAAAATGTAATTTTCCTTTTTCACTTTTGTAATTCTTTTATTTTACTTGGAGTAGTATAAATACCCCCAAGGAGTACTGAAGAAGGGGGTTAAGCAGTCAGTTTTAGATCCACTTTTACACTTCACTTTTGAGTACTTTTTGAGCCATGAGTAGCTAACTTCCCTCTCATTGAGAGAGGGAGCTCTGTTGTACTTGATGGATTGATAATAGTGAAATTCTTCTTCTCTTCATCTTCTCTTTGATTTGCTATAAGCAATTTCGTTCTTAATGCTTAGTGTTCAATTACCTTGGGAAAGAAATTGAATGTAATTGGGTTTCATGGGAACCTTGGGAAAGAAAACATGAAACCATGCTTGAAATCCCTTCTCACACTTGAGTAGAATCTGGGTTTTGGTGTTTGGATATGTGACATATAATCCTCCCTATACTTGGACCTATAATGGTGTGTCGTATAATCAGGGACCAAGCATATCTCTCTTCATGAGCAATTAGACCAAGGAATTAGCTATTGATCAAAATCTGAGAGATTGAGTCACCAAGGAATTGGGGCTCAATCAATCATGATTGCCAAGAGGTCAATGAGTTGCATGATTGAAGAGGATATAAGCTAGATTTGATCCAAAGTGACAACATCTCCCAATCTCAATGAATTTCCCCATTCTTATCTATCCACTTCTTTACAGCTTAATTTTACATTCAGCAATCCCCCATTCCCATTTACATTCAAGTCATTTATGATTCTGCACTTTATATTCTGCCATTTCTATTTTTGCATTATTTTGCTTTTCTTTATATTTTACATTTTATTGCTTTTCTTTATATTCTAGTCATTTACATTTATGTCATTTACAATTCTCCACTTCACAATATTATGGATCCGCTTGACTAATTCATCAATTAATTAAAACTGCTCGAATTTGCCAATCTTTGTGGATACGATCCCACTCTACTGTGGGTTATTACTTGACGATAATTTTGGTGCGCTTGCCAAAAGAACTAATTCACCAATTTTTAATGGGGTGTGAATTTTAGTCATCAACTAACCCAACAGCTAACCACAATAACTATCATTTACCATCTACATCTCACACTCAGCAACGACCCACCAAGAATCTCAAAGAATCTCCAACTTGGAGATAATGATGGAGAATATGATAAAGCATCAAGAATTGGCCAATAAGAACCATGAAGCCTCACTGAGAAATCTAGAAAGACAAATTGGGCAATTATCCAAATAGCCAGCTGAAAGACCAACCAATGCACTTCCAAGTGATACGATTCCAAATCCCAAAGAAGAATGCAAAGCAATCTAATTAAGGAGTGGAAGGACATTAGAAAAGGAAAAGGTTGACAGCAAGAATGAAGTAGCAGCTGAAGAGAAGGATCAAGATAAGTCCAAGAAGAAGGAGGAAGAGCCACAAGCCTCAATGAAGGGAAAACAAGTCATGGAAGAGTATCCACAAGAAAAAAGGAAGGAAGTGAAGCCTTACATCCCTCCTCTACCATACCCTCAAAGGTTGCAAAGAGAACTCAAGGATCAGCAATTTCCCAAGCTCCTAGAGGTTTTCAAGAAGCTGGAAATAAATCTTCCCCTTGCTAAAGCATTGGAGAAAATGCCCTTTTATGCAAAATTTTTAAAGGAACTCATCAACAAGAAGAGAAGCTGGAATGAAAAGGAGACAGTGATCCTAACCCAAGAGTGTAGTGCTGTAATCCAAAGAGGTCTTCCACCAAAACTCAAAGACCCAGGAAGCTTCATCCTATCATGCACCATAGGCAACATGACATTGGAAAAAGCTCTCTGTGATTTAGGTGCCAGCATCAATTTGATGCCTCTCTCACTAATGAAAAAGCTTGCAATAGAAGAAGTTAAGCCTACTAGGATGTCACTCCAAATGGCTGATAGATCACTCAAGATACCTAATGGAGTTGTAGAAAACTTGTTGGTGAAGGTTGGAAAATTCATCTTCCCTGCTGATTTTATCATCTTAGACATGGAAGAATAGGGACACAACTCAATTATCTTGGGGCGACCTTTCTTAGCCACAGTAAGGGCTATTATTGATGTAGAGAAGGGTGAAATGATCCTCAGGGTGCATGATGAGAAAATGATCATCAATGTCTTTAAAGCCATGCAATACTCCCTGAGAAAGAAAAGCATATGAGAGTGGAAATGGTGGAAGACTTGGTGGAAGAGGAGTTTGAAACCAACAGGCAGGAAGAACAAGAAGAAGGAATGAAGTTGATCAAGATGTCACAGAGGAACAAGCTAATGAAATCTCCCTTGAAGGCAAGACAGAGGAGGTATCAAAGCAAGAATTGAAGCCACTCCCTTCTCATTTCAAGTATGCATTTCTTGGAGGAGAAAAGACCCTGCCAGTAATCATCAACTCATCCTTAAGCGTGGAAAAATAAAGAAAAGCTGATTGAAGTGCTAAAAATTTACAAGACAGCTCTAGGATGGATAATTGATGACATCAAGGGTATAAGTCCTGCCATTTGCATGCACAAGATCCTGCTACAAGAGGACTCAAGACCAGTGGTGCAACCTCAAAGAAAGCTTAATCCAACCATAAAGAAAGTGGTTCAAAAAGAGGTGATGAAGTTGTGGAATGCTGGAATTATATATCCAATCTCTGACAGCCCTTGGGTGAGTCCAGTTCAAGTAGTGCCAAAGAAAGGTGGCATAACTGTCATCTTCAATTAGAAGAATGAACTCATTCCCACAAGGACAGTGACAGGATAGAGGATGTGTATTGATTATAGAATGCTGAATGATGCTACAAGAAAAGATCACTTTCCTCTCCCCTTTATTGATCAGATGCTAGAGAGATTGGCTGGCCATGCTTACTACTGATTCCTAGATGGATATTTTGGGTACAATCAAATAGTAGTAGACCCCAAGGACCAAGAAAAAACTTCCTTCACATGTCCATTTGGAGTCTTTGCCTATAGGAGGATGCCCTTTGGACTATGCAATGCCCCAGCAACCTTTCAAAGGTGTATGCTCTCCATCTTCTCTGACATGGTAGAAAAATTTTTAGAGGTCTTTATGGATGATTTTTCTATCTTTGGTAACTCTTTTGATACTTGTCTGCATCATTTAACCCTTGTTTTGAAAAGATGCCAAGAAACGAATTTGGTTTTAAATTGGGAAAAATACCACTTCATGGTACCTGAGGGAATTGTTCTTGGGCATAAGGTTTCAAACAAGGGTATAGAAGTTGACAAAGTAAAGATAGAAATCATAGAAAAGCTTCCTGTGACAGTTAATGTAAAAGCAGTAAGAAGTTTCTTGGGGCATGCTGGTTTTTATATAAGATTCATCAAGGACTTTTCAAAAATAGCTAAACCATTAAGCAATTTACTGGTGATTGATAATCCTTTTGTCTTTGATGAAAGCTGTAAGCATGCCTTTGAAACTTTAAAAAATAAACTCACTACAGCACCAATCATCACACCCTCAAATTGAGAACTTCCTTTTGAACTCGTGTGTAATGCAAGTGATGTTGCAATTGGTGTTGTATTGGGACAAAAGAAAGACAAGCTGCATCATGTCATTTACTATGCAAGCAAAGTATTGAATGAAGCACAAAAAATTACACCACAACAGAGAAAAAATTATTGGCTGTTGTTTATGCATTTGATAAGTTTAGACCTTACTTGATTGGATCAAAAATTGTGGTTTATACTGATCATGCTGCCCTTAAGTATTTGATGTCAAAATAGGATGCCAAACCAAGACTCTAGATGGATATTGCTCCTGCAAGAGTTTGATATTGAGATAAGGGACAGAAAAGGGAGTAAAAATCAAGTTGCTGATCACTTATCAAGGCTACCACAAGGGACGAATCAAGAAGCATCCCAACCAGTGAATGAAATCTTTCCAGATAAACGCCTCTTGAAAATTCAACAAGCCCCTTGGTTTGCTGATATTGCAAACTACAAAGTTGGAAGGAAGATTCCCCAAGAATTCACCAAGCAACAAGTGAAGAAGCTGCTCAATGAAGCCAGAAAATTCTTGTGGGACGAGCCATTCTTGTTCAGGAGGTGTCCAGATGGAATGGTTAGAAAGTGTGTTCCTGAAAATAAAATCAGAGATATACTGTGGCATTGTCACAGTTCAGCTTATGCTGGACACTTTGGACCAGAGAGGACAGCTGCTAAAGTGCTTCAAAGTGGATTTTATTGGCCAACCATATTCAAAGATGCCAGAGAATTTGTGCACCAATGCAATGAATGCCAAAGGACTGGAGGACTAACAAAGAGGAATGAAATGCCTCAAAACTTCATTTTAGAAGTGGAACTGTTTGATCTCTATGGTATAGATTTCATGGGGCCTTTTCCCTCCATCCTACTCCTTCAAGAACATTCTGGTAGCAGTGGAATATGTCTCCAACTGGGTAGAGGCCATGGCAACAACTACATGTGATGCACCAATTGTTCTTTAATTTCTCAAGAGACACATTTTCACCAGATATGGGATACCTAAGGGTCTCATTAGTGATGGTGGTAGCCATTTTTGTAATAGACAGATGGAAAAATTGCTCCACAAATATGGGGTGATTCATAAGGTGGCTATACCTTATCACCCCCAGACCAATGGCCAAGCTGAGCTTGCTAATAGAGAGCTGAAGATGATTTTGGAAAAAACAGTGGGAACCACAAGAAAGGATTGAGCCAGAAAGCTAGCAGATGCTCTCTGGGCATACATGACAGCATTTAAAACTCCTATTGGGAAGTCCTCTTTCCAGTTATTGTATGGCAAATCCTGTCACTTTCCTGTGGAGCTCGAACATAAAGCTTTCTGGGCTAATAAGCTCCTCAACCTTGATTCTCAAGCAGCAGGAGAGAAGAGTGATAAACCATTATTTTATGGTTTATATTGTGTTAAATTGTGTGGTTTTATCAAATCTTTACCCACTTATTCATTAAATAAGCATGCATTTATAATTCCTTCCTAAAAATACTTTATGGTTGAAAACTTGCTTCCTAGAGACTTTTAATTTTGTATTTTAATTCTCCTTTATTCTATTCGATGCCGTGATTTGTGTGTTAAGTGTTTCAGGGTTTATAGGGCATGAATGACTTGGAGATTAGAAAGGAAGCTTGCAAAAATGGAAGGAACACAAGAAATTAAGGAGATAACCAGCGAGCAGTGACCCGGACGCATGGCTCACGCGACCGCGCGATATAGAAGAAATTACAGTGACGCGGACGCATGGATCACGTGACCGCGCGGATTGGAAACTGCAGCAGTGACGTGAAGGCGTGGACAATGCGCATGCGTGGCAACGCAAAATGCTGGATGATGCAAACGCCTGGATGACGCGATCGCGTGACATGCACGATCTGCAGAATCTACAGAATTCGCTGGGGGCGATTTTGGGCCCTGTTTTGACCCAATTTTCGGCCCATAAAAGCAGATTAGAGCCAGGGAACATGCAGAGACCATGGAGAGAATATTCATTCAGCATAGTTTTAGTTTTAGATCTGATTTTACCTCTCCTCTAGGTTTTCTCTCCACACATTCATAGTTCTTAGGATTTGATTTTATTGCTTTTTGGATTGGGACATTGAGAAGAGTTATTACCTCCGTCAAGACTTCATCATTCTAGTTTGTTTCCTTACTTGTCTCTTACTCTTCCATGTCTTTATATATTCAGAATCACTATTGGATTATTTTTAGAATTTATTAATACAAGAATCGTTTTTATTTTTAATTGATCTTTTAATTATTATTTATCATGTCTTTCTTTATTTCCCTTTCTTATGTTATGGAGTTTACATTCATAATGAGCGAGTAGTTCCATAACTTGATTGGGAGTTGATTTAAAGGAGGACCTTGAGTTGGAATGCTCAAGAGAAAAATTGTAATTGGGTTTATTGTTGGATTGTCTTCTAGTCACTGACACTAATCCTTTCCAAGGGAAAGGATTGGAACTTGTGAATAGAAATAACTTTCCAACTTGCTTGACTTTCCTCTATCTAGTAAGGGATAACTAAGCAGAACAACCTTTAATTATCAATTAATCTTGAGAGTACTCCAACAAGAATAGGGCTTTAAACTAATCTACTCCCAGTCAAGGTTTTTATTTAATTTATATAAATTCTCTAATTTAATTTCCTGTTTATCAACTCAAACCATTTTTGAAAATATCTGATTAATAAATTAGCACATCTTTCTGCAACTCGTTGGGAGACAACCTGGGATTCATACTCCCAGTATTTTAATTTTAATTTTGTGACGACCCTTCTAAATTGATAAACAAATTTTTGGTTGGTTAAGAACTGTACTTGCAACGTATCTCTTATAACAATTTCTTAACTCGCCAATTTCTGCCACGTCAAAGAGGCTATTGCAACTCAATGAGTTGGATGAGTTCAGATTGGAAGCTTATGAGAATGCTAAGATATACAAGGAGAAGGCTAAAAGATGGCATGACAAGAGAATCTCAAAAAGGGAGTTCAAACCCGGACAACAAGTGCTCTTGTATAACTCCAGGCTCAAGGTTTTTCCTGGCAAACTCAAGTCCAAATGGACTGGCCCCTACTTGGTGACAAAGGTTCTCCCTTATGGAAGCCTTGAACTTCTGAATGAAGCTACAAAAGACACATTCACAGCAAATGGTCACAGAGCAAAGCATTACTTGGGAGGCCCTTGGAACAAAGAGGAGAGCATCCATGAACTGAGCTAAACAAGGAGGACATCAAGCTAATGACGATAAAGAAGCACTTGTTGGGAGGCAACCCAACTAGAGGTAGTTTTCTTTTCCTAGATGCTTCAATAAAAATTCAAGAATTTCCCTATATTGTAAGGAATTAAGTTTGGTGTTGCACACCAAAAGGAATGTAAAAAGGGTGAATGTGTGAATTTAAGTTTGGTGTTCCACCTAGATTTGATGGAAAGACACTATAACCCTTTGAAGAACATCACGAGTCATGAATTCCAATGCAATCAGGGAAATCTCTTGATAGTTGCTTGATTTTTTTTACTGGTTTAATTAATATAAGCACAAAGTTTCATGCATATGATTAATCTTACTATGGACAGTAGCAAGGGACTAAGTTTGGTGTTTCCACACCAAGGTAAGTTTAAGAACATACAACAATTCATGCATGCTAACCATTTTCTTAAGTGCTTGGAGAATAAGCAACTTCCAATGATTATGCAGGAAAGGCATTCAGCCTCTTGAATGAATCATACATCATCATCACCAAAAGAAATACAAAAGTTATAGATGATGATGACAAAAGGAAAGCTAGAAGATACTCCCAAGAGGTTGTATTGTCACTTAATTCCTTTTGCTTTGAAATATTTTAAATTGGAAGTCTCTATGTACCTTGCTGATTAGTCTAATTAGTGCAAATTCTGATATCTGCTAAGTATTCTAGTATAAGTATCTGTTTCATCTTCATTTACTTAAATGATATGTCTTGTGCGCCTCTGTATAAATAAAAGAAAAAAGTGTTTAAAACATAAAGTAAAAGTCCAATGTGGTAGGAACTAGATTAAAGATCAGTGGTAGTATGTGCTTGACTAGATTAGCAAGTTCAAGAATAAAGCTGTAGGATAGAATGTCTCTTCTTAGTATAAACTTAAGTGCTGTTGTGAATCTTTAATAAATAATTATCCTTGGAAGAGTAGAAAAAGTAAGAAGGAATGAAAGAAAAGCCTAGAATTGGCAACAAACAAATGAAAGAAACAAAGAATAAAAGCTAGACACCAATAGCTTAAACCTTAAGACATATGCTTGTGGTGTCTTTGCACTAGGATCTGCTTGGATGATTAGGTTCTAAGGGGTGTTTCAACACTTGGTAACTTAGGTTAACTAACCCGGAATTATCAACCAAAAGTCCATTATCAAGAGCAACCTAATTGCAAGACATTTAGTAACCCAAAGAGGTGCTGGGCACCAATGTTCTTAAGAAGAATTGTGAGCCAAGTGTCTGTAGTGAATGTGTGTTGAATGAAAAATTGAGCTAAAAAGCTGCTACAGCACATGACACTGAGCAACAATTGAAAAATAAGTTTCTGAAGCAAAATGAAGAAAAGAAAAATCTAACAAGGATCAATAAACAATAAGGTTCACATCAGTAACTCTAGTTAGCATTGAGAGAGACATTTCACATCTGGAAGTTGATAATAATTGAGCTGCATTATGTCTGCATAAAACCCCATGAAACAAATTCAATTACTTGCTAATAAGGACATATATGCTTATCTGTTTTCATTGCTTTTTCTCATGCTTTATTGCTTGCTTGGGGACAAGCAAGATTTAAGTTTGGTGTTGTGATGACAAGTCATCTTATGCTAGTTTTACTAGCATTTTTACTTGTTTTTATTGGGTTTTATGCCCTTTCTTGCATAATAAGTAAGTGATTATAGTGGAATTCCATGTGTATCTTGACTCAATCAAATATTGTTGATTTTATGCATTATCATGAGATTTATGAAAGAATTATGTGATTATTATGAATGATGCAAAACCTTATGATTTTGGTGAGACTTTTATTGTATGTTTGATTGATGACAGATGAAAAGATGAAGGAAATAAGCAGTGCAGAAGAATGCTATGCTCAATTGAAGAACGCTACGCTCTCTACCGACGCGCACGTGTACAGGACGCTTACACATAGTACAAGAAGTTTGGAAGACCTACGCGTACGCGTGCAGGACGCATACGCATGGGTGTGACCAGCGCTCGTTTACAAAAGAGTGCTACGTCACTTTGAACGAGTGCCTGTGACAATGACAAATTTTGGGTTGAAGATTTGCCACCGACACGCATGCGTACATGACGCACATGCGTGGATGGGGCATCTGGGAAGAAGCACGCAAACGCGTGTATGGCGCGGAATCAGGGAGTTGACTATTTGCCATCCACGTGCACGCGCAAAGGACGTGTAGCGTGGGGAGTGCTCATGGCGCGAATGTAGCTCTCATTTAAAGAATGCTAACAAGGACGCGCACGCATGCATGATACGCACAAGCATGGGTGAGGCTGGAGATAGTGACGACGCGCACGCGTATGGTACGCATATGCGTCGATATGCAAAAACGCCAAGGACGCGCCGCCTATGCGTCGGTGAATGAGCATTGCGCTCTCTTTGAGAACGCTACATTACCCTGGAGCTGCATCAAAGTACCTTTTCTGACCCACTTCATCAAAAGCAAAAAAATAAAGCCCACTCTAAGTACTTGATGACTACATTGGAAAGTGTATAAATAGAGAAAGATTTAATTTCATTAGGGAGTTCTTCTTTTTGAGTCCATTAGAGTTTTAGAGTTTTTGAGATCTGAATTTATTTTTCTTTCTGTTCTTCGTCTTCTGCATTTTCATTTTCTTCTGTTTTGTGCTAGAGAAATGATGAACTAAACCCCAATTTCATTAGGGGGAGGAGCTCTATTGTAATTCTAATGAATCAATAAAATTCTTCTTCTTCTCAATTCAATTGTGTAGCTATTGGGTATCTTCTGTTTTGATTGTGAATTATTTTCTCCAGAAGGGAATTTAATTCAATGAATGCTTGTGTGAGCCTCGGAAGGGGAATCACTTGCATTAGAATTGGAGCTCTATCCTTCACTACTCTCTTGATCAACACTATTCGGGAGGAATTGAGTTCTTGAGAGTTAGTGTGGCTTATGGATGAGAGAAATGTGATCTAACTCTTCTCATGACAATTAGATCAAGGAATTGGCAAGATTGATTGTGATTAGAGAGATTGGATTACCAAGGAATTGGGATCCAATCAATTTCAATCCGCGATAGATCTATGCATTTGAGGTTGAAGAACAAAGATACATCTTAGAATAGAGTCATACACGAATTGAATAGAACAGTAGTACTTTTATTAATCCATGAAACTAAGCAGAGCTCCTAACCTTAACCTAGGAGGTTTAGTGACTCATGCTGATAGAAAATACAATGATAAACGTGAAAGTGGGCAAGAATCTGGTCGAAGATCCTAAACAAGGGTGATCTTATCCTATATATACTAATCTAATAACTAATGATTACAGAAATAAGATAAACTACGTTGATAGTGCAAAAATCCACTTCTGGGGCCCACTTAGTGAGTGTTTGGGCTGAGCTTGAGTGTCTCCCATGAGCTAGGGTCCCTTAGGGGCATTGAATGCTGGCTAAGGACCCCTTTACGGGCGTTGGATGCCAGCCACCCACTTGTGGCCGTTGAACGCCTGGAATAGGGCAGGTGGCTGGCGTTGAACGCAGGTTTTGGTCGTTTATTTCTAAAGCAAACTATGGACCATTACATATTTCTGGAAAGCCCTGGATGTTAGCTTTCCAAAGCCGTTAAGAGTGCCATTCAGACTTCTTTAGCTGTAGAAAAGCTCTTTCGAGTGCATAGAAGTCAGATCCTGACAGCATCTGTAGTGCTTTCTCTATCTCTGAATCAGACTTTTGCTCAAGCTCCTCAATTTCAACCAGAAAATACAAGAAATCACCATAAAAGACACAAAATCAAAGTAGAATCCAAAAATGTAAATTTTGCACTAAAATCTATGAAAATAGAATAAAACTTAAATAAAACATAATAAAAACAATATGAAAATAATGCCAAAAAGCCTATAAAATATCCGCTCATCAGAACACCAAACTTAAACTGCCGCTTGTCCCCAAGCAACCAAAAACAAAGTAGGATAAAAAGAAGAAAAGACTACCATAAATCTCAGAGTTTTCAATGAAGCTCAGTTTCAATTAGATGAGAGGGACTAGTAGCTTTTTGCTTTTGAATAGTTTTGGCATCTCACCTTCCATTGAAGCTCAGAATAGTTGGCATCTTTAGGAACTTAGAATCCAGTTGATATTATTGACTCTCCTACTTTAGTTCTTTTTTATTCTTGAACACAGTTTCTTTAGAGTCTTGGCCATGGCCCTAAGCACTTTGTTTTCCAATATTACCACCGGATACATAAATGCCACAGACACTTAACTGGGTGAACCCTTTCGGATTCTGACTCAGCTTTGCTAGAATTCCCAACCAGAGGTGTCCAAGGTTCTTAAGCACACTCTTTTGATTTGGATCACGACTTTAACTCCTCAGTCTCAAGCTTTTCACTTGACACCTTCACACCACAAGCATATAGCTAGGGAGACAGCTCATTTGAGTTGTCCAGGCCAAGATTTTTATTCTTTTAGGCCCTCCTAACCATTGATGCTTAAAGCCTTGAATCTTTGCTCTTGACTTTTGGTTTAAAGAGCTACTTGCTTTTTTTATTTTTCTTTTTGCTCTTTTTTTTTGCAATTGCATTTTCTTTTATTGCTTTTTGCTGCTTTTTCTTGCTTCAAGAATCAATTTTTTGGATTTTTTCAGATTACCAATAATACTTCACTTTTTTCATCATTCTTTCAAGAACCAACATTCTTTACTCCAACATCAAATATGCACTGTTCATTCATGCATTTAGAAAATAAAAGCAATGCCACCATATCAAATAATTGAACTATTCTTAATATATAACTCGAAATTCATGCATCTTGCTTTTCTTTTTCAGTTAAATTTTTTTTTTCTTTTTAAGCAAGGTGAGAGATGCATGGAACATTTCATAGCTTAAGACATAAAATAAGGATGATCATGCAATTAGAAACAGATAATGAAATAAAATATATGGAAAGCAGAAAAATAGCATAGGCAATAGAGGATTAAAGGAATGAATCCACCTTAATGATGGCGGCTACTACTCCTTCTAGAAGATCCAATGGAGTGCTTGATTTCTTCTATGTCATGCCCCTGCCTTTGTTGTTCTTCACTCATGATTCTTTGTTCTTCTCTCATGGCCCTTTCGTCTTCTCTTATTTCATGGAGGATGGTGGAGTGTTCTTGATGTCCCATCCTCAGTTGGTCCATGTTGGAGCTCAATTGGTCCCAATAGCCTTGGGGAGAAAAATGCATCCCTTGAGGTATCTCAGGGATGTCTCGTTGAGGCATCTCAAGGATGTCTTATTGAGGCATCTCTACATGCTCTTGTTGAGATGTATGTGTGGGCTCTCTAGTTTGCTCTATCCTTCTTTTAGTAATGGGCTTGTCTTCCTCAATAGGAATGTCTCATTCTATAATAATTCTAGCTGAATTGTATAGATGACAGATAAGGTGGGAAAATGCCAACCTTGCTAGAGGGGACGACTTTTCAGCTATCTTGTACAACTCTTGAGGTATTACCTCATGTACCTTCACCTCACTTCCAATCATGATGCAATGAATTATGATGGCTCGGTTGATGGTCACTTCTGACTGATTGCTAGTAGGGATGATGGAACGTTGGATGAATTCCAACCATCCTCTAGCTACGGGCTTGAGGTCAAGCCTTCTTAGTTGGATAGGCTTGCCTTGAGAATCCCTTTTCTGCTGTGCTCCTTCCACACAGATGTCTGAGAGGACTTGGTCCAACCTCTGATCAAAATTAACTCTTCTAGTATAAGGATGTGGGTCTCCTTACATCAAAGGCAAATTGAGCGCCCAACCTCACACTTTTCGGACTAAAATCCAAGAGCTTCCCTCGGACCATGGTTCTCCAATTCTTGGGATTTGGGTTCACACTAGTGTCATGGTTTTTAGTAACCCATGCATTAGCATAAAACTCTTGCACCATTAAGATTCCAACTTCTGGGATAGAATTGGTTAGGACTTACTAACCTCTCCTTCGGATTTCTCTTCGGATCTCCGGATACTTATTCTTTTTTAGCTTAAAGGGGACTTCATGAATCACCCTCTTTCGTGCCACTACTTCATAGAAGTGGTCTTGATGAGCTTTGCTGATGAATCTCTCCATCTCCCATGATTCGGAGGTGGAAGCAACTGCTTTTCCTTTCCTCTTTTTAGAGAATTCTTCGACTTTTGGTGCCATAAGTATGAATGGGAAGAAAAAAAGCAATGATTTTCCAACACCAAACTTAAAAGCTTTGCTTGAACTCGAGCAAAAGAAGAAGATAATAAGGGAGATGGAGGTAGAGAGAGTGTTCGGCCAAGTGGGGTGTTTAGTGTATGACGTGTGTGGTGGAAGGGATGTATGAGGGGTTATTTATAAGGCTGGGTTAGGGTTGGGTTTCGGTTTTGGGAATGGGAAATAGGAGGGAAAATTTTGAATTTAGAGTGGGTGGGAGTTGGTGGGAGTTATGATGGCTTTGGGAAGAAATTGTGGGGAAGAGTGAAAGCAAGAGAGAGAAGAAGGTGGGGTAGGTAGAGATTCTATGGGACCCACTGGTCTTGAGAGGCTAGGAAAGTTAAGTTCCCTACCCCCTTTTGGGCGTTGAATGCCCAGCTCTTGCTCCTAACTGGCATTCAACGCCAGCTATGTACCTCTTATTGGGCGCTGAACGCCCTTGAGGGTGCTCCTACCTAGCGTTCAACGCCAGGTCTGTGCCTCTGTTGGGGCTTTGAATGCCCAGGGTCTGCCCCTGACTGGCGTTCAACGCTAGCTTCAGACTCTCTGGCTGGCGTTCAACGCCAGCAATATGCTCCCTGGCTAGCGTTCAGCACCAAAAATGAGCTCCCTGGCTGGCGTTCAACGCCAACAAGGTCTTTGCTCTATGGTGTTCTATTTCCAACTCTGACTGTTTCTATTTCTGTTCTAACTAGTGTACATGATCACAAACTTAAACAAAAATGAAAATTAAACTGAAATAACTTAAAAAAAACTTAAAGAAAAATAGGAAAACATTAATTATTGATGGGTTGCCTCCCAACAAGCGCTTCTTTAACGTTACTAGCTTGACAGTTAGCTCCTTACGGAGATGGATAGGGGCTCAGAATTTTTTCCCTTACAGTGAACTTCTTGCCTGTGCTCTCATGGATAAGTTCCATATGTTCCAGAGACAGGATTCTATTCACAGTGTGTAGAATAACAGGATTATCAGTGAAGATAACTCTCATACTATGTGAGAGGCCTTCAGTGGGGATCTTCTTATCCCTCCAGCCTTTAGGTACTTTCTTCTTAGTACCTTTTGTTCTTAGTGTTTAATAATGGCTGCCCAACACCAAACTTAGAATTGGTGTCTGGGGGCTCTGTATACTTCTTCACTAAGAGAGAAGGTTGAAGCACTTCATGTTTATGAATGGTGCTTCCTTCAGCTGAGGTAGAATGAGGTTTATGAACCTTGAACACAAGACAGTCCTCATCTAATTGCAGGACTAGTTCTCCTCTGTCTACATCAATCACAGCTTTGGCTGTTGCTAGGAAGGGTCTTCCAAGGATGATGAATTCATCCTCTTCCTCCCCAGTATCTAGGATTATGAAGTCAGCAGGGATGTAAAGGTCTTTAACCTTCACTAAGACATCCTCTACCAGTCCATAAGCCTTTTTCATGGACTTGTCTGCCATCTCTAGAGAGATTTTTGTAGCTTATACCTCAGAGATACCCAGCCTCATGATGAATCCATATTTTACAATAATATTTGGGTAGAATTGAGAGGATTTCATCATATAAACTTACACTTATTCCACTAAATAGCATGCATTTGAGCTTTCCTCCTAAATTATGCTTAATTATGAAAACATCCTCTTTTGTGACCAATTTAACGTATTTTATTCCATTTGCCTTCCATTGATTGAATTGAAAATTTGTTTTTTCAACTTGCTTTAAGTATTCTTTCCATAGAACATAAAAAAAAGAGCTAGAACAACATACCTTGTGAGATTTGAGCTCTAATAGATTGTTGCACATTCCCAACCATAAAGTTTGTTCTTGTGTGATTATACACCTTTTTTATTGTGATCTTAGATTTGTATGAATCTATATGTCCTGTATTTGGTGTTTGAATGTATTTAGTATAATTGAGGATATTTTTGATATTGAACTCACTAACCCATATAGACAACCCTTACATTCACCATTGTAACCCCTTTTTGAGCCTTTAAATCCCCTTTTGTTCTGATTCTACGCACATTATTCTCCCTTAAGCAAAAAAACATTGATGTCCTTGAATTACTTCTTTGATTAGCTTGGGTGGAGTAGTGTGTGTTACTCAAAGTGTAGGAGAAAATTGTTGGGAAATATTAGTGATGAAGTTACATGGGGAATTGATTGTGAAAATTTGGAAAATGTGTAACTACTCATGCATTCATTGTTCAAGATATATGCATCTCTTGTTGTTGACAAAAA
Source organism: Arachis ipaensis (assembly GCF_000816755.2). Lineage (NCBI taxonomy): Eukaryota > Viridiplantae > Streptophyta > Magnoliopsida > Fabales > Fabaceae > Arachis > Arachis ipaensis. The sequence continues at coordinate 61,401,144 of NC_029788.2, forward strand.
CAAGAAAATTTTTGATTTTGTAATAAAAAAAATAGAAATCAATTCAAATCATGTGCAAAGTAGCATATGAAAAAAAAGGTAAATAAAGGATGCATATGTTTGTATTTTGGAAAGAAAATGCATGAGTGGATGTGAGATAGGAGATAAATGGGTAGTTAGGTTGTTTTGTTATGTGTGTATAGGATGGTATAGGATTAGGTGGACACTTGAGCTAATCAAAGATCTAATTCACTAAGTCCACTTAACCATATTAATCTTACCTTAACCCTAGCCCCATTACAACCTTCCAAAGACATCATGATATTTGTTTTCATGCATCAAATATTAGTTGATTGTTAGATGACTTGCAAATCTTTAAAAAATATGATTAAAGGAGAATTGAGTGATTAAGCCCTAAACACTGAGCGACTAGAGTGTATACACACCCGGTGAGAGGTTCGATCGCTCAATTCTATGTTATTGTCTCTTATATTGTATCTTCTCGCAAGTTGTTTGTTAGTTTTGAAAATCTTAATTCAATTCTTTGGACATTGATCATAGTGCATCGATTCTTTGCCTTGTCTCTAAGGCTTTCTTGGGATTGATTGGAATTTCATGGTTTATTTCTACCAATTTTCAGTAGAATAGATATTAGTAAGTAACGTCTAGAATAGTTGCATGCATATAGGTAGTACATTAAACAAATTGTTTTCCCTTTCATTCATCTCCTTTTATTGTGATTAGCATGAGGACACGCTAGTGTTTAAGCGTGGGAGAATTGATGAATCCATATTTGACGATAATATTTTGGTAGAATTGAGAGGATTTCATCATATAAACCTACACTTATTCCATTAAATAGCATGCTTTTTAGCTTTCCTCCTAAATTATGCTTGATTATGAAAACATGCTCTTTTGTACCCAATTTAACCTATTTTATTGCATTTTCCTTCCATTCGATACCTTGATGTTGTTTGTGAGTGATTTCAGATGTATAACGTAGGAATGGCTTGGTGAGAATGGAAGAAGAGAATGCAAGGAGGAGGAAGCATGAAAAAACAAAGGAGAAGAGCAAAGCAATGTGTGCATGTGCACAGCCCCTTGTGCGTACGCACAGGCAGCAAAACAAAGCCAAGTGTGCGAGCGCATAGCATGTAGCGCATCGCACGAGCATCCAAAGTATCGCGAAGTGTGCGTGCGCACAGCCTTCTGTGCGTACGCACAACCTGAGATTTCGGCCAAGTGTGCGTGCGCACACATCTGTGCGTACACACAGGTACCCGCACATGCCTTCATTAAAAACACATGCGACATGCATTTTAAAGAGGCTTGTAGGCCCAATTCTGATGCTAGAGCTCTGATAAACCCCAATTTTGTGGTTTATCTTGTGTTGAATTTAGGGGATATTATCAACTTTTCTCACATTTATTCAATGAAATAGCATGGTTTTGTGAATCTCTCCTAAATTGTGCTTTAGAGTGAAAACATGCTTTTTAGGCCTTAAAATTGATAATTTTAATTCACTTTAATTCCATTCGATGCCTTGATATGTTTGTTAAGTGATTTCAGGATTAGAAGGCAAAGATTGGGTTAAAGGAATGAGGAAAAAGCATGCAAAAATGGAGAATTCATGAAGAAATGAGGGTTTGCTGAACTCAAGGCCACACACGCATCACCCACGTGCACGCCTGAGAAGGAGATTCGCCAGCGACGTGCGCGCGTCACCAACACGCATGCGTGGAGAGGAATTTTGCCAGTAACGCGTACGCGTGACCTATGCGTACGCGTGACAAGCATCACGTGACCTCATTAAAGGCAATACGCTGGGGGCGATTTCTGAGTTCAAAGAGGCCCAAATCCAACTCATTTATGATGCTTTTGAACCCAAGGATTGCAAGGGAATATAGGGGGGAGAAGCCATAATATAGTTTACATCATGTTGTAGGTTAGAATTCTAGAGAGAGAAGCTCTCCATTCTCTCTAAAATTTAGGTTAGGTTAGGTTAAATTTCCTTAGATCAAACTTTTAATTCTTGTTTTGATTGAGTTTTTCCTTTTAATTTCTTGTTGTTACATCTTTACTCTTCTAGTTTTACTTGTCATTTCTCTTATTTTGCTCTCTTTTATGATTATGAACTCTTGTTAATTTCAATTTTCTTTTAATGCAATTTTATGTTTCCATGTCTCTTCTATGTTTATCTTCATTGTTATTGTTGATTTCTTGGTTATGTTAGTTATGGATTTTATTAATTCTTGCATTTTTTTATGTTTACTTTTATTACACTTTAGGTGTTTGATAAAATGTTTTCTCTAGTTTTAGAGTAGTTTTCTTTACTCTTGGCCTAGGCTAAGGGAATTGAGTGACCTTGAGTCATTGGGTCTCATTGAATTGGTGATTTGAGAATCCTATGTGGTCAATTTGATAACCATTGACACTAGCCTACTACTAAGTCAATTAGTAGCTATGTTAGGACTTATGGATTGATGTTGATCAAGCTTATTTGACGTACTTCAAGCTTAGGAGTAGACTTTTGACATACTTAAAGCTTAGAAGTAGACTTAATGGGTTGGTCCCTCATAATTGTCAATATATAGTTTGTAGACAATGATGGTTATCTCAATTTTCAAGTGTTAGCCAAGAGTTCTTTTCTTTTCTTTTATTAGTTCTTGTCATTTACTTTCTTGCTTTTATATTTTCTTGCCAATCAACAAAATCAAACCCCCCTTGTTTCTTCATAGTCAATAATTGAGCACTTCATTGCAATTCCTTGTAAGACGACTCAAGATTTAAATACTTCGGTTAATTTTTGTTGGGGTTTGTACTTATAACAACCAATTATTAAAATTTGATGTGAGAATTATTAGTTGGTTTTGAGCTATGCTTACAACAAAGTGCTTCTTTTGTATAAGAGAAATTCTAGACCGACCAAAATTCTTACTATCAAATTTTTGGCGCCGTTGCTGGGGAATTGCAATGGTGTTATGTTATTGGCTATTGTTGATATGTGAATATTGTGAATATGTTTGCCTTTTGCTTCTTTGTTAGTTGTGGCTAGTTGTAGAACTTTGCTTCCTTAGTTTCTTGTTAGCTTTTGTTTTTGTTTTCTCTTTCACTATGAATTCTCATCACTTTGGCTATGAGTTTGGTTCAAACTATGTTGTAGGAAATAGGAGCTACAATGACAAGATGCATCAAGGATGGAACAATCAAAGATGGGAGGAGCCTCAAGGAATTGATCACTCTTCGTGGAAACAACCTCCTCCGGTCTCTTATAGGTATAATTCCACCCCTAATGCATATCAACCTAATGGATGTGGTGACCCTCATTGTTGTTGTTAACTACAATCACCATATGCCTATGAACCACATCTTCAACATAATTTTGAACCATCATACTCAAAAGCCCCTTACCACTAAACACCTCCATATGACCCTCATCCTTATTCACCATACCAACCACCGTATGAGCCGTATAAACTATACATAGAGCCACCACAATTTCAACATAACTACTCCTAAGAACCACCTTCATATACACCATCATCATACCCTTACCAAGATGAACAACCTTCCGATTATGAGCCCTTTCTCTCAAACAATGAACCATCTCTTCCCACATCACCTCCAATGGATGAGTCTCTCCATGCCTTCATGCTAGAATAATAAAGAGATATTAGCTCTTACATTCAAATGTAAGAGAAGACACAAAAGGAGTTCAAGAAACTAGAAGTTGTGATTGCTACCGTGGTGGAAGCCGTTAGCAACATAGTCTCCTCCCATCTGAACCTATACGATCAAGGTACTCTCATTGTTAAATGTGGAGAAGCAATCAAGGAACATAGTGAGGGAGTGAATTGGGAACTTTAAGGTGGAGAAGAAGAGTTAAAGCAAGAATTGCAATTAGAGGAGGAAGTTGAGACACTTGAGTCGGAAGGAGTGGTCAAAGATTTAAGAGATGTTGAAAGTCCATGGGAATGTAAAATCATAGAGCCCTCTTCCAAGAAGCTTGAAATTGATGTTGAGGAGGGTGTACAACCTTCAAATCATGTCATAGTTGAAGACCGTGAAGAGGTTGATCAAGAGATGGATTCAATCATTGATGAAGTCCTATCTACAATTGAATCATCTCCCATTGGACTTAACATAGAGGTCATAGAAGAATTTGCACAACCTCCTACACCTTTGGTGAGCAATAAAGAAGAAACTGAATTGGAAGAAAGCTACCAAGTGGAAGGGATAAAAACCCTTGAAGATGAAGAAATAGTTGATGATTTAGGGGAGGTTGAACAAGAGGCACATTCCACCATTGAAGACAACTCTACACCAAGTAACATTGGTAAAGTGAACTTCACACAACCTCCCAAATTTGATTTGGTTGATGATGAGGTGGAGCTAGAAGAGGTTCACAAGCAAGGAGAAGTTGAAGAAAGTTGTCAAGAGGTGGAAGTCATCAAGGAGGAGCATAAGGGAATGACACTTGCAAAACCATTAGAGACATCCCTTCCTAAGTCACCATCCAACACAACATTCAAGTGGGTAAAATTCCCATCCTTAAGCTTTACTTTCTCACTTGAATATGGTTTGCCTGAAACGGATGGGCAACTTAGTGCTCTTTGTGGAGTTAAGAGTAGGAGAGAATTGTGTGGTGGTTGGAAAAATAATGTTAGGCTCATTAAGGTTGAACCCTCAAGGCATAGGTACCATGGTTGGAGGAATGCTAATTTGTGTGGGTTTAGGAGGAACATTTAGTGCTCTAATGAGAATTCTATGTGCCTACCACCCGGAAGGAACAATGATGATCAATTTGAAGATGGGTGTGAAAATAAGATATGGGATCCCGGATCACAACATGAAGACCAATTTTGGGAGCTCATATCTTGGGAAGAACTTCACCTAAGCTTGGTGAAGTCGGTTGGAAATTCTGACAATCGTTTGAGGAGCAAGCATTCTTGGAGGTTCAAGGATGAATACAAGCATAACCCACCTTGACAAGGAGCCTCCCAATTGTCCAACTTAAGGACAATAAATAAAAGTGCTAGGTGGAAGACACCCCACCATGGTAAACTCTTTCCATTCTCTTGTATAGATATAATCAATGAATGAATTGAGTTGCCATTGTTAGGTAGTTTTTTTCTTTGCATATTCTTCTTTTAGTATTTTGGTTGCTAGTTTGTTTGATTAGATTTATGCCTTAAGTTGTAGAATAGTTGTTGTTAAATTGTATTTTACTTGAAGTGTAAGTTTTGTTTGTTTTGTATTTGAAAATTTTTCAAACAAAAAAAAAACAAAAGATTTGTTGTTAAATTTGAATTTTGATTGCTTTAGAATGCTTATAGATTAGGAGAGTGCCCTGTTTCTGTTTTCATGTAAAAAAATGGCGCGCTGGTGCACGAAATTATGATCTCTAGAAACGGCGCCAAAAACTCAGTACGCACGTTCATAATCTCAAATTCCTTTTCACAACTCTGATATAACTAACCAGCAAGTGCACTAGGTCGTCCAATTAATAAACCTTACGTGAGTAAGGGCCGATCCCACGGAGATTGTTGGTTTGAAGCAAGCTATGGTCATCTTGTAAATCTCAGTCAGGCAGATTCAATTGGTTATGGAATTTTGATAATTAAAATATAAATAACAGAAAATAAGATAGAGATACTTATGTAATTCATTAGTGAGAATTTCAGATAAGCGTATGGAGATGCTTTGTTCCTTCTGAACCTCTGCTTTCCTACTGCCTTCATCCAATCAATCATACTCCTTTCCATGGCAAGCTATATGTTGGGCATCACCGTTGTCAATGGCTACTTTCCGTCCTCTCAGTGAAAACGGTCCACATACGCTGTCACCGCATGGCTAATCATCTGTCGATTCTCGATCATGTTAGAATAAGATCCAGTGATCCTTTTGCGTCTGTCACTACGCCCAACACTCGCGAGTTTGAAGCTCGTAACAGTCATCCCTTCTCAGATCCTACTCGGAATACCACAGACAAGGTTTAGACTTTTCAGATCTCAAGAATGGCCGCCAATAATTCTAGCTTATACCACGAAGACTCCGATCTTTCGAAATGGAGGCTAAGAGATAAACGCTCAATCTAAGGTAGAACGGAAGTGGTTGTCAGGCACGCGTTAATAGGTTGAGAATAGTGATGAGTGTCACGGATCATCATATTCATCATGGTTGAAGTGCAAGCAAATATCTTAGAATAGGAATAAACTTGAATTGAATAAGAAAACAATATTACTTTGCATTAATTCATGAGGAACAGCAGAGCTCCACACCTTAATCTATGGTATGTTGAAATTCTACCGTTGAAAATACATAAGTGATGAAGGTCCAGGCATGGCCGAATGGCCATCCCCCTAAACATGATCTCTGAAGATAAAATTATTCAAAGACTAACCAGAGATATAAATTAAATCACTAAAAGTAGTTTTTACTAAACTAGTAGCTAGGGTTACATAAGATAAGTAAATGAGGTAGAAATCCACTTCCGGGCCCACTTGGTGTGTGCTTGGGCTGAGTATTGAGCTTTCATGTGTAGAGACTCTTTTTGGAGTTAAACGCCATGTTGTAGCCTGTTTCTGGCGTTTAACTCTGGTTTGCAACCTGTTTCTCGTGTTTAACTTCAGAATAGGGCAGGAAGTTGGCGTTTGAATGCCAGTTTGCATCGTCAAAACTCGAGCAAGGTATGGACTATTATATATTTCTGGAAAGCCCTAGATGTCTACTTTCCAACGCAATTGAGAGCGCACCAATTAGACTTCTGTAACGCTAGAAAATCCATTTCGAGTGCAGGGAGGTCAGAATCCAACAGCATCTACAGTCCTTCTTCAGCCTCTGAATCAGATTTTTGCTCAAGTCCCTCAATTTCAGCCAGAAAATACCTGAAATCATACAAAAACACACAAAATCATAGTAAAGTCTAGAAATGTGATTTTTATTTAAAAACTAATAAAAACATAGTAAAAACTAACTAAATTATACTAAAAACTACCTAAAAATAATGCCAAAAAGCGTATAAATTAACCGCTCATCACAACACCAAACTTAAATTGTTGCTTGTCCCCAAGCAACTAAAAATCAAATAGGATAAAAAGAAGAGAATATACTATAAATTCCAAAATATCAATGAAACTTAGCTCCAATTAGATGAGCGGGACTAGTAGCTTTTTGCCTCTGAATAGTTTTGGCATCTCACTTTATCCATTGAAGTTCAGAATGATTGGCATCTATAGGAACTCAGAATTCAGATAGTGCTATTGATTCTCCTAGTTCAGTATGTTGATTCTTGAACACAGCTACTTTATGAGTCTTGGCTGTGGCCCTAAGCACTTTATTTTCCTGTATTACCACCAGATACATAAATGCCACAGACACATAACTGGGTGAACCTTTTCAGATTGTGACTCAACTTTGCTAGAGTCCCCAATTATAGGTGTAATGACCCAATTTTCAGTACGCCTAGGACATACTAGAAACTGAGTGCTACCAATTTGTCATCCGAATTATTATCTATTATTTATTATATGAGCCTGATTCGTTGTTAAAAGCGTAGTTAGTTAGTGAGGTACTTTTTTTTTCCTGAAAACATTTGGATTAATAAACATAATAATTAATAATCAATTCACAAAAAAAAAACAGATAAAACAGTTATAAACAATCACTCATAAATACATCACAAGCAGCTAACAACATTCAGGGATCCAGCCTTTATTAGAGTATAGACTTTTAGTTAGAACACCCCTAGATATATCTAGATAATAACTATATACATATACATACATACAACATCCCAGGTCCTGACCTATTCAAGAGATCCCTAAGCTGGCACCTAGGCTAGCCTAGACTCTATACTCACCTAGTCCCTCTAAACTACTAAACTAAGGGAAAGTACGTTCTAAGTCTTCACAACTGAAGTCAGGTGGAATGTCATCAAAAGATAGAACATCATCTGCTACTCCTCTGCACGATCAGACTTTTCCACAGGACGTCTTTCTGGTACCTCATGAAGTATCCACAAAATAGGAATCTCGTACACAGGATTTAGGTTGAAGTTCAAGAACAAACGGGGTGTAGACATTGGCTGGTCTCACAGTAGATACATATAAACAGAGAACAATACTCTAAGAGTCCTTTGACTTGCAGGGCGGTACTAGCAACCCACTGCAAGAGTCCTTTGACTTGCATGGCGGAGCTAGTTAACTTATATCTGCCCAACACACTCACTGTAAGAGTCCTTTGACTTACAGGAGCATACACACACTCTCACTGTAAGAGTCCTTCGACTTACAGGAGCATACACACACACTCTCACTGTAAGAGTCCTTTGACTTACAAGAGTATATGCTAGTCGTGTGTTCTCGATACCCCTGTAAGAGTCCTCTGACTTACAGAATAGCATTATAGCTAAGTATCCTAGGAAAGCACTCTCAGTGGTCGTACCACCATCTATCTGACTGCCTTCACGCAGCAGATCATCACATAATCATTCTCATTATCATCATCACTTTCACATTCTTATGCAGTACCTCTTTCTTTCTCTGTATCTCTTTACTCTGTTTTAATTACTCTGTTCTCTGAATCTCTTTTCTCTTCTCTAATTACTCTTTTCATCTGTATCTATATTACTCTTTTTCTCTTTATCTCTTTACTTTATACTGGTTACTCTGTTCTCTGTGTTTCTTTACTCTGCTCTGATTTCTCTGTTTAACGTATGTATTTAAAGCTTATGTAAATTTCGGTATGAATAGTTAGTCTGTCCCAAGTATAGGTTCATTAAGTCTATACCGAAACAGTTTAACTTTTCATATAATACCTAACCTTATTCGCAATTCCAGGACTAGCTATGTTGCCCTAGTTCGTTCACTAGTCTCTGTCTGTTTTTCTGTCATTAAAACTTTACAGACTTTTTATAATTCATAATAAATTAGCAGCCACTAAAACCCCATCTTTTATACATGATTTAAACACAAATTGAACTTCAATTTAAGCCTAGGGTTTCGTTTTTCCAGCAGCCCTAAGAACATGAACTTTAAAGCTTGAATTTCATCAAATTTCATCAAAATTTCACCAAATTTTCACCAAGAATCAATCATATATGCAACCAATTTTTAGCACAGACAATTTATACAACATTCACATAAATCAAACACAAATAATCAAGGTTAATTTCGTGACACCCTACCTTGATTTGCTGCTCCAAATTCGGTTAGACTTTCAGGTGGTCCTTAAGCACTTTTTCCTCCTAAAACACATCAAGAACAAATTTAAATCCACAAACTCTCAACTGACCAAATCTCCCTTAGAACGTTAGGAAGAGATATCTCACCTTAGACTTTCTGGAAATTCACGTTTCTTGGCCCTCAAGTCAAGTTAAGCATGATTCCTAAGGAAGAACATCAAGAAAACACATGTTTTGCATGGTTTTCCTTGAAAACCGAATTGAAATGGGAGGGAGACAGCCATCTCACCTTATTTCCATCCTTGATAAGTTACATGGTTATGTAGAGGAAGAAGAGAGGATCATTTTGGTGAAATCGGAGTTTTGATTTGAGTTTTGGTTCAGAAGAAATCAAGCTTTGAATATTAAGTGTTCATGAAGTTTTCTCTCTTTTCTCTCATTTCAATTTCGGCCAAAATGATGAAATGAGACAGCCTTGGAGGTCTTGGGGGTGTAAGGTGAGTTGTGATTGGTTGGCTTGGAGGTGGATTAAAATAATATTAAAATATCTCAGGTGTATAGCTACTAAAACTAGGTGTATCGGAACACTTGTAAAAACATCTCTAAAATTTATTTTCTGAGATACTAGCATAAATGACACTAGTAAAATATTTATTATGAGAATAAAACATGTATAATGAGGCCTTAGCATTGCTAAAGTCATCAGAGAGTGCTGGTGCTAAGCTGCACCAGTAAACCGTAAACCCGGTTAAACTGATTTTCTGTTTTTAACTAAAACAGACCAGGTAATCTTATAATATCATTCAATCATCTTCTAATACTAATATAATACTAATATTATACTATTATCTCTCTTATATCATGAATCGAGTCCGGTTTGTCAAACTGAGACTACTTACGAAAATCAGAATTAAAACTCCTAACCGGTACGGTTCAAAAACTAGGTTCTTCGTGATTGCGTTATCGAGCTTGCCTCAGAAAAGGTTCTAGCTTAAGCATGACATAATGACAATGAGGATCGAGATACTTATGGATATTGAAGAGGTGTTCTCTTTACTGATCTTCCGGAGAAATCCGTGCCTTTAGAAAAGATCTCGCGTACTCGAAAATCAGGGTTGTTACATTCTACCCTCCTAAAAGAAAATTTTGCCCTCAAAATTTCAGCCGCATGTAAGAAATCCATCTTTAAGCGGTCTATTTCCTTCAATCCATCCTGACGAAGAGATCGGTCCATTCCTTACAGCATCCAAATCTCACACAGCCATAGCCATGAAGATCATAACAGCTATGAAGATAGCTGTAGCTCACGTCGATTCGTCGTTGGGATCTCGATTAAACCATGCCTATTCACAGTCATTGAGGTCTTATCCGCACCAAACAATCAACATTAAGGTGATCAGTCTTAATATCTCAAGTTAAGTACTAACATTCCCAAAATGAGCACTCATAGACATTCATGCTAAATGTATCTTGTAGATACCCTAACAGCATGAGACACACAAGCAGAGTATGCAATGAAGCATAGTCAGTCCACTCCCCAGGCTCTACTGGGAACGAACTGCTCTGATACCAAATTGTAACGACCCAATTTTCAGTACGCCTAGGACATACCAGAAACTGAGTGCTACCAATTTGTCATCCTAATTATTATCTATTATTTATTATATGAGCCTGATTCGTTGTTAAAAGCGTAGTTAGTTAGTGAGGTACTTTTTTTTTCCTGAAAACGTTTGGATTAATAAACATAATCATTTATAATCAATTCACAATAAAAATAGATAAAACAGTTATAAACAATCACACATAAATACATCACAAGCAGCTAACAATATTCAGTGATCTAGCCTTTATTAGGGTATAGACTTTTAGTTAGAACACCCCTAGATATAGCTAGATAATAACTATATACATATACATACATACAACATCCCAGGTCCTGACCTATTCAAGAGGTCCCTAAGCTGGCACCTAGGCTAGCCTAGACTCTATACTCCCCTAGTCCCTCTAAACTACTAAACTGAGGGAAAGTACGTTCTAAGTCTTCACAACTCAAGTCAGGAGGAATGTCATCAAAAGATAGAACATCATCTGCTACTCCTCTGCACGATCAGACTTTTCCACAGGACGTCTCTCTGGTACCTCATGAAGTATCCACAAAATAGGAATCTCGTACACAGGATTTAGGTTGAAGTTCAAGAACAAACGGGGTGTAGACATTGGCTGGGCTCACAGTAGATACATATAAACAGAGAACAATACTCACCCTAGACTCAAAAGAATACCTAGAGAGGAATCCTCTTTGCAGAACAGTCATCAGCAGACTACGGAAGGGTACTCATGCTTCCATCTGAAGGGGGAAGGGAGAGAGAAGGGGTAAGAACTGGGGAGTTCTTAGTAGGGTCGGGGTTATTAGTTACGTTCATTAATTCTATGTTGTTTAGCAGACTATTAG
>NC_029788.2:61413313-61503896 GCF_000816755.2 Arachis ipaensis
AGTAAATAGAAGATACAGATAAATAGAGAAGATAGAGAAAACAGATAGCAGAACACAAACAGAAGGATACAAGAAAATACAAAACAGACACAGAGAATAGAATACAAACAAGGAAAACATACATTCATACCACAATCATAACAAAGGAAATGCACTACCAAGTATGATGCATGTCTATCCCTAGCGCAGGTAATGAGCTCATTTGTCGGTTACATACCCGCTCCCGACGTTACCCGGAGTCCTCTGACCAGGTAAGGCTTCCCTGTTGGCAATGTCCCTCGCAAGAGTCCTTTGACTTGTGAGGCAAACCACTGCAAGAGTCCTTTGACTTGCAGGGCGGCACTAGCAACCCACTGCAAGAGTCCTTTGACTTGCATGGCGGAGCTAGTTAACTTATATCTGCCCAACACACTCACTGTAAGAGTCCTTTGACTTACAGGAGCATACACACACTCTCATTGTAAGAGTCCTTCGACTTACAAGAGCATACACACACTCTCTCACTGTAAGAGTCCTTTGACTTACAAGAGTATATGCTAGTCGTGTGTTCTCGATACCCCTGTAAGAGTCCTCTGACATACAGAATAGCATTATAGCTAAGTATCCCAGCAAAGCACTCTCAGTGGTCGTACCACCATCTATCTGACTACCTTCACGCAACAGATCATCACATAATCATTCTCATTATCATCATCACTTTCACATTCTTATGCAGTACCTCTTTCTTTCTCTGTATCTCTTTACTCTGTTTTAATTACTCTGTTCTCTGCATCTCTTTTCTCTTCTCTAATTACTCTTTTCATCTGTATCTATATTACTCTTTTTCTCTTTATCTCTTTACTTTACTCTGGTTACTCTGTTCTCTATGTTTCTTTACTCTGCTCTGATTTTTCTGTTTAACGTATGTATTTAAAGCTTATGTAAATTTCGGTATGAATAGTTAGTCTGTCCCAAGTATAGGTTCATTAAGTCTATACTGAAACAGTTTAACTTTTCATATAATACCTAACCCTATTCGCAATTCCAGGACTAACTATGTTGCCCTAGTTCGTTCACTAGTCTCTGTCTGTTTTTCTGTCATTAAAACTTTACAGACTTTTCCCCATCTTTTCTACATGATTTTAACATAAATTGAACCTCAATTTAAGCTTAGGGTTTCATTTTTCCAGATGCCCAAGAACATGAACTTTAAAGCTTGAATTTCATCAAATTTCATCAAAATTTCACCAAATTTTCACCAAAAATCAATCATATATGCAACCAATTTTTAGCACAGCCAATTTATACAACATTCACACAAATCAAACACAAATAATCAAGGTTAATTTCGTGACACCCTACCTTGATTTGCTGCTCCAAATTCGGTTAGACTTTCAGGTGGTCCTTAAGCACTTTTTCCACCTAAAACACATCAAGAACAACTTTAAATCCACAAACTCTCAACTGACCAAATCTCCCTTAGCACGTTAGGAAGAGATATCTCACCTTATAATTGCTGGAAATTCACGTTTCTTGGCCCTCAAGTCAAGTTAAGCATGATTCCTAAGGAAGAACATCAAGAAAACACATGTTTTGCATGGTTATCCTTGAAAACCGAATTGAAATGGGAGGGAGACAGCCATCTCACCTTATTTCCATCCTTGATAAGTTACATGGTTATGTAGAGGAAGAAGAGAGGATCATTTTGGTGAAATCGGAGTTTTGATTTGAGTTTTGGTTCAGAAGAAATCAAGCTTTGAAGATTAAGTGTTCATGAAGTTTTCTCTCTTTTCTCTCGTTTCAATTTCGGCCAAAATGATGAAATGAGACAGCCTTGGAGGTCTTGGGGGTGTAAGGTGAGTTGTGATTGGTTGGCTTGGAGGTGGATTAAAATAATATTAAAATATCTCAGGTGTATAGCTAATAAAACTAGGTGTATCGGAACACTTGTAAAAACATCTCTAAAATTTATTTTCTGAGATACTAGCATAAATGACACTAGTAACATATTTATTATGAGAATAAAACATGTATAATGAGGCCTTAGCATTGCTAAAGTCATCAGAGAGTGCTGGTGCTAAGCTGCACCAGTAAACCGTAAACCCGGTTAAACTGATTTTCTGTTTTTAACTAAAACAGACCAGGTAATCTTATAATATCATTCAATCATCTTCTAATACTAATATAATACTAATATTATACTATTATCTCTCTTCTATCATGAATCGAGTCCGGTTCGTCAAACTGAGACTACTTACGAAAATCAGAATTAAAACTCCTAACCGGTACGATTCAAAAACTAGGTTCTTCGTGATTGCGTTATCGAGCTTGCCTCAGAAAAGGTTCTAGCTTAAGGATGACATAATGACAATGAGGATCGAGATACTTGTTGATATAGAAGAGGTGTTCTCTTTACTGATCTTCCGGAGAAATCCGTGCCTTTAGAAAAGATCTCGCGTACTCGAAAATCAGGGTTGTTACATTCTACCCTCCTAAAAGAAAATTTTGCCCTCAAAATTTCAGCCGCATGTAAGAAATCCATCTTTAAGCGGTCTATTTCCTTCAATCCATCCTGACGAAGAGATCGGTTCATTCCTTACAGCATCCAAATCTCACACAGCCATAGCCATGAAGATCATAACAGATATGAAGATAGCTGTGGCTCACGTCGATTCGTCGTTGGGATCTCGATTAAACCATGCCTATTCACAGTCATTGAGGTCTTATCCGCACCAAACAATCAACATTAAGGTGATCAGTCTTAATATCTCAAGTTAAGTACGAACATTCCCAAAATGAGCACTCATAGACATTCATGCTAAATGTATCTTGTAGATACCCTAACAGCATGAGACACACAAGCAGAGTATGCAATGAAGCATAGTCAGTCCACTCCCCAGGCTCTACTGGGAACGAACTGCTCTGATACCAAATTGTAACGGCCCAATTTTCAGTATGCCTAGGACATATCGAAAACTGAGCGCTACCAATTTGTCATCCTAATTATTATCTATTATTTATTACATGAGCCTGACTCGTTGTTAAAAGCGTAGTTAGTTAGTGAGGTACTTTTTTTTTCCTGAAAACGTTTGGATTAATAAACATAATCATTTATAATCAATTCACAAATAAAAACAGATAAAATAGTTATAAACAATCACACATAAATACATCACAAGCAGCTAACAACCTTCAGTGATCCAGCCTTTATTAGAGTATAGACTTTTAGTTAGAACACCCCTAGATATAGCTAGATAATAACTATATACATATACATACATACAACATCCCAGGTCCTGGCCTATTCAAGAGGTCCCTAAGCTGGCACCTAGGCTAGCCTAGACTCTATACTCACCTAGTCCCTCTAAACTACTAAACTGAGGGAAAGTACGTTCTAAGTCTTCACAACTCAAGTCAGGAGGAATGTCATCAAAAGATAGAACATCATTTGCAACTCCTCTGCACGATCAGACTTTTCCACAGGACGTCTCTCTGGTACCTCATGAAGTATCCACAAAATAGGAATCTCGTACACAGGATTTAGGTTGAAGTTCAAGAACAAACGGGGGGTAGACATTGGCTGGTCTCACAGTAGATACATATAAACAGAGAACAATACTCACTCTAGACTCAAAAGACTACCTAGAGAGGAATCCTCTTTGCAGAACAGTCATCAGCAGACTACGGAAAGGTACTCATGCTTCCATCTGAAGGGGGAAGGGAGAGAGAAGGGGTAAGAACTGGGGGGTTCTTAGTAGGGTTGGGGTTATTAGTTACGTTCATTAATTCCGTGTTATTTAGCAGAATACAAAAAAACAGTAAATAGAAGATACAGATAAATAGAGAAGATAGAGAAAACAGATAGCAGAACACAAACAGAAGGATACAAGAAAATACAAAACAGACACAGAGAATAGAATAGAAACAAGGAAAACATACATTCATACCACAATCATAACAAAAGAAATGCACTTCCAAGTATGATGCATGTCTAGCCCTAGCGTAGGTAATGAGTTCATTTGTCGGTTACATACCCGCTCCCGACATTACCCGGAGTCCTTTGACCAGGTAAGGCTTCCCTGTTGGCAATGTCCCTCGCAAGAGTCCTTTGACTTGTGAGGCAACCCACTGCAAGAGTCCTTTGACTTGCATGGCGGAGCTAGTTAACTTATATCTGCCCAACACACTCACTGTAAGAGTCCTTTGACTTACAGGAGCATACACACACTCTCACTGTAAGAGTCCTTCGACTTACAGGAGCATACACACACACTCTCACTGTAAGAGTCCTTTGACTTACAGGAGTATAAGCTAGTCGTGTGTTCTCGATACCTCTGTAAGAGTCCTCTGACTTACAGAATAGCATTATAGCTAAGTATCCCAGGAAAGCACTCTCAGTGGTCGTACCACCATCTATCTGACTGCCTTCATGCAGCAGATCATCACATAATCATTCTCATTATCATCATCACTTTCACATTCTTATGCAGTACCTCTTTCTTTCTCTGTATCTCTTTACTTTGTTTTAATTACTCTGTTCTCTGCATCTCTTTTCTCTTCTCTAATTACTCTTTTCATCTGTATCTATATTACTCTTTTTCTCTTTATCTCTTTACTTTACTCTGGTTACGCTGTTCTCTGTGTTTCTTTACTCTGCTCTGATTTCTCTGTTTAACGTATGTATTTAAAGCTTATGTAAATTTCGGTATGAATAGTTAGTCTGTCCCAAGTATAGGTTCATTAAGTCTATACTGAAACAGTTTAACTTTTCATATAATACCTAACCCTATTCGCAATTCCAAGACTAGCTATGTTGCCCTAGTTCGTTCACTAGTCTCTGTCTGTTTTTCTGTCATTAAAACTATACAGACTTTTTCTTCGATTTTTATCTTTTCTTCAACTTTTTAACTTTTATTTATCTTTGCCTCACTAATAAGTTTTTACCACTCCCTAAGTATTTTATGAAAGTAATTATGAGATTCTGCACTTAAAGTTGTCTTTCTAAAGCTTTTACAGAAAACTGCCTTTTCTGCATTATTTTATTATTCTTATTAAAATATTATTTTTAATTAAATATTATTATTTAATATTTTATTATTATTTATTATTTTATCATTAATTTTCGAAAATTAACTTACCTTTTACTTTTAACCTTTAAAATTCATTTTTTACCTCCCGTACCTACTAAAACTAGGTGTATCGGAACACTTGTAAAAACATCTCTAAAATTTATTTTCTGAGATACTAGCATAAATGACACTAGTAACATATTTATTATGAGAATAAAACATGTATAATGAGGCCTTAGCATTGCTAAAGTCGTCAGAGAGTGCTGGTGCTAAGCTGCACCAGTAAACCGTAAACCCGGTTAAACTGATTTTCTGTTTTTAACTAAAACAGACCAGGTAATCTTATAATATCATTCAATCATCTTCTAATACTAATATAATACTAATATTATACTATTATCTCTCTTCTATCATGAATCGAGTCCGGTTCGTCAAACTGAGACTACTTACGAAAATCAGAATTAAAACTCCTAACCGGTACGGTTCAAAAACTAGGTTCTTGGTGATTGCGTTATCGAGCTTGTCTCAGAAAAGGTTCTAGCTTAAGGATGACATAATGACAATGAGGATCGAGATACTTGTTGATATAGAAGAGGTGTTCTCTTTACTGATCTTCCGGAGAAATCCGTGCCTTTAGAAAAGATCTCGCGTACTCGAAAATCAGGGTTGTTACAATAGGTATCCAGGGTTCTTAAGCACACTCTTTTTGCTTTGGATCACGACTTTAACCGCTCAGTCTCAAGCTTTTTACTTGACACCTTCACGCCTCAAGCACATGGTTAGGGACAACTTGGTTTAGCCGCTTAGGCCAGGATTTTATTCCTTTAGGCTCTCCTATCCACTGATGCTCAAAGCCTTGGATCCTTTTTACCCTTGCCTTTTAGTTTAAAGGGTTATTGGCTTTTTGCTCTTTCCTTTTGGTTTAAAGAGCTTCTGGCTTTTTCTGCTTGCTTTTTATTTTTCTTTATGTTTTTTTGCCATTTTCTTTTTTTTTTTGCAAGCTTTTGTTCTTCAGTGCTTTTTCTTGCTTCAAGAATCAATTTTATGATTTTTCAGATTATCAATAACATTTCTCCTTTTTCATTATTCTTTCAAGAGCCAACAATTTTAACATTCATGAACAACAAATTTAAAAATATGCACTGTTCAAGCATTCATTCAGAAAACAGAAAGTATTGCCACCACATCAAAATAATTAAACTAATTTCAATGATGAATTCAAAATCATGTACTACTTGTTCTTTTATTTTTAGAACATTTTTTATTTAAGAAAGGTGATGGATTCATAGGACATTCATAGCTTTAAGACATAGTTACTAGACAATATTGATCATATAATAAAGACACAAACATAAATAAAACATAAGGCTCAAAAACCAAAAAACAGAAAAATAAGAACAAGGAGATTAAGGAACGGGTCCACCTTAGTGAGGGTGGCATCTTCTTCCTCTTGAAGAACCAATGGTGTTCTTGAGCTCCTCTATGTCTCTTCCTTACCTTTGTTGCTCCTCCTTCATAGCCCTTTGATCTTCTCTAATCTCATGGAGAATGAAGGAGTGCTCTTGGTGCTCTATCCTTAGTTGTCCCATGTTGGAACTTAACTCTGCTAAGGAGGTGTTAATTTGCTCCCAATAGTTTTGTGGAGGAAAGTGTATCCCCTGAGGCATCTCAGGGATTTCATGGTGAGGAATTTCCTCATGCTCTTGTTGAGGTCCATGATCTCTTGTTTGCTCCATCCTTTTCTTAATGATGGGATTGTCCTCATTAATGAGGATGTCTCCCTCTATGTCAATCCCAGACGAATTGCAGAGGTGGCAAATGAGGTGAGGAAAGGCTAACCTTGCCAAAGTGGAGGACTTGTCAGCCACCTTGTAGAGTTCTTGAGGTATAATCTCATGAACTTCCACTTCCTCCCCAATCATGATACTATGGATCATGATGGCCCGATCCACAATTACTTCGGATAGGTTGCTAGTAGGAATGATAGAGTGTTGGATGAACTTCAACCATCCTCTAGCTATAGGTTTTAGGTCCAGTCTTCTCAATTGAACCAGTTTGCTTCTTGAGTCAACTTTCCATTGAGCTCCTTCCACAAATATGTCCATGAGGACTTGGTTCAACCTTTGATCAAAGTTGACCTTTCTAGTGTAGGGGCATGCATTTTCTTGCATCATTGGAAAGTTGAACGCCAACCTTACATCGGACTGAAATCTAAGTATTTCCCCCGAACCATTGTAAGCCAATTCTTTGGATTCGGGTTCATACTTTTATCATGGTTCCTAGTGATCCATGCATTTGCATAGAACTCTTGAACTATTAAGATTCCGACTTGTTGAATAGGATTGGAGAGAATTTTGCATCCTCTTCTTCTAATCTCATGTCGGATCTCCGGATACTCACTCCTTTTGAGCTTGAAAGGGACCTCATGGATCACCTTCTTCTTGGCCACAACTTCATAGAAGTGGTCTTGATGGACCTTTGAGATGAATCTCTCCATCTTCCATGACTCAGAGGTGGAAGCAATTGCCTTCCCTTTCCTCTTTCTTGAGGTTTCTTTGGCCTTAGGTGCCATTAATGGTTATGACAAAACAAAAAGCAATGATTTTACCACACCAAACTTAAAATGTTTGCTCGTCCTCGAGAAAAAGAAGAAAGAAAATAGTAGAAAAAGAAGAAAATAAAGGAGATAGAGGGGAAGAGTGTATTCGGCCAAGAAGGGAAAGAAGTGTTTGTAATGTGTGAAAATGAGGTAGTGTTGAGGGGTTTATATAGGGGTGGAGGAGGGTTAAGTTTCGTGTATTAGGGTTGGGTTTAGGAGGGAAAGGATTTTGAATTTGGAGGTAGGTGGGGTTTGTGGGGAAGAGTGGATGTAAGTGGTGAAGAGTATTTGGGGAAGAGATATGGATGTGATTGGTGACGGGTATTTGGGGAAGAGTGTTATGAAAGGGTGTGAAGAGGAGAGAAGAAGAGCTGGGGTAGGTGGGGATCCTGTGGCGTCCACAGATCCTGAGGGGTCAAGGACTTAGCATCCCTGCTCTATTTAGGGCGTGCAAAACGCCCTTAGATTGCACTTCTGGCGTTAAACGCCAGGTTGCTACTTGTTTCTGGCGTTTAACGCCAGCTTTTCTCCCATTTCTGGCGTTAAACGCCAAGTAGATACTCTGTTCTGGCGTTAAATGCCAGTTTGGTGCTTGTTTATGGCGTTTAACGCCAGCTTAGTCCTTCTTTCTGGTGTTAAATGCCAGTTTGATGCTTCTTACTGGTGTTTAAATGCCAGTAAGCCCTTCCTCCAGGGTGAGCTATTTTTCATGCTGTTTTTCATTCTATTTTTGATTTTTCAGTTGTTTTTGTGACTTCACATGATTATCAACCTAAAGAAAACATAAAATAGCAATGGAAAATATATAGATATAATTAAATAACATTGGTTTGCCTCCCAATAAGCGCTTCTTTAATGTCAATAGCTTGACAGTAAGCTCTCATGGAGCCTCACAGATAATCAGAGCAATGTTGGGGCCTCTCAACACCAAACTTAGAGTTTGGTTGTGGCCTCCCAACACCAAACTTAGAGTTTGAATGTGGGGGTTTTGTTTGACTCTGTACTGAGAGAAGCTTTTCATGCTTCCTCTCCATGGTTACATAAAGAGAACCTTGAGTTCTGAATACAAGGTAGTCCTCATTCAACTGAAGGACTAACTCTCCTCTGTCAACATCAATCACTGCTTTTGCTGTGGCTAGGAAGGGTCTGCCAAGGATGATGGATTCATCCTCTTCCTTCCCAGTGTCTAGGATTATAAAATCAGCAGGGATGTAAAGGCCTTCAACCTTAACTTGCACGTCCTCTACTAGTCCATAAGCCTGTTTCATTGACTTGTCTGCCATCTCTAATGAGATTCTTACAGCTTGTACCTCAAAGATTCTCAGTTTCTCCATTAAAGAGAGTGGCATGAGGTTTATCCCTGACCCCAGGTCATATAGAGCCTTCTCAAAGGTCATGGTGCTTATGGTACAAGGTATGAAGAATTTTCCGGGATCCGGTTTCTTCTGAGGTAATGTCTCCCTTATTAATGCACTCAGTTCATTGGTGAACAAGGAGGGTTCATCCTCCCAAGTCTTATTACCAAATAAACTGGCATTCAACTTCATGATTGCTCCTAGATACTTAGCAACTTGCTCTTCAATGGTGTTTTCATCCTCTTCAGAGGAAGAATAGTCATCAGAGCTCATGAATGGCAGAAAGAGGTTCAATGGAATCTCTAGGGTCTCTGTATGAGCCTCAGATTCCTTTGGTTCCTCAAAGAGGAACTCCTTTCTATCCAGGGGACGTCCCATGAGGCTTTTCTCACTGGGATTCACGTCCTCCTCACTCTCTCCAGGTTCGGCCATGTTGGTCATGGTTATGGCCTTGCACTTTCTCTTGGGATTTTCTTTTGTGTTGCTTGGGAGAGTACTGGGAGGAGTTTCAGTAATCTTCTTACTCAGCTGAACCACCTGTGCCTCCAAATTTCTAATGGAGGACCTTGTTTCATTTATAAAATTTAGTGTGGTCTTGGATAGATCAGAGACTATGGTTGCCAGGCCAGAATGGCTTTGTTCAGAATTCTCTGTCTGTTGCTGAGAAGATGATGGAAAAGGCTTGATATTGCTAAACCTATTTCTTTCACCATTATTATTGAAGCCTTGTTGAGACTTCTTTTGGTCATTCCATGAGAAATTTGGATGATTTCTCCATGAAGGGTTATAGGTGTTTCCATAGGATTCTCCCATGTAATTCATCTCTGCCATTGCAGGGTTCTCAGGATCATAAGCTTCCTCTTCAGAAGATGCTTCTTTAGTACTGTTGGATGCAGCTTGCAATCTATTCAGACTCTTGAGAAATCATATTGACTTGTTGAGTCAATATTTTGTTCTGAGCCAATATGGGATTCAGAGTATCAATTTCAAGAACTCCCTTCTTATGAGGCGTCCCATTGTTCACATGATTCCTTTCAGAGGTGTACATGAACTGGTTATTTGGAACCATTTCAATGAGTTCCTGAGCTTCTGCAGGGGTTTTCAGATGAAGAGATCCTCCTGTAGAATAGTCCAATGACATTTTTGACAACTTAGACAGACCATCATAGAATATACTTATGATGCTCCATTCTGGAAGCATGTTAGTAGGACACTTTTTAATCAGTTGCTTGTATCTTTCCCAAGCTTCATAGAGGGACTCACCTTCCTTCTGTCTGAAGATTTGGATTTCCACTCTAAGCTTGCTTATCTTTTGAGGTGGAAAGAATTTGGCCAGGAAAGCACTGACCAGCTTATCCCAAGAGTTCAGGATATCCTTAGGTTGTGAATCCAACCATGTTCTAGCTCTGTCACTTACAGCAAAAGGGAAAAGCAGAAGCTTGTAGACCTCGGGAATAACTCCATTGGTCTTGACAGTGTCACAGATTTGCAAGAATTTAGCTAAAAACTGATGAAGATCTTCCATTGAAAGTCCATGAAACTTGCAGTTCTGCTGCATTAGAGAAACTAATTGAGGCTTAAGCTCAAAGTTGTTTGCTCCAATTGCAGGAAGTGAGATGCTTCTTCCATAGAAGTTAGAAGAGGGTGCAACAAAGTCACCAAGCATCTTCCTTGCATCTCCACCATTGTTATTAGGTTCGGCCATGTCTCCCTCTTTTTTGAAAATTTCTATCAGGTTCTCTCTAGAGAGTTGTGCTTTAGCTTCCCTTAGCTTCCTCTTCAAAGTTCTTTCAGGTTCAGGATCAGCTTCAACAAGAATATTCTTATCCTTGTTCCTGCTCATATGAAAAAGAAGAGAATAGAAAAGAAAATATGGAATCCTCTATGTCACAGTATAGAGATTTCTTATGTGAGTATAAGAAGAGAAGAATAGAAGAAGGAGAAGAGAAAAACTCGAACATAGAGAAGAAGATGGGATTCGAATTTTGGGCGAGAGAGAAGTGTTAGTAGATAAATAAATAAATAGAAAGAGATGAGAGGGGGAAGAATTCAAAAATTAAATAAAATAAACAAAAAATATTTTTGTTTTTATTTTAAATGTCAATTAGAATTCGAAAATTAAGGAGGAAAATAAAATTAAATTGAAATTTAAAACAATTAGTTAATGAAAAGAAATTTTTGAAAAAGAGGTTAGTGATTTTCAAAAAAAGAGAGAGAAAAGTAGTTAGGTGGTTTTAAAAAAGATAAGAAATAGTAAAACAAACAAAAGTTCAAGTAGTTAATTGAAAGAGATTTGAAAATCAATTTTGCAAAGATAAGAATTTAGAAAAGATTTTGAAATTGATTTTGAAAAATATATGATTAGAATAGAAAAAGATATGATTGAAAATCATTTTGAAAAAGATTTGAAAAGGGAATTACAAAGATTTGATTTTGAAAATTAAAGTTGATTACTTGACTAACAAGAAACTAATAGATATGATTCTAAAATTTAAAGATTGAACCTTTCTTAATAGGCAAGTAACAAACTTTAAAATTTTCGAATCAATCACATTAATTGTTAGTAAAGAATTTGAAATTATGAAATGAAATTAAGAAAAAGATTTTGAAAATCATTTTTTTTAAAAGTTTTCGAAAATATTAATAAAAAAATGAGAAAGATTTGATTTTTGAAAAGGTTTTGAAAAGATAGAATTTTTAAATTGAAAATTTGACTTAACTCATAAGGAACAACTAAATTTTAAAATTTTTTGACTAAGTCAACTCAATTTTTCGAAATTTATAAGTGAAAAAAAAGGAAAGATATTTTTTTGGTTTTTGGATTTTTAATGTGGAGAGAGAAAAACACCAAATTGATGCAAAATACAAGAAATTATGAATCAAAGCAAGAAATGTATGCAAGAACACTTTGAATGTCAAGATGAACACCAAGAACACTTTGAAGATCAAGATGAACATCAAGAACTTATTTTTTTGAAAATTTTTAAGAAAAGACACACATGCAAGACACCAAACTTAGAAATTTTCAATGTTTAGACACTAACAAATTGAAAATGCACATGAAAAACAAGAAAAGACACAAAACATGAAAATGCAAAGATCAAACAAAGAAGATCATCAAGAACAACTTGAAGGTCATGAAGAACACATGCATGAGTTTTCGAAAAATGCACAATTTTAAAAACATGCAATTGACACCAAACTTACAATTTGACACTAAACTCAAACAATAAACATCAAATTATTTTTGGTTTTATGATTTTATTAATTTTTTTGGTATTTTTTGAAAATTAATTGGAGAAAGAAAAATAAGGATTTCAAAATTTCTAATGAGAATTCCAGGAATCATGCAATGTTAGTCTAAAGCTCCAGTCCAGGAATTAGACATGGCTTACTAGCCAGCCAAGCTTTTAGTGAAAGCTTCGGTCCAAAACACTAGACATGGCCAATGGCCAGCCAAGCTTTAGCATACAAATCAGGCATACAACAGCTGAATTGATGAGAATCAAAAAGCTCTTGTGATGATGAGTTGAAACCTCGGTCCAAAAGATTAGACATGGCTTCATAGCCAGCCAGACTTCAACAGATCATCATGAAACTCTAGAATTCATTCTTAAAAATTCTGAAGCCATAGAATAATTTAAATTTTTTTTGAAAATTTTTTTTAATTTTTCAAAAATAAAAAAGAATAAAAACAAAAACTTAAAATTAAAATAAAATTACCTAATCTGAGCAACAAGATGAATCGTCAGTTGTCCAAACTCAAACAATCCCCGGTAACGGTGACAAAAACTTGGTGCACGAAATTGTGATCTCTAGCAACAGCACCAAAAACTCAGTACGCACATTCATAATCTCAAATTCTTTTTCACAACTCTGATACAACTAACCAGCAAGTGTACTGGGTCGTCCAAGTAATAAACCTTAGTGAGTAAGGGTCGATCCCACGGAAATTGTTAGTTTGAAGCAAGCTATGGTCATCTTGTAAATCTCAGTCAGGCAGATTCAATTGGTTATGGGATTTTGATAATTAAAATATAAATGACAGAAAATAAGATAGAGATACTTATGTAATTCATTGGTGAGAATTTCAGATAAGCGTATGGAGATGCTTTGTTCCTTCTGAACCTCTGCTTTCCTACTGCCTTCATCCAATCATTCATACTCCTTTCCATGGCAAGCTGTATGTTGGGCACCACCGTTGTCAATGGCTACTTCCCGTCCTCTCAGTGAAAATGGTCCAAATGTACTGTCACCGCACGGCTAATCATCTGTCGGTTCTCGATCATGTTGGAATAAGATCCAGTGATCCTTTTGCGTCTGTCACTATGCCCAACACTCGCGAGTTTGAAGCTCGTCACAGTCATCCCTTCCCAGATCCTACTCGGAATACCACAGACAAGGTTT
The DNA here is from genome assembly GCF_000816755.2 of Arachis ipaensis. Taxonomy (NCBI): domain Eukaryota; kingdom Viridiplantae; phylum Streptophyta; class Magnoliopsida; order Fabales; family Fabaceae; genus Arachis; species Arachis ipaensis. Next base: position 61,426,723 of record NC_029788.2, read on the forward strand.
AGACTTTTCGGAACTCAAGAATGGCCGCCAATAATTCTAGCTTATACCATGAAGACTCCGATCTTTCGGAATGGAGGCTAAGAGATAAACGCTCAATCCAAGGTAGAACGGAAATGGTTGTCAGGCACGCGTTCATAGGTTGAGAATAGTGATGAGTATCACGGATCATCATATTCATCATGGTTGAAGTACAAGCGAATATCTTAGAATAGGAATAAGTTTGAATTGAATAAGAAAACAATAGTACTTTGCATTAATTCATGAGGAACAGCAGAGCTCCATAATCTATGGTGTGTAGAAACTCTACCGTTGAAAATACATAAGTGATGAAGGTCTAGGCATGGCCGAATGGCCAGCCCCTAAACGTGATCTCTGAACATAAAATTATTGAAAGACTAACCAGAGATATAAAATAAATCACTAAAAGTAGTTTTTATACTAAACTAGTAGCTAGGGTTACATAAGATAAGTAAATGATGTAAAAATCCACTTCCGGGCCCACTTGGTGTGTGCTTGGGCTGAGCATTGAGCTTTCATGTGTAGAGACTCTTTTTGGAGTTAAACGCCAGGTTGTAGCCTGTTTCTGGCATTTAACTCTGGTTTGCAACTTGTTTCTGGCGTTTAACTTCAGAATAGGGCAGGAAGTTGGCTTTTGATTGCCAGTTTGCGTCATCAAAACTCGGGCAAAGTATGGACTATTATATATTTCTGGAAAGCTCTGGATGTCTACTTTCCAACGCATTTGAGAGTATGCCAATTAGGATTCGGTAGCTCCAGAAAATCCTTTTCGAGTGTAGGGAGGTCAGAATCCAACAGCATCTGCAGTCCTTCTTCCGCCTCTGAATCAGATTTTTGCTCAGGTCCCTCAATTTCAGCCAAAAAATACCTGAAATCATAGAAAAACACACAAACTCATATTAAAGTCCAGAAATGTGATTTTTATTTTAAAAATAATAAAAACATAGTAAAAACTAACTAAATTATACTAAAAACTACCTAAAAACAATGCCAAAAAGCGTATAAATTATCTGCTCATCACGCGCCACATGTGAGCATGGCCAACGCGTGTGCGTCGTATGCCATGTTTGAACTCCTGGTACAAAAATTAGAGAGTTACGCTGGAGTGGTGCTGGTATTGTGCGAATAGCACAATTTGGTTCCCATGCGTATGCGTGGATGATGCTTACGCGTCACCTGTACTTTCTGCATTCCATGCATATGCGTGGTCGACGCTTACGCGTCGCTTCACCCTCCTGCTTTTGGCACGCACGCGTCACCCATAAGCGCGCGTCGCCTCGCTCCCTATTTCTTCCCTTTACCTCTTTTTATGTTTTCGCTTCTTGTTTTTCTTCTTTTTCATTTTCTTTTTGTATGATTGCATTTGCTTATTTTCATCCATTGCATTTTGAATTTGTTTTTATAGTTTGTTCTTCTTTTCTTTTGTAAGTTTTTTTATTTTAACATTGGTGTTGAACTTTCATACTCAATTGTTGAGAAATTCTTGGATCGTTTTGATGTTACATGACTTATTTAGTATTAATTGCAATATTTATTCCACACACAAGATTGGTGCTTTAGTCCTCCCTAACTCATTATTCTTTGTTTTTGTGCCTTATTATCATTGAGTTAGGATAGGACCAAATGCTCTCATGCTTATCACTAATCTTGTTCGTGTCAATTCTTGTTTGAACTTGATGCTCAACATGCTCTTCATGTCATTTACTTATGCTCGGACTTTACTCTTGCATCAAGTATTATTGATATACCATTTACTTATATTATTTTCTCACTCACATGTTGTAGCTACCATGTAGTTGAGAACCCTACTCTTATTTGGCATTAGCCCCGCCTATGTTCTGTTCGCTTTGATATCTTTGTTGTAGGCTTAATTTTCTTTCTTTCTCTCTCTGTTTAGGCTGGCCACCAAAAAGGGAATGGAAAAGCTTCTAAATGGGGCAACAAACAAGTTCACCTGTACAATCTTTTAAAGGAGCTCATCAGTTGTAGCAACCTGTCCACCTTGCTCTTCTTTGTTTGCACCGAGGACGGTGCAATCTTCAAGTGTGGGGAGGTCGTCTGACCGATCTCCGTGGGTAATTACCTCCTTTTTTCCAACACTAATTCTTAATTTTCTTTGTTAGTTAGTTACTGTATTGCATGATAGGTTGCATGATAGTTAGAGTGTGTATATATACTCTACCACTTCTTTCTTGTCAGGACTACTTGGTTAGGGTGATAATTGATTTTCCAAGAAACTGTTTTTAGGGCACCCTACCAATTTGAAAAATTTTTTGTTGAACTTGCTTGATAGAATTTATTTTGGAACACGGCTTTTGAGCTAAGAACACACAAGCATGTAAGTTTTGAGCCCAATTGTGTGGTTATATCATATAACCACTTATTTACATTCTTGTGTCCATTGTTCTCCTTCTATGATTGTAATCTTTGATTTGTTTAATTCTATAGGTCCATTATTCCATGTATACATGCATTTATATGATTGAGGCCATCATTTTATTTAGCTCACTTACCCAAATATCCTACCTTTCATCAATCATTGTTAGCCAATTTTGAGCTATTTAATCCCTTTTGTTCTTAATTTTAGCACATCACTACCCCTAAGTAAAAAACAATAAATGTCCCTTAATTTAGATATTTGATTAGCTTAGGCTAGTGAGGGTGTGTATCATTTGGGTATGGGAAACTTGGGAACATTGGTTGAGGTAAAAGAGTGTTTTGTATTTTTATTGAAAATTTTAGGAATCGGGTATATACTCATGTATTAAATATTTGAACCATATGCATTTTTTGACATCGCCCCACCAGAGGAGCTCATCAGCGTAACCTCACCCTGGCCATTTGTAAAATGGGGACTCGACCTCCTTGGGCCGTTCCCTCAGGGATCAGGACAGGTCAAGTTCCTCATCGTTGGGATAGATTATTTCACAAAGTGGATTGAGGCAGAGCCCCTAGCTAACGCCACTCCTAAAAGAAGTAAAAAATTCTTATATAGAAACATTATCACAAGGTTTGGGGTCCCATAATCCATCACCACAGATAATGGCACTCAATTCACAGACGTAGGCTTCAGAAAATTGGTGGCCGACTTGAAAATAAAACACCAATTCACATCTGTAGAACATCCCCAGGCCAATGGACAGGTAGAAGCCGCCAATAAAGTTATATTAGCCATGCTGAAAAGAAGATTACAAGATGCAAAAGGAGCCTGGGCTGAAGAGCTCCCACAAGTCCTATGGGCATATCGAACAACTCCATACTCCACCACAAAGGAATCACCTTTCCGGTTAGCTTATGGAATGGAGGCAATGATCCCTGTGGAGTGATAAACCCCGATTTTGTGGTTTATCTTGTGCTTAATTTGGGTGGTTTTATCAACTTTTCTCACATTTATTCAATGAATTACCATGGTTTTGCAATTCTCCCTTGATTTGTGCATAAATGTGAAAACATGCTTTTTAGGCCCTAAAATTGATGATTTTAATTCACTTTAATTCCATTCGATACCTTGATATGTTTGTTGAGTGATTTCATGTTCATAAGGCAAGTATGCAAGTGGGAGAACTCATGAAGAAATGAGGGAACCGTAAAGTTGTCAAGCCCGACCTCCTGGCACTCAATCGACCATAACATGAGCTACAGAGGTTCAAATGAGGCGGTTTCAGTTGCGTTGGAAAGCTAACATCCGGGGCTTCGAAATGATATAAAATTTGCCATATGTTACTTCGCGCTCAGGGGCGCGCACGCGCCATGTACGCGTGCGTGCCGATTCTGCCGTGGGTCCACTTTAATAAAATCGTCCCCAGCGATTTTGTAGCTCATTTTGGGCCCAATCTAACCCATTTCTGATGCTATTGAACCCAAGGATTGAAGGGGGAATGAACCAAGTAGTCATAGTTTAGTTTTTATCATGTTTTAGGGTAGAATTCTAGAGAGAGAGGCTCTCTCTTCTTTCTAGATTTTAGGGTAGTTTAGGTTTAATTTTCTTAAATCCAACTTTTAATTCTTGTTTTGATTTAGTCTTCCCTTTTAATTTCTTGTTTCTACTACTCTATTCTTCTTAGTTCTCTTGTCAATTTTCCTTTTATGTCTCTTTTATGTTTATGAATGCTCATGTTGGATCTTGTTTATATTTAATGAATTTAATGTTTGATGTTCTTTTTATTGTTGATTTGAGTTGTGTTCTCACTCTCCTTGCAATTTGTAGTTGGTAGAATTTACTATTTCTTGTCATTTATTATGCTTTCCTTTTATGCCTTCCAAGTGTTTGACAAAATGCTTGGTTGGATGCTAGAGTAGATTTTGAGCATTCTTGGCTTGGAAAGAGTAATTAGGTAATCTTGAGTCATGAAAACCCAACTCATGTTGGTGATCTAGAGTTGTTAGCTAATATTGTTTCCATTGAAGCTAATCTTTTGCTAATTTAATTAGTGAGTTGATTAGGACTTTTGGAATATTGTTTCCATTAACGCTAATCTTTTGCTAATTAAATTAGTGAGTTGATTAGGACTTTTGGATTGAGATTAGCTAGTCTTATTAGACTTTCTCTGAGTATGAGGATAACATGATACCTTCCTCAATCGTCGGAGATGACGTAATGAGATAAATTCTTGTTTATAATTGTGGTATGATTGATTAATCTTGTTTGACTTTCTCCCTATTTGTTGGAGTTGACTAAATAAGATGAATTAATCATTGCATGACTAGGATAGAAAGCCTATGATCTTAACATTGCCATGAATGTCTCTCTTTATTACTTGCTTTCTTTAATTGCTCTCTTTACTTTTCTTGCCATTTATTTTCTTGTCCTCTTATCAACCAAACCCCCTTTGCATCTTCATAGCAAATAATTGACCACTTCATTGTAACTCTTTGTGAGATGACCCGGAGTCTAAATACTTCGGTTATTTTTCATTGGGGTTTGTTACTTGTGACAACCAAAATTTTTGTATGAAAGGATTATTGATTGGTTTGGAAACTATACCTTACAACGAGAATTCATTTATGAAATTTTAAACCGTCAAGAATTCGCTCATCATGGAGGTCAAGGAAGGATCGCCCAGAATAATCCACTACAACGAAGAGGCCAATTCCCTACTTCAAAAGGAAGAACTCGACCTACTTCCAGAAATTTGAGAAAAAGCTCGGATCAAGGAAGAGGCATTAAAACGTCGGACAGCCTCAAGATACAACCGAAAAGTAGTTCAGCGAGGTTTTGCCGAGAATGATCTCGTCTTAATCCGAAATGATATCGAAACAACTCGACCTAGAGAAAGAAAGCTGGTAGCAAACTGGAAAGGACCCTACCGAGTCGTAGAAGTACTCGGAAAAGGATACTACAGACTGACCGAACTCAAAGGGTGAGAGCTTCCAAGGTCATAACACGCCTACAACTTAAGAAGGTATTACAGTTAGGAGATAATAAGAGATCTTAGGATAAGGTGCACTCTTTTTCCTGGAAAAGGTTTTTTAACGAGGCACCAAGCCAAGATCTATGAACTACCTAACTTAGAGGGATAAAATGCCCACATGTATATATTTGCATTTTTTTATTTTGAATAAAGTTTCTAGATTTTCTACAAATATTCACCTGAAATGCAAAAAATTCATCGCCCAATTATAAAGCTACAGATCAGCAAAAAGTGAAAATCAAATTCATTGCTCGATCACGATAAAGACCAAGGAAGATGAAATCCAAATTCATCAAAAGGTCGACAAAACAAGGATCAAAACCAATTTCTACAAAATTGGCAAAGATGAAAAGGCGACAAAAATAGAATAATGCAAGAAGTTATCGAAAGTGATCCATAGAAAGGACCTGACAAGGTCTTAATGAAAATGGGTTGCTAAAAATAACTTAAAAGACAGGCCGACGTAAAGAAGTCAGACCAATCGACCACAATAAACAAAGTTATAAAAAGTAAATCCCTGGAAAGAGGCCTGGCCAGCCCTAGAAAAGAGGATTACCAAGAAAGAACTTAGAAAGGGACTGATATGATGAAGTCGGCCCAAACCAAAAGTTATGAAAAAGTAATCCATAAAAAAGACCTGACCAAGGTCCAAGAAAATGGAGTACTAGACTTAGAAGGGACCGACATGATGAAGTCGGCCCAAACCAAAAGTTATGAAAAAGTAATCCATAAAAGAGACCTGACCAAGGTCCAAGAAAATGGATTACTAGAAATAACTTAGAAGGGACCGACATGATGAAGTCGGCCCAAACCAAAAGTTATGAAAAAGTAATCCATAAAAGAGACCTGACCAAGGTCCAAGAAAATGGATTACTAGAAATAACTTAGAAGGGACTGACATGATGAAGTCGGCCCAAACCAAAAGTTGTGAAAAAGTAATCCATAAAAGAAACCTAACAAGGTCCAAATAAAATGGATTACTAGAAATAAACTTCAAACAAATCGAGATGAATAAGTCGGACCAAAGCTGCAAAATTATAAAAAGTGAATTTGTAGGATTTACTAAAAATAATTCACAAAGACATCGATCGATAGAAGGTATGCGCCATAAGGGACTCCAAATTGGACCCAGAAAGCAATAACCTCAAAAGAATCAATCTACAAAGTATAAAAGGCGATCAAAAGAGGTCGGAAAACAAGATTCCAACATCCTAAAGATCCCTGGAAAGCGCTAAAGCAAATCGACAAGCATATCACAAAAAGATAAAATTGCTATAATAACAAGACCCGAGAGGCCACCTGACATCGACCCTAAGAGGCTTGAAAAACTACTTTGTTGGCAAAATAAGGTTGCTAAAAAAGCAACTAAAAGTATCCAAAGTCAAGCAAACCACCAAATTACAGAAATAAAAGTTTAAAAGCCCACAGACCGGGCTGTATACCATACATTAGAAAAAAACTTATAAAGGATCCAAAGACTTCCCAGAAGCAGTGTCTCGAAGTGAAGGAGGACGAGTCTGAAGGGGGTACTGCATCTACTGTCCCATCATCCCGATTCAGGATCTGGACGTCAGGATCAGACTCAGGCTGACCGACTTCAACTGCCAGAGTTGAAGAAGGCGGGGCAATGAAGACTTTGACAGAAGGAACAGGAGGAGGCTCGACATCATCATCATCATCAGGGTCATCCGGGACAATCTTACCATCTTTTACAATGTTGTCCAAGCTGAAAAGAGTAATGTCAAGCTCAAGCGCAAGAACTCAAACTTGATCCTTCAAATTCTCATAAGCAGCATTCACACTGCCTACAAGATGACCCTGGAGCTCGGCGTAGTAAGCTCGGACAGACTCCAAACTCTCCCTGAGATTCATCATCTCCCCATAAGTTGTGACATAGCTCTCCTTATGTTTCAGCACCATATCCTCAGCCAACTTGGCAGAAGCCACAGTAGCAGTAGCCCGAGTCTTCTCACCCTCCAACTCTTTTTTCAGCCTCGTCACCTTCGCCTCAAGCTCCTCCTTCAGACCCTTCATCCAGTCGAATTCTGATTTGCCCTCTTCTATAAAGGCATTCGTTGCATGGATAGGAAGATCCTGGGCAGTTCGGTACAGAGCCACCCCTATATGTGCCATCTTAATGCTACTACGAGTAATGAAGTCCAAGTGACGAAGGAGGGAAACATCGTCAGTAGGAATGACACCATAAGGAGCGATTTGTTGATCAACAAGCCCGACAGCATCAATGTCGGGGGCATCCAGATTGAAGGGCTCAACAGTTCTTTGTCTCTTGGGAGGAGGGACGATAGTAGGGGAAGAGGTAGCAGCAAAAGTCTGGGGAGGATCGTCACATGAACCCGAGGGGTAGGAATCATCCTCCTAGGTCCAGGAGAGCTCAGTACTGACTGTTTTGGCAGAGCATGAGAGGATCCTTCCCCAGCCACTTTGGCCAAGATGTTCTGGGCAGCCGTAGCCTTCCTCGCCTTCTTAAAGGCCCTCATGGAGTCATTATTTTTAACCATCTCTGAAAATACACAAAGAAAACCAAGTTATCATCCAGAAAGAAGAATGAACTCGACAAAATAAATAAATACAACAAATATCAAGGAAGTCGACCCCTACCCAGTTCAGTTCGGAGAAGCAAAGGATTTCCTAAAAATTTCTTAGTATCAAGATGGGGAGGCTGCCCCCTGTTTTCTTCTAATATAGTTACAAAAGCTTGCTCAACTTCGTCCAACATTTCCCAGGTGTACCTAGACACACTACATTCCTCTGCCATTCTAAGGGAAAGTTGGGCTCGCCATTCTCATCCAAAAAGAAAGGTCGAGCTCCCTCAACAGCTCGGATCTTAAAAAGGTAATTCTTAAAATCCCTGAAAGACTCATCATACATGGAAAAAACTTTGTGTCCCTGGGCAGACCTGAAAGAAATCCAAGAAGCTTTCTTTTTGATAGTCCCAGGTTTGGTTAACACAAAGAGGTACAGAAAGAGAGTTTGAGAAGGTTTAACATCAAATTCTTGACAAAGCAATTGAAAAATCTTGATAAATCCCCATGAGTTCGGATGAAGCTGAGAAGGAGCTACGTTACACGACCACAACAGGTCAGTCTCAAAAGGGGTGAAAGGAAGGGTGATGTTCATCTGGCTAAAAAAGAAGTCGTACGCATAAAAGAAGGGACACTCCCCCTGGGTCAGAACAGGGAAGCAAACCCTTTCATCAGAATCAGGTGCTACCAATTCATAGTTGTTTTCTTAATCTCTATTACTACAGATTCAATGATGTTTTCTACGCTCCGCATGGAATTCAGAGTTAGCTAGAGAAACACACAGCAGGACGAGAGAGTCCAGCCAGTCGAACATACCCTCAGGAACCTTAGAAGACATCTCAACAATATTTTTGCAAGAAGACATGGCCAACTAGTCCTACAACAAGAAAAAGAAAATAGATTACTAACCAAAATAGCTCGGGAAAAATCAAAACAACTCGGAAAAACATGACTCAGAGCAACACAAATAGTAAAAGGAAAACCCCAAGACACACACCAAGGTCTAGGGCCATCCTTTGGAGGCAAGGATAGAGTAAGGACTCAGAAAAGATTCTACAAGGCTACACCCCAACAAAACTCTCAGCAAAGAAAAATAATCCCTTCCAAACAAGCAACGACACGAAGAAAATCAAAACAAGCCACCAGAAAAAGGTTTTCTTCTACAAAGTTCATCAGCAAAGAAAACTACCAACATGGCAAAAGTCATCAAAGGAGCAATCTTTTGAGGAAGCAAACAGGTTCATAAGCCTCAGTAATAACATGCAGTTCATAGAAGAGGAGCACAAACAAGAAAATAATAAACGGCACACAGAAACCCTAAAAGGACCATTTTCAAAATCAAAAGACACTCCCAGAGTAGTAACAAGCAAATCCACGATGATATAAAAAGGTTCAAAATTTCCAACACAAAGTCAAGCCAGATCAAAACTTTACCAAGAATAGAACAATGCAAGAATAAAGGAAGAACGACAAAAGAAATAAAAGAAAAAAGAACCAACCTGAAAGAGGAGGAAGCGCCAAAAAAGTTGAAGGCGAAAAGGCAAAATCCAGAAAGGCCTTTCGAGCAAAAGAAGCTCCGGTAACCACCAATAACGCCACAAAAGGAAGCGTGAAAAAATGGGCTCAGGCAAAGACAGAAAAACAAAGAAGGGTGGAGTTACAGTGAGCAAAAGAGAAGAAGAGACGGAAACCAAATCTTTGAAAAAACTAAATTCAAAATGAAGAAAGGGGAAAGACAGCAAAGGAAAGAATTAATGGGTTATTAAACCCTCGCACGTTCCCAAGGCAAAAAGACGCGCATTTCAAAAGAACAAAAGGAACGCCTGTTTCAAAAAATTAAGGAAAACGTTCCACATTCAAAGGGAAACTCTACAAAGAAGAAGTCGACAAAATGCTCGAGTTCGGCTTCACCAAAGAAGGATCGAAGTCCTAAAACTAAGGACTCGACCTCAAAAGGAAGACCACACTCGAGCAGGGGCAATGTTCATACCCTGGGTCGAGCTCTCCGACCCGGGTTGTTTAGCGACAAGTCGACCAACCTCTTCAGGTCAGGACTATCCGACCTCTTCTCAAAGAGCTCGGCCAGATCACTAGGAAAGCCCAAAAAGGGCCCAAAAAGAGGAACACGACCCAAATCCAAAGGCAGTCCAAGCCTATAGAGATAAGGGCGGTTCCCTTGAAAGATAAGATGACTTCACTCAAAGATAAGATAAGATAAGATAACTATCTTATCTCCAGAAAGGTCACTCCACACTACTATAAATACACTGGAGCACCCAGGTATAACTCATACTCTGATTCTACAGAAATATCTGCTTAATACCCTTGCTAACTTAAGCATCGGAGTCCCTTGCAGGTACCCCCACCCTCCGGTGACGAATGATCAGCATCATCAACAAGTCCAACAAGTCGGATATGACAGCTACGGCCGTCACCCACCAGTCGGACACGTCATATCCGACCCGAATAGAAGATCTCATCCCAGATCGACCTATAGTTTCAGGTAACCCTTGGAGCACCTAGGCTAAGGGAATTGAGTGATCTTGAGTCTTTGGGTCTCATTAAATTGGTGATTTGAAAACCCTATGTGGTCAATTTGTTAACCATTGACACTAGCCTACTATTAAGTCAATTAGTAGCTAGGTTAGGACTTATGAATTGATGTTGATCAAGCCTATTGGACATACTTCAAGCTTAGGAGTTGACTTTTGATGTACTTAAAGCTTAGAAGTAGACTTAATGGGTTGGTCCCTCATAATTGTCAATATATAGTGTGTAGACAAGGATGGTGATCTCAATTTCCAAGTCTTAGCCAAGAGTTCTTTTCTTTTGTTCTATTAGTTCTTGTAATTTACTTTCTTGCTTTTATATTTTCTTGCCAATCAAAAAAATCAAACCCCTTTGTTTCTTCATAGCCAATAATTGAGCACTTCATTGCGATTCCTTATGAGACGACCCGAGGTTTAAATACTTCGGTTAATTTTGATGTGAGAATTATTAGTTGGTTTGGAGCTATGCTTACAAATGAAGTTCTTCTTTTCTATAAGTGAAATTCTAGACCGACCAAAATTCTTACTATCAAGCTCATATTCGAGAGGGAAAACATTGTAGAATGATAGAGGATGTCATTAGGAGTAGTAGTAGATAGTAGTAGGAGGCTTTAGGTTTAGTTTTCTTTAAGTTTTCTCTCAACACCATTAGGGTTTATATTAGGGTTTTACATTTCAAGTGCCATTTTCCATTTTTGATCTTGGATTTTGCTAGCCTCAATTGTAAGTATCTCTTAATTACTACTCTTTATAGTTACAATTTTGATACTCTTTCTTGTAGTTAAAGTTATAGTGTTAATACATATACATTTTGCAATTTTGATTTCTTGTTGATCATTTTGATGATTGATGATTCTTATATGCTTGGTTGAGTTGCTATTGTTGCTTTTGATCATTTGTTACTTTTAGTTTCAAGCATTTTCTCAATTTTCCCATGTTTAATGTTTATGCCCACCAAGTATTTGTGGAAATGTCAAGTTTGATTATGGGCTAAATTTCCACCTCTTGGCTTGGGGAAAATGAGCTTATGGGTTCCTAGAGTTGGAATATCCAACATTTTGTGATAATTCTTGGATTGTTAATTGTTCTTGTTTCCACTAATGCTAACTTGTTGCTAAGGTAATTAGCAAGTGAGTTAGGATTTGTGGATTAAGAATAACTATGCTCACTTGACCTACTCTCCGAAGTAAGGGTTAACTAAGTGAGATTAATTCATTACAATTTTCATAGTTGTGGTTCCAACAAGGAAAGGACCCTTAGTTCATCCCAAACCAAGATTTCATTCATGCTTTGAATCACACACACATACATACATTGATGTGGATGGAAATTGGTGAGTTAAGAATGATTATAAAATATGCGTTGCAAGTATAGTTCTCAACCAACCAGAAATTTGCTTATCAATTTAGAAGGGTGTCACAGAAATTAAAATTAAAATACTGGGAGTATGAATCCTAGGTTGTCTCCCAACGAGTTGCAGAAAAGTGTGCTATTTTATTAATCAGATGTTTTCAAAAAGGTTTGAGTTGAATGGCAGTAAATTAAAATAGAGAATTTATATAAATTTAAATAAAAGCCTTGACTGGGAGTTGATTAGCTGGAAGCCCTATTCTTGTCGGAGTACTCTCAAGATTAATTGACAATTGAGGGTTATTATGTTTAGTTGCCCCTTACTAAGCAAGGGAAAGTCAAACGAGTTGGAATGCTGTATCTATCCACAAGTTCCAATCCGCTCTTGGGAGGATTGGTGTTAATGACTAGAGAGCAATCCAACAATAAACCCAATTACAATCTTTCTCTTGAGCATCCTAACTCAAGGGTTCCTTTCAATCAACTCCCCATCAAGTTAGGGAACTACTCGCTCATTGTAAATGTAAAATTCATAACATAAGAAAGGGAATTAAAGAAAGGCATGATAAATAATAATCAAAAGATTAATTAAAAATAAAAGTGATTCTTGTATTAATAAATGTTAAAATAATCCAATAGTAAAATTAAGTAAATAAGGAACATGGAAGAGTAAGAGACAACTAAAGAGAATGAACTAGAATGTCGAAGTCTTGATGAGGCAATAACTCTTCTCAATATCCCAATGCAAAAACAATGAAAAATAACAAATCCTAAAAACTATGAATGTGTAGAGAGAAAACCTAGAGGAGAGGAAAACTAGATCTAAAAACTAAAACTATGCGGAATGAATGTTCTTTTTGGTTTCTGCATGTTCTCTGGCTCTAGTATGCTTTTCTGGGCCAAAAACTGGGTCAAAATAAGGCCTGAAATCACCCCCAGCGATTATGCAGATTATACAGATCGCACATGTCACGTGGACGCGTCATTCAGGCGGACGCGTCATTCGGCGTTTCGCTTTGCCACGCGGGTGCGTCGTCCACGCTTTCGCGTCACTTGTGCAGTTTCCAATTCGCGCGGCCGCGTCATCCATGCGGCCGCGTCATTGCGATTTCCTCTCTTCCGCGCGGTCGCGTCATCCATGCGGCGTCGCTTCTCGCTGGTCATCTCCTCAATTTCTTGTGTTCCTTCCATTTTTGCAAGCTTCCTTTCCAATCTCTAACTCATTCATGCCTTATAAAGCCTGAAACACTTAACACACATATCACGGCATGGAATGGAATAAAGGAGAAATAAAATACATAATTAAAAGTCTCTAGGGAGCAAGTTTTCAATCATGCAATAACTTTAGGAAGGAATTATAAATGCATGCTTATTTAATGAATAAGTGGGTAAAGATCATGATAAAACCACACAATTAAACACAATATAAACCATAAAATAGTGGTTTATCAACCTCTCCACACTTAAACATTAGCATGTCCTCATGCTTAGTTGAAGGAGATAAAATGAATGAGTAAGAACATGTAAAACCTGTGCAATGCAATGCAACCAATATATATGAATGCAACTATATGATTTTTGTCCACTTGATCAAAAGTAAGTAAGCTCTTCAAAACAATTACAAATCAAATCCCACTAACTCAATTCTTATACAGTAAGAACAGATAAAAATGCAAGAAGATACCTCATGAAAGTAGGGAACATAGAAATTCAAGCATGGAACCCTCACTGATGATGTATGTACACTCTAGTCTCTCTAGTGTATAGGGTCATCACTCTATCCTTCTCTAATCATGCTCTCTAATTTTTGTTCTTCTCCTAACCAATCAACAACATTTAATATACCAATGCAAACATCATGAGGATAGCTTATCAATGCACATAGATTTTTAATTCTTACAGTTTCTCATGAGTAGGTATCCAAATTCCCAGTAGATTATCATGACATATTCCCTTATTATCTTTTGCTTCCACAATTTCCCATACTTAAATAACACACACAATTCTATCTTAAGCTAACCAAAGATTCAATTTGGGATATATAATTATTTTTCCGCTTAAGGCTAGTAATGTGGTAAAATATAGAACAAATGGGATTTAAAGGCTCAAAGTGGCTAACAAAGGTAATTGAAAGGGTAGGCTTAATTTAGATAAGTAAGCTAAACAAATAATGGCCTCAATCATATGCAAACATATAAATATAATAAGCATTCGACTTATAGGATGAAACAAAATATAGATTACAATCATAGAGAAGTAAACACACAAGAATAAAATAATTATGGTTAAATAATGTAACCATTCATAAAGGCTCAAATCTCACAGGTTGTGTGTTCTTTAGCTCAAAAATCATGTTCGAAATACAACTTCAAGCAAATTTAACATAAAAGTTTTAATTAAAATTAGTGAAATTTTGTTCCAAAGATAGGGTTTTAGAAGAAGCAAATTGTCTTTTTAATGAAGCAGAACATGCATGCAACTAATCTATTACTATGCAATTTATCCTATTCTATAAAATAAAAATCTAACTAAATATCCTAATTTATTGGTGCTAGGGAAGAGAAATTACCTCCGGAAGTCAGGTACTGACCGACCTCCCCACACTTAAGGCTTTGCACCGTCCTCAGTGCCATCTGTCAGGAATAAAGGTGGGTTGGTAGCAGTATCTCCGCAGTCAGGACCATCATGGCTCCCTGTGCTGGTAAAGAAAGTGGAGTCCGGGGTGTCTGAGTCCTTGAATTTTCCCATAATCAGCTCCTTGAGGTATGTGACTCGGCGCTTGTTACGGCGCTCTCTCATCTTAGCTTTCTGTTCCTGCCGATCCAATCTGGCAAGTATCTGCTGGAGCAGTTGGGCTGTTGTAGGTGCTTGTGGTGTTGAAGAAGGAATATCCTCAATTGGTTCAGTGGGCTGGCTAATAGTGGCTGCTGGAAGTCTAAGGTACTTCCCGTTAGGGACATACTGATCATCCCGGAGAAGCATGGCTTTGGTGTTCGCAGCTCTGTAGGAGACTCTGGCTGCTGAGACAAGATCTGAGACCAGGGCAGGAAAAGGTAAGTTGCCCGTGATTTGTACGTGTCCCATGGCATTCCAGATATGTCTTGGTAGATTCAGAGGTTGGTCTGTAAGGATGCACCATAGTAGAACGGCCATGTCCGCAGTGAAGGAGGATTCGTGAGTGCTCGGAAAGACGTAATGGGACATGATCTGTGCCCATATGCGAGCCTCCAAGGTAAGTGCTAAAGCTGAAATTCCCTTGGGGCGGGTACGATAGTATCCGTAGATCCATCTGCTGCCAGGTAGTGCGATAACTCTGAGAATGGCGTCCCAGTAAAATTGGTAGATCTGGCGTTTGAGTGCGGCTTCTTGAAAGGCATCCAATCCTTCTGGAACAGGGGGAAGACCTAGAGCTTTTTGAATGGCTTCTTCAGTAATGGGGACTTACTTCTGACGGACATAGACAGACTACAGGGTTGGCAGGTGGAAGTTGGAGTAGAACTCAACTACCCAAGAAAGATTGACCTGCCTTGGCTGTCTCTGTAGGAAACCCCATTGTCTTCGGGCAATTTACGGCTCAACAAAGGTAGCAATATTGGGCGGGAGGAGAAGAAGGTATTCGTTGTTGTAACTCCTTTCAGCCAGGATGGGGAACATCTGCTCACAGTAGCGATTGCGGAATCGCGTAGTGTCCTTTGCTGTGAAGGCTTTTTCTTTATCATCAACCTTTATGATCCTCTTAATCTTCTTTGTTGAGGGCTTTACCACAGTTGAAGAGGGTTTGCCACTAATGCTCTCTTTGTTCCTCTTCTTGCTGGTTGTTTGGGAGTAGCTTTCTCTTTTCCTTTCTTGGTGGCTATCCTGAAAAAGGGAAGAGAAAGTAAATAAAATTTAAAGGAGTAGAGCAAGGAAGAGGGTGATGTAAGTGATAATCAATGCACAATAAAGAAGAATGACGTTAACACATGGTCCGGATTACATGTGAAAAGTTCATCAATGGAAATATAGCAAGTGCATGTAGGAGCAAATAAATGCAAGGGGTTTATTGGCATGCAGGCAAAGGCATGAGTAGCATATATCAAGTATTCAATGTCTAATTTAAATATGTTATCACTCGTAACTAACCATCACGTTTATATTGATAATTAAATTCAATAAATAAAATAGTAAAGGGAATTTGTGAAAAGCAAGCATTGAATATTAGAGTAGAAAAATGTAGAGAAGTTCATAATGCCATATGGGCTTTTTCATAAACACATAGCATGCATGTAGAAGAAGTTCTTGAAAATAAGAATTTGAACATGCAAGTGATCCCTTAAAAAGCAATATATAATTGTCAAACAAATTTAAAACAATCCACAAGCATATAATAATAGATAATGACTCACATAAATTGATAACACCAAGTAAAAAGGAGAAAGAAAGAAAAAGAAAATATGAATAATGAAGGTAAAAAGAAAAGAAAAGAAGATGGCATATAAAAATAAGAAGAATAATAGAAAATAAGGGGGGAGGAGAAAAGAAAGAGAAAAACCTTGTTAATGGGGGTGAGAGAGAGTAAAAAGTGAGAAAGAAGGAAGAAGGGAGGAAGGAAGGGAGAAGAAATAAGGAGGGAAAGGAGAAAATAGGATTTGGGGAGAAAAAGATATGATAATTGGCAAATTAGGAAAACTGTACAGTGCAAGCGACGCGGTCGCGTGGGGCACGCGGTCGCGCGACTTGTGCTTAAACTGAATGACGCGGTCGCGTCAGTCACGCGGTCGCGTAACCCGTTTTATGCCATTGGCGCGAGGGTAGCCTCGCACTCACACAACTCTCTGTTCAATATCATATTAGTGCCAAATTTTGGGTAACGCGATCGCGTGGGGGATGCGATCGCGCGAGTGGGCTTTAGAAGGATATGACGCGGTCGCGTGGATCACGCGGCCGCGTGGGAAGGATTCTGCGTTCAGCACCAATCCAGCACCACTCTCGCACAACTTTCGGTCGTGCACCACTTTGACGTCGAAATCCTGGTCACGCGGCCGCGTGGGGCACGCGGTTGCGTGGGACAATTTGTGCCATTGGCATGCCTCCAGTCACGCTCTCGCGTGACTCTCTGTTCATTTTATTATGCTCTCCCAACACCCGCGACGCGGACGTGTCAATGAGGTGGTCGCGTCGCGTGATTTTTTTTTTTTAATAAAAGTATGGAAATGCAGATGCACGAAATGTACTAATGAAGAGAAGAGTTATTGAATAAGAAAATTAAAAATAAAAAAAAGAATGATCATACCATGGTGGGTTGTCTCCCACCTAGCACTTTGCTTTAACGTCCGTAAGTTGGACGCTCCACTAGCTCAGTCTTCAGCTATATGGGGATCTTCCAAGAGGAAGATCTCAAGCTCCTTATTTTTCTTCAGCTTCTCGCCATGGTACAGCTTTAAACGATATCCATTAACTTTGATAAGTTCAGAGTTTGAAGGATGGCTTAGGTGATAAACTCCGTACGTTTCTGCCTTCTCTACTCTGTATGGACCTTCCCATCTTGATCTCAACTTGCCTGGCATGAGCCTCAGTCGAGATTTATAAAGGAGGACTAAGTCCCCAGGTTGGAACTCTTTCCTCTTGATCTGCTGATCATGTACAGCCTTCATCTTCTCCTTGTATAGTCTTGAGTTCTCATAAGCTTCTAGGCGAAGGCTCTCTAGTTCCTGCAGTTGCAACTTCCTTTCAGCTCTGGCTTTTTCAATTCCCATGTTGCATTCCTTTACTGCCCAAAAGGCTTTGTGCTCTACTTCAACAGGGAGATGACAAGCTTTTCCATAAACTAAGCGGAAGGGACTCATCCTAATGGGTGTTTTATATGCTGTTCTATATGCCCAGAGTGCATCTTGTAGCCTGGTGCTCCAGTCTCTTCTATGAGGTTTGACTATCTTCTGCAAGATACGCTTTATCTCTCTATTTGACACCTCGGCTTGCCCATTAGTCTGAGGATGGTAGGCTGTTGCAACTTTATGAATTATCCCATGCTTCTTCATTAGTCCTGTTAGTCTCCTGTTACAAAAATGGGTGCCTTGATCGCTCACAATTGCTCGTGGTGATCCAAAGCGACAAATAATATGGTTTCTCATAAAGGAAACAACAGTGTTAGCATCATCATTGCGGGTAGGAATCGCTTCCATCCATTTGGAAACGTAATCCACAACTAACAATATATAGAAATAACCATTAGAATTTGGAAATGGACCCATGAAGTCAATGCCCCAAACATCAAAAATTTCACAGAAAAGCATAATCTGTTGAGGCATCTCATTCCTCCTGGATATATTACCAAATTTCTGGCATGGAAAACAAGATCTACAAAATTCAGCAGCGTCCTTAAAAAGAGTAGGCCACCAGAATCCACAGTCTAAGATTTTTCTAGCAGTTCTTTGAGGGCCAAAATGTCCTCCACTCTCAGATGAGTGACAGGCCTCTAAGATGGACTGGAATTCTAATTGAGGCACACACCGTCTAATTACCTGGTCAGCGCCACATCTCCATAAGTATGGGTCATCCCATATATAATATTTAGACTCGCTTTTCAGCTTGTCTCTTTGATGCTTAGAAAAGTTCGGAGGGAAGGTGCGGCTAATAAGATAATTAGCTACAGGTGCATACCAAGGGACTATCTCAGATACTGCTTGCAGGTGAACAAATGGGAAAGTATCAGCTATAGGAGTGGAGTCATCTGTAATGTGCTCAAGGCGACTCAAGTGTTCTGCCACTAAATTCTGGTTACCACTCCTGTCCTTAATTTCCAAATCAAATTCTTGTAATAGCAGTATCCAATGTATAAGCCTTGGTTTGGACTCCTTTTTAGATAATAAATACTTTAGAGCTGTGTGGTTTGAATACACTACTACTTTAGTACCAAGTAAATAGGCTCGGAATTTATCCAGAGCGAAAACAATAGCAAGAAGCTCTTTCTCAGTAGTAGTGTAATTCGACTGAGCGGCATCTAAAGTTTTAGACGCGTAAGCAATAACAAAAGGATCCTTATCTTCACGCTGAGCCAGTGCTGCTCCTACGGCATAGTTGGAAGCATCACACATTATTTCAAATGGTTGGCTCCAGTCTGGTCCTCGCACAATTGGAGCTTGAGTCAGTGCGGTCTTCAGCTTATCAAACGCTTATTTGCAATTTTCACTGAACTCGAACTCAATATCTTTCTGCAGTAACCTGGATAAGGGAAGTGCTACCTTACTGAAGTCCTTAATGAACCTCCTGTAAAAACCTGCATGGCCAAGGAAAGAACGGACCTCCCTCACAGAAGAGGGGTAAGGTAAACTAGAAATAACATCCACCTTTGCTGGATCTACAGAAATGCCAGTGTGAGACACAACATGTCCTAGTACAATCCCTTGTTTAACCATAAAGTGACATTTTTCAAAATTTAATACAAGGTTTGTACTGACACATCTCTCTAATACTCTAGATAATCCATCTAAGCAAAGGCTAAAGGAATCGCCATAAACACTAAAATCATCCATAAAAACCTCCAAACAGTCCTCAATAAGATCAGAGAAAAGACTCATCATGCACCTCTGGAAAGTAGCTGGTGCATTGCACAAGCCAAAGGGCATTCTCTTGTAAGCATAAGTCCCAAAAGGACATGTAAAAGTGGTCTTTTCCTAATCCTCAGGAGCTATATGAATCTGGAAATAACCTGTGTAACCATCTAAAAAATAATAATGCGATTTACCTGACAGGCGATCCAGCATTTGATCAATGAATGGAAGAGGATAGTGATCCTTACGGGTTGCTTGGTTGAGGCGTCTGTAGTCAATGCAGACCCTCCATGCGTTCTGAACTCTGGTTGTCAGGAGCTCTCCATGCTCATTCTTCACTGCAGTGACTCCAGACTTCTTTGGCACCACTTGTACTGGGCTTACCCATTCACTGTCTGAGCTGGGATAGATGATATCTGCCTCTAGTAGTCTGGTCCCTTCCTTTTTGACAACCTCTAGGATAGTAGGGTTCAGTCTTCTCTGGGGTTGATGGACAGGTCTTGCTCCCTCTTCTAAAAATATCCTATGCTCACAGACTTGAGGATTGATGCCTACTATGTCTGCCAAACTCCATCCAATTGCCTTCTTGTGCCTCCTCAGCACACAAAGTAACTGCTCTTCTTGTTGAGAAGTAAGTTCCCTTGCAATGATAACCGGAAACTTCTACCCGTCTTCCAGGTAAGCATATTTGAGGTGTGGAGGAAGGGGTTTTAATTCTAACTTCTGATTATGTTCAGGCTCTGGGTTGTCTGGAGCTGGTAACAGTGGTAGAGCACTGTCATTGTCCTCTGAGAATGTCCCCACACTTGGACCTTGTCCTGTGTTCTTCTCTTCAAATTCCTCCTGATGGACTTCAGCCACTGTTTCATCTATAATGTCACACTTGAGGATAGAGTGATCCTCCGGTGGGTGCTTCATAACTCTGTTCAGATTGAAAATCACTACTCGGCCATCTATTTCAAAAGAGTATGTTCCTGAAAAAGCATCTAATTTAAACTTTGATGTCTTCAGGAATGGTCTTCCGAGTAGGATTGATGATGGCTTATCTGAGTCATTTTGGGGCATCTCCAGGATATAAAAATTAATGGGAAATATGAGTCCCTTAATGCCCACTAGTACATCTTCAACAACTCCAACCACTGTAATAATGCTTTTATCTGCTAACACAAAATGAGCTGCCGACCTTTTTAAGGGAGGGAGCCTCAAAATATCATATATATACAAAGGCATTATACTTACACATGCTCCTAAATCACACATGCAATCAAAAATTATCAAACCACCAATAGTACAATTAACTATACAAGGACCTGGGTCACTATACTTTTCAGGTAAACCTCCCATTAAAGCAGATATGGAACTTCCTAAAGGAATAGTTTCTAATTCATTAATTTTGTCTTTATGTATACATAAATCTTTTAAAAACTTTGCATACTTAGGTACCTATTGAATAACATCAAATAGAGGAACAGTTACCTCAACCTTTTTAAATATCTCTACCATTTTTGGATCAGGTTCCAGCTGCTTCCTGGGCTTCCTTGCAAGTTGTGGAAATGGAATAGGAGTGGTGTCTTCTACAGTGTCTGTGCCTTTTGATGCTTCTTCCTGTGGTTGAGCTTCTTCTTTTTCAGCTATGTCCTGTATGTCTTTTTCCTCTTCAATATCTTCTATTTCCACTACCTCTTCAGCTGAGGCGTGTTCTGGTGAGCTTGGTTCCTCCTGGTTCTTCTCCTATAGTGTGGTTCCGGACCTCAGGGTGATGGCATTGATGCCACCCTTTGGATTGGTTAATGGTTGAGAGGGGATTTCACTGGAGCTCAAAGGTTAGTTATTGGAGTTGTTCATTGATCCAATCTGGGAGACAAGAGCCTGCAAAGTAGCGGTCAGACCATTCAGAGTGGCATTAATATTGTTTTCCATGGTCTATTGTCTCCGATCAATAGATTGTAGTAAGTCATCATTAGCAGATGAAGAAGGATAGGTAATTTGAGAGGTCTGCTGTAGGGTATTCTGTGGCCCTTGGGATTTTCTTAGGTGAGGTGCTCTGTAAGGTTGATTCTGATTCTACTGCCTATTGTTGTTGTTATTCCACCTCTGATTTCCCTGATTATCTCTGCCTCCTCTATTGTTGTTGTCCCTCCAATTCTGGTTAGAATTGTCTTGCCATCCGTGGTTGTAATTGCCACCTTAATTGTACCCTTGGTTGGGGCGGTCATAGAAGTTATGTGTGGATGCCACGATGTTGTCTTCCTGCTAGAGCTGCGAACATTCATTAGTATAATGGCTGTAATCAGCACAGATTCCACAAACTCTCTGTGGGACTAACTGTTGGTTTTGCTGTGTTGGAGAAGGTTGAACTTGCTGAACTTGTTGTTGGTTCAATTGCATCTGCTTCAGCAAGTTGGTCATTTCACAGATACTCTGAGTTAAAGCAGCAGTCTCTCTACTAGAGGATACATCTGCAATGGCTTTTGCACAGCCTTGTTTCTGCCTGTGATTCCTAGTAGATTCAGCTAAGTCACTGATCAATTGCCATGCCTCATCAGTGGTCTTGTACTTTTTCATAGACCCGTTGCTAGCACTTTCCAATGTGGTCTTATCTTGGGGCCTCATGCCTGTGTGACATAGCCGAGTAACACTATCTTGTCAATCATATGGTGGGGGCAAGCTTCCAGAAGATTATTGAAGTGCTCCCAGTACTCATAGAGAGTTTCAGAATCATCCTGAACAATCATAGAAATATCTTTCCTCAGTTTATCAGTAACTTCAGCTGGAAAGAACTTTTCCAAGAATTCTCTTCTCAGTGTATCCCAGTTGGATACGATTGCTGCTGGTTGAGTGTAGTACCACTCTCTTGCCTTCCCCTCAAGAGAAAACGTGAAAGCTTTCAGCAAAATTGAAGTTTCATCTGCACCATAACGCCTGACAGTAGAACAGGCTGCCTGAAAATCTCTTAGGTGCTTGATAGGATCTTGAGCAGGTAAGCCATGAAACTTGGGCATCAAATTGAGCAGTGCAGTCTTTATTTCAAAGTTTGTAGCCACCACTGGGTGATGCACTTGAAATGTTTGCATTGTAAAATCAGGGGCTCCAGCCTCTTGGATAGTAACTCTCCTGGCTGCTGCCATGTTACCTGCACGAAAACAACCAAATCAGTAGAACGGGGGCTGGTTTCTTTCTCAAGTGACGTTTCAGATCCGCCCTCAGAGAGGACTAACCGACGCCGAGCTTGCCTTATTCGTGAAATAGTTCTTTCAATCTTAGGATCGAATACTAGCAAGCTTGGGTCAGGAAGCGAACGTGTCATCTAACGAAAGAAACAAGCAGCTCATAGTTGCAAAATAGAATAAAATGCAAATAAATAAATTTCAATTAATAACTTTAGCACTCTATTGCAACTCTCCGGCAACGGCGCCAAAAATTGATGTGGACGGAAATTGGCGAGTTAAGAATGATTATAAAATATGCGTTGCAAGTATAGTTCTCAACCAACCAGAAATCCGCTTATCAATTTAGAAGGGTGTCACAGAAATTAAAATTAAAATACTGGGAGTATGAATCCCAGGTCGTCTCCCAACGAGTTGCAGAAAAGTGTGCTATTTTATTAATCAGATGTTTTCAAAAAGGTTTGAGTTGAATGGCAGAAAATTAAATTAGAGAATTTATATAAATTTAAATAAAAGCCTTGACTGGGAGTTCATTAGCTGGAAGCCCTATTCTTGTCGGAGTACTCTCAAGATTAATTGACAATTGAGGGTTATTATGTTTAGTTGCCCCTTACTAAGCAAGGGAAAGTCAAACGAGTTGGAATGCTGTATCTATCCACAAGTTCCAATCCGCTCTTGGGAGGATTCGTGTTAATGACTAGAGAGCAATCCAACAATAAATCCAATTACAATCTTTCTCTTTAGCATCCCAACTCAAGGGTTCCTTTCAATCAACTCCCCATCAAGTTAGGGAACTACTCGCTCATTGTAAATGTAAAATTCATAACATAAGAAAGGGAATTAAAGAAAGACATGATAAATAATAATCAAAAGATTAATTAAAAATAAAAGTGATTCTTGTATTAATAAATGCTAAAATAATCCAATAGTAAAATTAAGTAAATAAAGGAACATGGAAGAGTAAGAGACAAGTAAAGAGAACGAACTAGAATGTTGAAGTCTTGATGAGGAAATAACTCTTCTCAATATCCCAATGCAAAAACAATGAAAAATAACAAATCCTAAAAACTATGAATGTGTAGAGAGAAAACCTAGAGGAGAGGAAAACCAGATCTAAAAACTAAAACTATGCGGAATGAATGTTCTTTTTGGTTTCTGCATGTTCTCTGGCTCTAGTCTGCTTTTCTGGGCAGAAAACTGGGTCAAAATAAGGCCCAAAATCGCCCCAGCGATTTTGCAGATTATGCAGATCGCGCATGTCACGCGGACGCGTCATTCAGGCGAACGCGTCATTCGGCGTTTCGCTTTGCCACGCGGGCGCGCCGTCCACGCTTCCGCGTCACTTGTGCAGTTTCCAATTCGCGCGGCCGCGTCATCCATGCGGCCGCGTCATTGCGATTTCCTCTTCCGCGCGGTCGCGTCATCCATGCAGCCGCGTCGCTTGTCGCTGGTCATCTCCTCAATTTCTTGTGTTCCTTCCATTTTTGCAAGCTTCCTTTCCAATCTCTAACTCATTCATGCCTTATAAAGCCTAAAACACTTAACACACATATCACGGCATCGAATGGAATAAAGGAGAAATAAAATACATAATTAAAAGTCTCTAGGAAGCAAGTTTTCAATCATGCAATAACTTTAGGAAGGAACTATAAATGCATGCTTATTTAATGAATAAGTGGGTAAAGATCATGATAAAACCACATAATTAAACACAATATAAACCATAAAATAGTGGTTTATCATACGTCAATCACTTTTATATCTTACTTGTTCATATTACATAGCTAGTTCTTTAATTCCTTTATTATTTCATTACTTGCAGCTTTGAATGTTCTTTTATTCCTTTAATTGTTTATCTCTTCATTGAAAATATCTCTTGCCTTCACAACCAAAATTTTGCACTCAATGATCACTGGTCCTTGGGAGACGACCTGGGAAGTAAAACTCCCGGAATTATATTTGTTTTGAATAGTGACATCTTTTGTTCTAAACTTTGGTGTTGGCCGATTGTTGGGTTGGGGCTATACTTGCAACGCTAATTCCCTTATTTTATGAGGAAAAACCCCTAACCCTACTTTCGACAATTCGTCAAGTTTTTGGCGCCGTTGTCCGGGAGCTAGTGTCATGAGTGCTATAGTTTTGGTTGTTGTGAGTATGTGAATAGTGTGAATAGATACTTTTTGAGTTGTTTGATTGTTTTCGCTATTAATTAGGTTTTTATCTCTTTTGTTAATTGATGTCTTTAGTTTTTATTTTCTATTTTCTCTATGAGTTATTACCCTCTTGGTTTGGAGTTTGGTTGTGATCAATTTGTAGGGCTTGATAACTTCAATTTTAGATTGCATCAAGGGATTGGAACATCAATTTTGGAAGGAGCAACCTCTCCCATGCTACAACGAGCCAAACCCTCCCCATATGCATACCCAAACCAAGGATATGGTGGATTTCACTTTGATTATGCACCTCCACCACCATATACCTATGACCCATGCTTCCAACATGATCTTCAATCACCACATTTTCAAACACCACACCAATACCAACAACCACATTCTTACATACCACCTCAAAATACTTACCAACCTGAGTCACCTCCCACATATACAACCTTTCCTCCAAATAATGAAACCCCTTTTTTACCCTAATGTGAAACTTTCCCACCCTTGGCTCAAGACTAACAAGAGCTTCAACCCTTTCTCAAAGAGCAAGAAGGGTTCCGACAAACACAAGGGCAATTCATGGCTACCATAGCCGAAGCGGTTAACCGTTTGGTTCTACTATGTTCATCCGATCAAGGCACTCCTCTTGAAGGGTGTGAATGAGCAATTGAAGGGCGTAGAGAAGAGGAGAGCATGGAATGTCAAGTGGATGAAGAGGAGCTAATGTTTGAAACGCAACAAGAGGAGGAAGGTGGGATAAGTGCACCGGAAGAGAGAAAAGGAGAATTGAGGGAGATTGATCAAGATGAGGATTTCATCATTGATGATTTTTTGTCTTCCTTGGTCAACCCCCTTAAGAATCCTAATGAGCCTCTTCCCATTGAGTTTGAGAGAGACATGGAAGTAGATTTCTCACAACCTCCGTATTATGACTTGAGTGATGGGGAAGGGGAAGTTGGTGAGGAAGAAATTCCGTTCTAAGAACACATTGAGTGGGTGGTAATTTCATCTATGAACTTCATTGGCCCCAATCAATATGCTATCTTGGAGATGGATCATCAACTCAAAATCTTTCTTGGGTTGTTACATGGTGGAAAAAGGAGTGTAGGTTGCCAAGAGAATCCAAGATTCATCAAGAAAGCCAATTCAAGCTTTGGGATTCAAGCATGGTGTAAAGCACGATTGAGTGGATCCCAAAGAATGTTGGGTTACTTCAAGGGTAATTTGAGAGCTTATCCATCTGGCTTGAAGCATGTAGATCAACAAGAAGGAGGACGGAAAACTAGAATATGGGATCCTGGAGGAGCTTTAAAGACCAAGCTTGGATGGAGATTCAAGAAGGAGTAGAAACACAAGCCACCCTAACAAGAGTCTCCTCAACAAGTCCAACTTAAGGACTATAAACCAATGTGCTAGGTGGGAGACACTCCACCATGGTAACATTGTTCTTACCCTTTCCTTGTTTATAATTTTGGTTTATTGCATGTTTGCTTGTCTTAGTTAGCCTAGGATTAGTTTGATTTTGAGCTTAGATAGGTTGATTTTGGTATGGATCATAATTTTGTAAAGTTTTTCTTGTTTGGGGTTGAGATTTTGATTGAGCTAAGGTTGAGTACTTTAGAAATTGAAAGAAAAAAATTTTGGCAAAATAGGGCATCGTGCGTGCGCACCCACATGTGCATGCGCACAAAATCTCCATTTTCTGTGTCCTGTGTGTGCGCACCTGCCTGTGCGTGCGCACACTCATGCTTGTGCCCTCTATTTGCTGCACCCGCACGGCTTGTGCGTGGGTGCTCCCCTATTTTTCTGCAATCTGTGCATGCACACCTTCTTGTGCGTACACACACGTCCCTTTTTCCGCACTCTCTGTGCGAGCGCACAGGCTTGTGCGTCCGCACACCAGCTTACAACGCTTCTGTTTGGAGCGCTGGCACAGCCTGTGCGCATGAACCCCTGCAAGTTCTTGTCCGTGCGCACGCACATATGACCCTTCTCCAAGGAATAATAAAAAAAAATTTTAGTAGATTCTGGTTGGGAGATCTAAGAGATACTCATTCTAGCTTAATTCATGTAGAACAGAAGTGTTTGTCAGGCACGCGTTCATAAGGGAGAAGGATGATGAGCGTCACACATAATCATCACCTTCATCACGTTCTTGGGTGCGAATGGATATCTTAGAAGTGAAATAAGATGAATTGAATAGAAAACAGTAGTACTTTGCATTAATATTTGAGGAACAGCAGAGCTCCACACCTTAATCTATGGAGTGTAGAAACTCTACCGTTAAAAGTACATAAGTGAAGGTCCAGGCATGGCCGAGATGGCCAGCCCCCTATTGTGATCTAAGATAGCATACTACTGATCAAAGATGTCTAATACAATAGTAAGAGGTCCTATTTATAATAAACTAGTCACTAGGTTTTACATGAGTAGGTAATTGATGCATAAATCCATTTCCTGGGCCCACTTGGTGTGTGTTTGGGCTGAGCCTGAGTGTTGCACGTGTAGAGGTCCTTCTTGGAGTTGAACGCCAGTTTTTGTGCCAGTTTGGGCGTTCAACTCTGGTTTTGGATCCTTTTCTGGCGCTCATCCCTAAAAGTAACTAGATTCTACTAAAAACATACTAAAAACAATGCCAAAAAGCGTATAAATTATCCGCTCATCATATTTCCTGCTTGTGGCTTTGATTCCTTTGAGGCTTCTGAAGTTATTTCTAGTAATCCTGTTTTGTTTGGGCCTTTTATGAGGTCTCTGCCAGGTATTACTTTTTACAACTTTAGCATTTTATGGAGGCCGACTTCATCATGTCGGGTCTTTCTAACTTATTTTGTAATCCTCTTTCTTAGACCTTGTTCAGGTCTCTTTCAGGGATTACTTTTATAACTTTTATGTTTAGGGCCAACTTCGTCACGTCGGGCCCTTCTAAGTTATTTTTGTAATCCACTTTCTTGGACCTTACTCGAGTCTCTTTCAGGGATTACTTTTATAACTTTTATGTTTTGGGCTGACTTCGCCACGTCGGGCCCTTCTAAGTTATTTTTTTAATCCTCTTTCTTGGACCTTGTTCAAGTCTCTTTCAGGGATTACTTTTATAAATTTTATGTTTTGTAGGAGACCGACTTCGTCATGGCGATCTCTTCTAAGTTATTTTGGTAATCCTATTTCTTGGACCTTGTTCAGGTCTCTTTCAGGGATTACTTTTATAACTTTTATGTTTTGTAGGAGACCGACTTCATCATGTTGATCTTTTCTATGTTATTTTTGTAATCGTCTTTCTTGGACCTTGTTCAGGTCTCTTTCAGGGATTACTTTTATAACTTTTATGTTTTGTAGGAGACTGACTTCGTCATGTCGATCTCTTCTAAGTTATTTTTGTAGTCCTCTTTCTTGGACCTTGTTCAGATCTCTTTCAGGGATTACTTTTATAACTTTTATGTTTTGTAGGAGACCGACTTCGTCATGTCGATCTCTTCTAAGTTATTTTTGTAATCCTCTTTCTTGGACCTTATTCAGGTCTCTTTCAGGGATTACTTTTATAACTTTTATGTTTTGTAGGAGACTGACTTCGTCATGTCGATCTCTTCTAAGTTATTTTTGTAATCCTCTTTCTTGGACCTTGTTCAGGTCTCTTTCAGGGATTACTTTTATAACTTTTATGTGTTGTAGGAGACCAACTTCGTCATGTCGATCTCTTCTAAGTTATTTTTGTAATCCTCTTTCTTGGCCCTTGTTCAGGTCTCTTTCAGGGATTACTTTTATAAATTTTATGTTTTGTAGGAGACCGACTTCGTGATGTCGATCTCTTCTAAGTTATTTTTGTAATCCTCTTTCTTGGACTTTGTTCAGGTCTCTTTCAGGGATTACTTTTATAACTTTTATGTTTTGTAGGAGACCGACTTCGTCATGTCGATCTCTTCTAAGTTATTTTTGTAATCCTCTTTCTTGGACCTTGTTCAAGTCTCTTTCAGGGATTACTTTTATAACTTTTATGTTTTGTAGGAGACCGACTTCGTCATGTCGATCTCTTCTAAGTTATAGCAATCCTCTTTTATAGGGTTGGCCAGACCTCTTTCCAGGGACTTACTTATAACTTTGGTTACTGCAACTGGTCCGACTTCTTGACATTGGCCAGTCTTTAAGTTATTATTTAGCAATCCATTTTATTAAGACCTCGTCAGGTCTTTTCTCTGGATCACTTTCGATAACTTCTTGCATTATTCTATTTTCATCTTTGCCGATTTGTAGAAATTGGGTTCAATCCTTGCTTGGTCGACCTTTTGATGAATTTGGTTTTCATCTCTATTGGTCTTTATCGTGATCGTACAGTGAATTTGATTTTCACTTTCTGCCGATCTGTTGCTTTATAATCGGACGATGAATGTTTCAGATTAATGCGTCTTGAGAATTTGTAGAATATCTAAACATATTTTATTCAAAAAGAAAATGCAAATATATACATGCGGGGAGTTTTTTATCCTTTAAGTCAGATAATTTGTAGGTCATGGCTTGGTGCCTCATTAAAAAACCTTTTTAGGAAAAAGAGTGTACCTTACACCAAGATCCTTTATCATCCCTAACTATAGTACCTTCTTAGGTTGCAGGTGTGCCACGACCTAGGAAGCTCTCATCCATCGAGTTGGGACAGTCTGTAGTAGCCCTTCCCAAGTACTTCTACGACTCGGTAGGGTCCTTTCCAGTTTGCTGCCAGCTTTCCTTCTCCAGGTCGAGTTGTTGCGATATCATTTCGGATTAGGGTGAGGTCGTTCTTAGTAAAACCTCGTGGCACTACCTTTTGATTATATCTCGAAGCCATTCGATGCTTTAGTGCTTTTTCCCTGATCCGAGCTCTTTCTTGGACTTCCGAAAGTAGGTCGAGTTCTTCCCTTTGAAGTTGGGAGTTGGCTTCTTCATTATAGTGGATCACTCTAGGAGATCCTTCTTCGATTTTTACTGGGATCATTGCCTCCATTCTGTATGCTAATCAGAAGGGTGATTCCTTTGTGGTGAAATACGGCGTTGTTCGATATGCCCATAGAACTTGTGGGAGCTCTTCAGCCCAGGCTCCCTTTGCGTCCTGTAATTTTCGTTTTAGTTCGGCCAATATGACCTTACTGGCAGCTTCGGCTTGTCCATTAGCTTGGAGATGTTCTACGGAAGTGAACTGGTGTTTTATGTTCAAGTTGGCCACTAATTTTCTGAAGCCTGAATTTGTGAATTGGGTGCCATTGTCTGTGGTGATGGAGTATGGAACCCCGAACCTTGTGACAATGTTCCTATATAGGAATTTTCAACTTTTTTGAGCAGTGGCGCTAGCTAGGGGTTCTGCCTCGATCCACTTTGTGAAATAGTCTACCCCTACTATGAGGAATTTAACTTGTCCAAATCCCTGAGGAAGGGTCCGAGAAGGTCGAGTCCCCATTTTGCAAATGGCCAAGGTGCGGTTACGCTGATGAGCTCCTCTGGCGGGGCGATGTGAAAGTTGGCATGTTTTGACATGGTGGACATGTCTTTACGAACTCTGTGGCCTCCTTTTGTAGAGTTGGCCAATAAAATCCTGCCCGGAGTACTTTTTTGGTAAGTGCTTGTGCTCCGAGATGGTTGCCACAAATGCCACTGTGTCTTTCTTCTAGAACTTCCCTTGTATTGGAAGTCGGCACACATTTTAACAATGGTATTAAAATCCATCTTTTGTATAGAGTATTATTTATGATAGTGTAGAGTTGTGCCTCCCGTTTTAACCTCTTTGCCTCTTTTTAATCTGTGGGGAGTGTTTTTGTTTTTAGGTAGTAAATTATGGGGGTCATCCATCCTTGATCCTGACCTATTATGGCTAGGATTTTTTCTTCTTCCGAGATTGATGGAGCATGCAGCATTTCTTAGATGAGGCTTCTATTGTTGCCCTCTGGTTTGGTGCTGGCTAGTTTTGAGAGTACGTCAGCTCGGGCATTCTGTTCTCGGGGTATCTGACGGACTTCATATTCTCCTAGTTGTCTGAGCTGTTCTCTGGTTTTGTCCAAATATTTTTTCATGGTGGGATCTCTGGCTTGGTAGCTTCCTGCTATTTGTGAAGTGACGACTTGCAAATCACTGAAGATGATAAGCTTTTGAGCTCCAACCTCTCTAGCCAGCTTCAAACCAGCTAGTAGTGCCTCATATTCTGCTTGGTTGTTTGAGGCAGGGAACCCGAATTTGAGGGAGAGTTCGATTTGGGTTCTTTGGTCGCTTTCAATTATCACACCTGCGCCACTTCCGGTTTTATTTGAGGAACCGTCCACGTAGAGACTCCATTCTGTGGTGGTTCTGGGGTGTCCGTAAATTCTGTGATGAAGTCAGCCAGGTATTGTGACTTGATGGCTGTCTAAGCTTCGTATTAAAGATCAAATTCGGACAACTCGACTGCCCATTACAAAATTCTGCCTGCTAGGTCTGTTTTCTGTAAAATCCCTTTTATGGGCTGGTTAGTCCGAACCCTAATGGTGTGGGCTTGGAAGTATTGACGAAGTCATCGAGATGTCAGTATGAGGGCATATGCAAACTTTTCTATTTTTTGGTAGTTCAGCTCGGACCTTTGTAATGCTTTGCTGATGAAGTATACGGGTTGTTGCCCACTGTCGTCTTCTTGCACTAGTGCTGAAGCTACTGCCCGACTTCCTACTGAGAGGTACAATGTGAGTGGTTCTCCTTCCCGTGGCCGAGTTAGGATGGGTGGTTGTCCCAAGAATCTTTTGAAATCTTGGAAGGCTTGCTCGCACTCTTTTGTCCATTCAAACTTTTTTCCCTTCCTTAGAGTAGCGTAGAAGGGGAGAGATCTTATTGCCGATCCAGCTAGAAATCTGGACAAGGCTGCCAACCTCCCATTGAGTTGTTGTACCTCTTTGACACAAGTCGGGCTCTTCATGTCGAGTATAGCCCGACATTTATCCAGATTAGCCTCGATTCCTCTTTGTGTGAGCATAAAACCCAAAATTTTGCCAGCTTATATGGCGAAAGTGCATTTTGCAGGATTGAGTCGCATGCCATGCCTTCTTATAGTGTCGAACACTTGGGCCAGGTTAGATAATAGCGTCTCCTCACTTTGTGTCTTTATTAACATATCATCCACGTAGACTTCCATGATTTTTTCGATATGATCCAAAAAGACCTTATTCATTAACCTTTGATAAGTAGCTCCCGCGTTTTTAAGACCAAAAGGCATGACGATGTAGTAGTAGTTTACTTTTGGGGTTAAGAATGAAGTTTTTTCTTGGTCGGATGGATACATTGGGATTTGGTTGTATCCCGAATATGCGTCCATAAACGAGAGGTATTTATATCCAGAGGAGGCATCTACCAGAGCGTCGATATTTGGGAGTGGATAAGGATCTTTCGGGCAGGCTTTGTTGAGATCAGTGTAGTCGGTGCACATTCGCCACTTCCCGTTTAATTTTTTCACCAAGACGATGTTAGCTAGCCGTAGTGAGTACTTGACTTCTCTTATGAATCCTGCCTCCAATAGAGCTTGTACCTGCTCTTCCACAGCTTGGGATCGTTCTGGTCTGAGCTTTCTTCGTCGTTGTTGTACTGGTCGAGACCCTGGGTAGACCGCCAACTTGTGGCACATTAATTTGGGGTCTATGCCTGGCATGTCTACAGCTTTCCATGCAAAGAGGTCGACGTTATCTCGTAAGAACTGTACGAGTAATTCTTTTATGTCTCCTCTTAGAATCGTACCAATATTGGTCGTTTTGTCAGGGATGTCTCCGATCTGGACTTTCTCTACTTTCCCTTTGGGTTGTGGGCGGAGTTCTTCTCGCCTCTGAACTCCCCCCAGTTCAATTGTGTGGACTTCTTCTCCTCACTTTTATCATCGTCCCGGGTGGCCAGGTACCGATCTAATTTCACTTCTCTTACTAATTTTTCTATGACATTTTTTAAGTCAAAACATTCGTTGGTGGAATGCCCGCGGATTCGATGGTATTCACAATATTCGGTCCGATTACCTCCTTTTTTTTTGCCTCTGAGTGGTCGAGCTGGGGGTATTTTTTCAGTGTGGCAAACTTCTCTGTAGACATCCACAAGGGACACCCGAAGAGGGGTGTAATTGTGGTATTTTTTGATTTTTTCTCCATGTCGATCTTCCTTCTTTTTGGACTCTTTATCCTTATCCCGGGAGTGATAGGTGGATCCAGATTTTGAGGTCTCTCCTAGCCGAGTGTTTTCCTCCATGTTAATGTACTTCTTCGCTCGTTCTTGCACTTCGTTCAGAGATGTGGGGTGTTTTTTTGATATAGATTGACTAAAAGGTCCCTCTTGCAAGCCATTGATGAGGCCCATAATGGCAGCCTCTGTTGGTAGGCTTTGTAAGTCCAAGCATGTTTTGTTGTTCCATGTAACTGCGAAGACTTTCCCGATCTCCTTGCTTAATTCCTAGTAAACTTGGGACGTGTTTAGCCTTATCTTTTTGCATGGAGAATCTGGCCAGAAACATCTTGGCTAAGTCGTCGAAGCTTGAGATGGACCTAGGAGGTAGGTTATCGAACCACCTAATTGCTGTCTTTGTTAAAGTAGTTGGAAAGGCTTTGTAGCGAACTGCATCTGAGGCATCGGTGAGATACATTCTACTTCTGAAATTGCTGAGATGATGGCTGGGATCTGTAATGCCATCGTACAAAGTCATATCCGAAAGTTTGAAGTCCTTAGGGATTTTGGTTTTCATGATCTCCCTAGTGAATGGATCTTGATCCTTGCGAGAGTTGTCCTCATGGGTGGATCGAGTAGCTTTGGCTTTGAGATCGGCTTCGAGTTTTAGAAGTTTATCTTCTAATTCTCGGCGTTGCCTTATCTCCCTTTGTAGATCCTTCCCAGCTTCTCGCTGATGTTGGGCTTCTTTTTCAAGTTGCTTTAAACGATCTTGAAGCGCCTCTATCGTTCTCGGATTTGGTGAGTCTTTGTTTCCGTTAGATTCCAGGGTATCTTTTGGTGTAGTGTCCGCATTTTTGTGCAGCATTCTATCCTCTAGATCTGAATCATGGTCATTGTCATGGTCATCCGCCATGGTAATGGGATGACTTCCAGGTTCCCCGGCAACGGCGCCAATGTTCTGAGGGTTACCTGAAACTGTAGGTCAATCTCGGATGAGATCCCCTGTGATGATCAGAGATGGTGTATCCGACTGTGAGTGGAGGCCGAAGTTGTCGTGTCTGACTTGTTGAACTTGGCTGCACTGTTGATCCTTCACCACCGGAGGGTGGGGGATACCTGCAAGGGACTCTGATGCTTAAGTTACCAAGGGTATTAAGCAGGTTTTTAGTAGAATCAGAGTATGAGTTATACCTGGGTGCTATAGTGTATTTATAATGGTGTGGAGTGACCTTTTTAGATAAGATAAGTTAGTTATCTTATCTTATCTTTTATCTTTTGGTGAGGTCAGCTTATCTTCAAGGAAACCGCCCTTCTCTCTGTAGGCTTAGGCTGCCTTTGGATTTGGGTCGTGTTCCTTGATCTGGGCCCTTTTTTGGGCTTTTTAGATGATTTGGCTGAGCTCTTTGAGAAGAGTTCGGGTTGTCTTAACCTGAAAAGGTCGGTCACTTTGTCTGTAGAACATCCCGGGTCGGACAACTCGACCCTGGGTATGAACAGGGGTCTTCAATAAGGTTGTGCAGTTGGAAAAAAGAAAAGGTGCTAGTGTGTTAACAACATTATCGAACTGGTAGATATAGAGTTGAATGACCGTAAGTTTACGTGGTTCAATAGGTCAATCGTGCAGTTAAATTATTAGAATATTGGTGAGTTTAGTTTCATTGTTATCATTTGGAGCACTTGGTTGAAAAGGAATGACAGAATTTTCAGGAATCAAGAATCAGATGTTGCAGGAGTAGTTAACAGGTCGATTAAGAGTTACAAAGATTGGAGTGATATTTGATCTTTTGGATTGTTGTGGCTTTTGTCGAAGATGATTAGGAATTAGTGTATTTTATCTATTTAGTACTTTTTTGTTGGGACGTTGATGCTCCACCTTATTGTGTTGAGCTTTTTATTTCAAAAAAAAAGTTATTTATTTTGCTAAGCTTGGATATTTGTTTGGTATAAAGCTCTAGGATTGCTTCTGGCTTCTCGGGGTCTTACTTCTTACATTACTAGGCACTGTTACCATACTGAGAATCTCCGGTTCTCATTCCACACTTTGTTATTATTTTTCAGATGTAGGATGCAACCTACCTCGATGAGTTGCTTGATGGTGACAGAATGGAGGACCTTATTCCATTTTGTTGTCATTTTGGTTATTTTGATTTGTTTTCTCACTTTTATATTTTTATTTACCCTAGAGACTTACCTTGAGAGAGATATTGTATAAGCCGTTTTACTTTAAAAACTCCGTATTGTCTGTATATAACTAGTCGGCTTAAACTCCACGAGCTGCGAATAGTTCTTTATGGCTATTATATTCTTATATCTATATATATTTGATGAGCAGATATTTTATACGCTTTTTGGCATCATTTTCACGTAGTTTTTATTATGTTTTGTTTAAGTTTTATTATATTTTCATAGGTTTTAGTGCAAAATTCATATTTTTAGATTTGACTTTGAGTATGTATGTTTTATGATGATTTCAGGTATTTTCTGGCTGAAATTGAGGAGCTTTGGAAAAGACTAATTCAGAGATAGAGAAAGGACTACAGATGCTATCAGATTCTGACCTCCATGCACTTGAAGGAGCATTTCTGGAGCCACAGAAGTCCAAATGGTACGCTCTCAACGTTTATGAAAAGCTAACATCCAGGGCTTTCCAGCAATATATAATGGTCTATACTTTGCTCTAGAAATGAAGGTCTAAAACTAGCATTCAATGCCAACACTTCACCCTCTTCCTGGCATTGGACGCCCAAAAGGGAGCAGCTGGCGTCCAACTCCCAAAAAGGAGTCCAAAGCTGGCGTTCAATGCCCTAGAGGAAGCATCAACTCGTGACTTCACTCAAGCTCAGCCCAAACACTCACCAAGTGGGCCCGAAAAGTTGATTTTTGCACTACATGACTAGTTTATCTTATTTCTGTAATTCTTAGTTATCAGATTAGTATTTAAAGGAGAAGATCACCCTTGTTTAGGATCTTTTTCCTCCTCCATTCAAATACATTACTATTTTCTGTAAGCTATGAGTCACAAACCTCCTAGGTTAAGGTTAGGAGCTCTGTTGATTTCTATAGATTAATAATATCATTGTTCTATTTCAATCTATGCTTGATTCCATTCTAAGATATATCTTCGTTCTTTATCCTGATGAATTGGGAGTGTAACTTGACCGTCATCCCTATTCTGCATGGGTTCTTGCAAGTCCTTGAAGGGATAGTACTGAACAACAAGCTTGATTATACATCTCTTAGATGGCTAATCCACGACTTTGTTAGGGACTTGGAGACATCAGTTCAGCCGAGGTACAAGGCAATTAGGGCCTTATTGGTAGAAGCTAGAATCATCGAGCAGCGTTCTCTGATTTGGAAGATCCAACCGTGTCTGTGGAATTTTGAGTAGGATCACCAAGGGAATTGACTGCAAGAGCTTCACCCCTGTTCAGATTGGATGACCACTGACTTGGCATTTGATCTGAAGCAGAGGAGATTAAATACCACGGACCTGGTGTTAATCACTTACAGCCTGCCATGGAATGAATTATCAGAAGTTGAAGTAGATAGTGAGAAAAGTTGATCCAAAAGGAGGAAGCATCTCCGAAGCCTCAACCGTTCTCTCATCACTAATTTCACACCACTTAAGTAGTTTTATCTTTATTTATTATGTTTTCATGCTTTTTTCCACAACAAATATATTTTCTATCCGCCTGACTAATATCTACAAGGTAGCCATTGCTTGTTCAAACCAATAATCTCTGTGGGATTGACCTTCACTCACCTGAGGTATTACTTGGACGACCCGGTACACTTGTCGGTCTATCTGTGCTAATATTGCAGAGTTAGTTTTGTGCACCACCCATATGGGTGTTGAACGCCCAGCTTCTGCGAACGCCAGCTTTATGCTCCTTCCTGGCGTTCAATGCCTGATCTCTACTTTTTTTGGGCGTTGAACGCTCATTAGGGATACCCTGTGTGGCATTCAACGCCAGGTTTCTGCTTCATGGCTGACATTCAATGTCTGCTGCATGCTCCCTGGCTAGTGTTCAACGCCAGTAATGCTGCTCATCTTGGGTGCTGAATGCCCACTCTTGCACCCTTGTCTGGCGTTCAACGCTAGCAAGGTACCTGCTCCAAGGTGTTCTGTCTTCAGTTCTAACTGTCTCTATTTCTGTTCTAACTACTGTACATGATCACAAACCTAAAGAAATAATTATGTAAAATAAAGGAAAAAACAGAAATAAATAATTATGGTTGGGTTGGCTCCCAACAAGCGCTTCTTTAACGTCACTAGCTTGATAGTTAGCTCCTTACGGAGATGGATAGGGTCTCAGAATTTCGCCCTTTACAGTGAACTTCTTCCCTGTGTTCTCATGTATGAGCTCCACATGCTCTAGAGACAGGATCTTGTTCACAATATGTGGAATGACTTGGTTGTCAGTGAAGACAACTCTCATGCCAGGTGAGAGGCCTTTAGTAGGGATTTTCTTGTCCCTCTAGCCCTTAGGTACTTTCTTCTTAGTACCAATGCTCTCAATGCTTGATGATGGCCTCCCAACACCAAACTTAGAGTTGGTATCTGGGGGTTCTATGTAGCTTTGCACTGAGAGAGAGGGTTGGAATACTAAGTGTTACATAACTGTCTCTTTTCTGTCCAAGGGAGAATTGGGGTCAGGCATCTTGAACAAGATGTGGTCTTCCCATAACTATAGAATCAGCTCTCCCTTTGTTACAAAAATGATGGCATTGGGAGTTGCTATGAAGGGTCTTCCAAGGATGATGGATTCATCCTCTTCTTCCCTAGTGTCCAAGATTATAAAATCTGCAGGGACGTAAAGGTCCTAAACCTTTACTAAGACATCCTCTACCAGACCATATGCCTTTTTCATTGACTTGTCTGTCATCTCTAGTGAGATTCTTGCAGCTTGTACCTCAAATATTCCCATCCTCTCCATTACAGGGAGTGGCATGAGGTTTATACTTGACACTAAGTCACACAGAGCCTTCTCAAAGGTAATGGTACCTATGGTACAATGAATTACAAAGCGTCCGGGATCCGGCAGCTTCCAAGGTAGTTTCTTCTGAACCAAGGCATTGAGTTCCTTGGTGAGCACTAGAGGTTTTTCCTTCAATGTCTCTGTTTACAATAGCTTGGCATTTAACTTCATGAGGACTCCTAGGTACCGAGCAACTTGCTCTTCCCTAGTTTCCCCTTCCATATCAGAGGAGGAGTAATCTTCGTAATCCATAATTTGTAACAAGGCATTCAATGGAAGTTCTATGGTCCCTTTGTGAGCCTTAGTTGCCTTCAGTTCTTTAATAAGGGAGTTTTTAGTGGGTGTTGAACGTCCAGCTGCCCCATTACTAGCGTTCAACGCCAGCTTTTGTGCCACTTTAGGCGTTGAACGCCCAGTAAGGACTCCCTTACAAGCGTTCAACGCCAGGGATGACTCTTCTTTGGGCGTTGAATGCCCAGTAAGGACTCAATTACTGGCGTTCAATGCCAGGGATGGCTCCTCTTTGGGTGTTAAACGCCCAATTACTGGCGTTCCATGCCAGAGCATCCCCTTCAGATTCGGCCTCAACTTCTACAGTGATGGCCTTACACTCTTCCCTTGAGTTAATAGACTGTTAGGAGATGTCTCAGGGATTCTCTTGCTCAGCTGACCAATTTGTACCTCCAGATTTCAGATAAAGGACCTAGTTTCTGTTATAAAACTAATAGTGGTCTTATAGAGTTCAGAGACAATGGTTGCCAAGTCAGAGAGGCTCTGCTTAGAAGTCTCCATCTGTTGCTGAGAAGGTGGGAATGGTGGTCTGTTGTTGAACCTATTCTAGGTTCTTCCATCTTGGTTGTTGTTGAAGCCTTGCTGAGGCTTCTATTGATCCTTCCATGAGAAGTTAGGATGATTCCTCCATGAGGAGTTGTAGGTGTTTCCATAGGGTTCTCCTATGTAATTCACGTCTTCTATTGTGGGTTAATCTGGATCATAAGCATCTTCTTCATAGGAGGTGTCTTGAGTGCTACCAGCTGCAGCTTGCATTCCAGTCAAATGCTGAGACATCATATTGACCTGTTGGGTCAAGATCTTATTCTGAGCTAATATGGCATTCAGAGTGTCAACCTCTAGAACTCCTTTCTTCTGAGCTACCCCATTGTTCACAGGGTTCCTCTCAGAAGTGTACATGAAATGGTTGTTTGCAACCATTTCAATTTGTTCTTGTGCCTCTTCTGGCGTTTTCTTCAAGTGGAGTAATCCACCAGCAGAATGGTCCAAGGACATCTTGGACATCTTAGATAGACCATCATTGAAGATACCTAGGATAGTCCATTCTGAGAGCATGTCAGGAGGACATCTCCTGATCAGTTGCTTGTATCTTTCCTAAGCTTTATAGAGGGATTCACCCTCTTTTTGTCTGAAGGTTTGAACTTTCACTCTGAGCTTGCTCATCTTTTGAGGTGGAAAGAACTTGACCAAGAAAGCATTGACCCACTTTTCCCAAGAGTCTAGGATTTACTTACGTTGGGAATCCAACCATATCCTAGCTTTGTCTTTAACAACAAAAGGGAAAAGCATAAGTCTGTAGACCTAAGGATCCACTCCATTGGTCTTAACAGTATCAC
Organism: Arachis ipaensis; assembly: GCF_000816755.2. Lineage (NCBI taxonomy): Eukaryota > Viridiplantae > Streptophyta > Magnoliopsida > Fabales > Fabaceae > Arachis > Arachis ipaensis. The sequence continues at coordinate 61,466,177 of NC_029788.2, forward strand.
AGATTGCAATTCTGTTGCATTAGAGAGACTAAGTGAAGCTTTAGTTCAATGTTGTTTGCTCTAATGGCAGGTATGGAGATGCTTCTTCCATAGAAGTTAGAAGTGGGTGCAGTGAAGTCACCAAGAACCTTACTTGTAACTCCTCCATTATTCGGATCAGCTGCCATGTTAGTACCTTTTAGTACTTTCAACTTCTTGTTCGAAAAGTTCTGTAAGGTCTCCTTCAGAGTGTTGTTCTTTAACTTGTTATAAATGCCTCCTTAGAGTCCTCTTAGGTTCAAGGTCAGGATCAAAGAGAGGTTCTTTATCTCTATTCCCGCTCATAAACAAGAAAAAAAACCAAGAAAGAAGGAGAATGGGAGCTTCTTTGTCAAAGTATAGAGGACTCCCTGTGAGATATGAAGAAGAAAAAAGAATGAGGGTAGAAAAATGAGAGAAAGAATTCGAATGAGAGTGGTAGAAGAATTTGAAAATTAAGAAGTAAAAAGGGAAACTAGAATTAAAACATTTTTGTTTTTATTTTGATTATTAATTGAATTCGAAAAATAAGAAGAAAATTAAAAGCTAATTAACTAAAAGGATCTGAAATTTAAATTAGTGATTTTCGAGAAAGAAGAGAGAGAATGAGGTAAGAAGTTTCAAAAATAGAAGAGATAGGAATTAGTTAGGAAGTTTTCAAAAAGAAGAAAGAGAAATGAGAGTATTAAAGAGATACCAAACTTTTAAAATTAAAATAAGATAAACAAGTAACTAATTAAGAAAGATTTGAAAATAAGATAAGATAGGAGATTTGACAGAGATTTAATTTTAAAAATTTTGAAATGTAAAGTTGGAAAGGAAATGTAAACAAGATAAGATAAGAATTGAAAAGATTTGAAAAAGATTTGATTTTGAATTTTGAAATTGAAACAAGATAAGATATAGGTTTGAAAAAAAGTTAAAAAGATAAGATAGGAAAGAACCAAATTAAAAGAAAGATATGATAAGATTTGAAATTTTTTTTAAAAAGGATAGGATTTAAAATTTAAAATTTGACTTCAATAATAAGAAAATACCAAACTTTAAAATTTTTAAATTAAAATAAAAAATAAAGCAAGATTTTCAAAATTTTTGAATAAAGATAGAAAAGATATTTTTTTATTTTTTGAATTAGTGAAGAAAGAGAAAAACAACCAAAAGACACCAAACTTAAAATTTTTAGACAAAAGACACTAGTTTTACAAAAATTTTAAAGAAAAACACTAAAAGACATCAAACTTAAAAATGTTAAGATCAAAACAAGAAAAGAAACAAGAAAACTTGAACACCAAGAAGAACAGTCAAGAATAATTTTTGAAAACTTAAAGAAATTAAAGAACAGACAAAGGACACCAAACTTAAAAGTTGACACTAGACTCAAACAAAAGATCAAGATTACTAAAGAAAAGAAAAGATTTTTGAAAAATTTTTGAAAAAGAAAACAAAAGAGTAAAAAGTACCTAATCTAAGCAACAAGATAGTCCGATAGTTTGTCAAACTCGAACAATCCCCGACACGGCGCCAAAAACTTGGTGCACGAAATTGACTCCACAATATTCGCACAGATAGACCGGCAACTGCACCGGGTCGTCCAAGTAATACCTCACGTGAGTGAGGGTGATAAACCCCATTTTTAGGGTTTATCCTGTGTTGAATTTAGAGGATTTTATCAACTTTTTCCACATTTATTCACTAAAATAGCATGGTTTTTTAAATTCTCCTTAAATTGTGCTTAAGAGTGAAAATATGCTTTTTAGGATTAAAAATTGATAAATTTGATTCACTTTAATTCCATTTGATGCCTTCATATGTTTGTTAAGTGATTTCAGGTTTAGAAGGCAAAGATTGGATTGAAGGAATGAAGAAAAAGCAAGTAAAAATGGAGAATTCTTGAAGAAATGAGGATTTGCTAAATTCAGGGCAACATATATACGTGGCCCATGCGTATACATGGGAAGGAAATCTGCCATGCGAAGCACATACGTGGCCCACGCGTACGCGTGGGAAGCAGCACGTGACCAACTTAAAGGCAATACATTAGGGGCGATTTTTGAGCCATCCAAGCCCAAATCCAACTCATTTCTGATGCTATTAAACCCAAGAATTGAAGAGGGAATGAACCAAGTAGTCATAGTTTAGTTTCTCATCATATTTTAGGTTAGAATTGTAGAGAGAGAAGCTCTCCCTTCTCTCTAGAATTTAGGATAGTTTAGGTCAAATTTTCTTAGATCCAAGTTTTAATTCTTGTTTTTAGATAAACTCTCTTTATATTTTATTGTTATATTGCCTCAATTTTCTTAGCTTTCCTTATTAATTTTCCTATTTTTCCATTTTTACTTTCATGAACTCTTGTTAGATTTTTATTTTCTTTTAATTCAATTTTATGTTTCCATATCTTTTTATGTTTATCTTAATTGCTATTGTTGATTTCTTGGTTATGTTAGTTATAGCTTTTATAATTCTTACAATTTATGATGTTTACTTTTATTGCACTCGAGGTGCTTGATAAAATATTTCCATTAGTATTAGAGTAGTTTTCTATACTCTTGGCCTAAGCTAAGAGAATTGAGTGACCTTGAGTCATTGGGTCTAATTGGATTGGTGATTTGGGTCCCTTGTTGATCAATTTGATATCCATTGACACTAACCTACTACTAAGTCAATTAGTTGCTAGGTTGGGACTTATAGTTGATGTTAATCAAGCCTATTTGACTTACTTCAAGCATAGAAGTAGACTTAATGGGTTTATCCCTCATAATTGTCAATATATGGTTGTTAGACAAGGATGGTGATCTCAATTCCTATGCCTTAGCCAAGAGTTCTTTTCCTTTCCTTTATTAGTTAATTGTCATTTACTTTCTTGTTATTTAGTTTTCTTGTCAATCACCAAACCAAAACCCCCATGCTTCTTCATAGCCAATAATTGAGCACTTTGTTGCAATTCCTTGAGAGATGACCCGAGGTTTGAATACTTCAGTTTATTTTTATTGGGGTTTGTACTTGTGACAAACAAAAAAATTAAACTTTGATTGAGGATTGTTTGTCGGTTGGGAGCTATACTTCGACGAGATTATTTTGTGAAAATTCCTAACCGACGATAACCTTATATCATCGATCGCACAGAGATTGTTGGTTTGACCAAGCAATGGCTACCTTGTAGATCTTAGTCCGTCGGATAGAAAATATAGTTGTTGTGGAAAAACGCATAAAAACAGAATAAATAAAGTGTTACCAGATTGGTGTGAAATCAATGATGAGTGAAAGGTTGAGGCTTCAGAGATGCTTCCTCCTTCTGGATCAACTTTTCTCACTATCTACTTCAACTTCTGATGATTCATTCCATGGCAGACTGTAAGTGATTAACACCAGGTCAGTGGTCATTAATCTCCTTTGCTTCAGATCAAACGCCAAGTTAGTGGTCATCCAATCTGAACGGGGGTGAAGCTCTTGCAGTCCACTCCCTTGGTGATCCTACTCAAAATGCCGCAGACATGGTCGGATCTTCCAGATCAGAGAATGCTGCTTCACGATTCTAGCTTATACCACAAAGGCCCTAATCGCCCCGTACCTCAGCTGAAGTGATGTCTCCAAGTCCCCAACGAAGTCGTGGATTAGTCGTCTAAGAGATGTATAATCAAGCTTGTGGTTCGGTACTATCCCGTCAAGAACTCACAAAAACCCATGTAGAATAGGGATGACGGTCAAGTTACACTCTCAATTCATTAGGATGAAGAACGAAGATACATCTTAGAATGAAATCAAGCATAGATTGAAATAGAATAGTGATATTATTAATCCATAAGAATCAGCAGAGCTCATAACCTTAACCTAGGAGGTTAGTGACTCATAGCTTACAGAAAAGTAATGAAAGGTTCGAATGGCAAAGGTTAGGTAGAAGATCCTAAACATGGTTGATCTTCTCCTATATATACTAATATAATAACTAAGAAGTACAAAAATATGATAAACTAGGTTGATAGTGTGAAAATCCACTTCTAGGGCCCACTTAGTTAGTGTTTCGCTGAGCTAAGGGTGACTCCACGAGCTAGTACACTTCTTGGGGGTTGAACACCAACTTTGGACTCCTTTTTGGCCGTTGGACGCCAGCAGCTCCCTTTAGGCGTCCAACGCCAAGAAGAGGGTGAAGTGCTGGCGTTGAACGCCAGTTTTAGACTTTCATTTCCAGAGCAAAGTATGGACCATTATATATTGCTGGAAATCTCTGGATGTTAGCTTTCCAATGCCATTGAGAGCACGCCATTTAAACTTCTGTAGCTCCAAAAATGCTCCTTCGAGTGCATGGAAGTTAGAATCCGATAACATATGTAGTCCTTTATCTTTCTCTAACTCAGACTTTTCCAAAGCTCGTCAATTTCAGCCAGAAATTACCTGAAATCATCATAAATTGCAACAACTCAAAGTAGAATCCTAAAATGTGAATTTTACACTAAAACCTATGAAAATATAATAAAACTTAAACAAAGCATAACAAAAACTATATGAAAATGATGCCAAAAAGTGTATAAAATATCCGCTCATCAGAACACCAAACTTAAACTGTTGCTTGTCCCCAAGCAACCAAAAACAACGTAGGATTAAAAGAAGTGGAGGATACAATAAATATCAGAGATTTCAATGAAGCTCAATTTCAAGTAGATGAGCGGGACTAGTGGCTATTCACTTTTGAATTGTTTTGGCATCTCACTTTCCTTTGAAGCTCAGAATAATTGGCATCTTTAGAAACTCAGAATCCAGATGATATTATTGACTCTCCTAGTTCAATTCTTTTTTATTCTTGAACACAGCTTCTTTTGAGTCTTTGCGGTGACCCTAAGCGTTTTGTTTTCCAGTATTACAACCGGATACATAAACGCCACAGACACTTAACTAGGTGAACCCTTTCGGATTGTGATTCAGCTTTGCTAGAATCCCCAGCCAGTGGTGTCCAGAGTTCTTAAGCACACTCTTTTGCTTTGGATCACGACTTTAACTGCTTAGTCTCAAGCTTTTCACTTGACACATTCATACCACAAGCATATAGTTAGGGGAGCAGCTCATTTGAACTGTTTAGGCCAATATTTTGTTTTTTTTAGGCCCTCTTAACCATTGATGCTCAAAGCCTTGGACCCTTGCTCTTGCCTTTTGGTTTAAAGAGCTATTGGCTTTTTCTTTTTGCTTTTGCTTCTCTTTTTTTCGCCTCTTTTTTTTTTCTTTTTTTCTTTTTTTCTCATTTTTCTTTCTTTTTTTCTTTCTTTTTGCTGCTTTTTCTTGCTTCAAGAATCAATTTTGGATTTTTTAAATTACCAATAATATTTCTCCTTTTTTATCATTCTTTCAAGAGCCAACATTCTTAACTCCAGCATCAATTATGGACTATTTATTCATGCATTCAGAAAGTAAAAGCAATGCCACCACATCAAAATAATTGAACTATTGTTATGATATAACTTGAAATTCATGTACCTCCTTATTCTTTTTCAAATAAAATTTTTCTTTTAAGCAAGGTGAGAGATGCATGGAATATTTCATGGCTTTAATACATAGATAAAGACGATCATGCACTAGAAATAGGAAATAAACATAAAACATAATAGAAAATAGAAAATAACATAGGCAAGGGAATAAGGGGAATGGGACCACCTTAGTGACGGTGGCTACTACTCCCTCTTTGGGATCCAATGGAGCGTTTAAGCTCTTCTATGTCTTGTTCTTGTCTTTGTTGCTCTTCCCTCATAGCTCTTTGATCTTCTTTTATTTCATGGAGGATAGTGGCTTGATCTTGATGTTCCAACCTCACTTGCTCCATATTTGAGCTCACTTCCATTATTGGGGTGTTCAGTTGATCTCAACAATTTTGGGGAGGAAAATACATCTCTTGAGGTATCTCATGGATTTCTTGTTGAGGCGGCTCTATATGCTCTTGTTGAGGTGCATGTGTAGGCTCTCTAACATGCTCCATCCTTCTTTTCATGATGGGCTTGTCTTCTTCAATGGGGATGTCTCCTTCTATGACAATTCCTACTGAATTGCATAAGTGACATATGAGGTGAGGAAAGTGGAGGCAAGTGCCGCTCCCTTCCCCTTCCTTTAGGTTTCACCAGTCTTTGGTGCCATACTTAAGAGTGGTAGAAGTAAAAAAGAAAAGCTTTTGCAACACCAAACTTAAGAGTTTTGCTCGACCTCGAGCAATTATGAACAATTGGGAAGAAGAGAGTAAAAATAGAGGGAGGAAAGGGGAGGGGTGAATGATAGGTGAGGTAGGTGTATAATCTATGGACCCCACCGATCTTGAGAGGCTAAGGAATCAAATTTCCTGCCCCCTTGTGGGCGTTGAACGCCCAGCCTCTGCTCCCTGGCTAGCGTTCAACGCTAGCTTCTTGTCTCATTTAGGGCATTGGACGCCCATGAAATCCTCTTCTCTGTCGTTCAACGCCAGGTTACTGCCCCTTATAGGGCGTTGAACGCCCACTAGGGACTCCCTGGCTGGCGTTCAACGCCAGCAATGATGCTCTTCTTGGCTGTTGAACATCCAATAAGGACTCCTTGGTTGGCGTTCAACGCTAGCAATGATGCTTTTCTCGGGCGTTGAACGCCCCTCTTGCCTCATTGACTAGCGTTTAACGCGAGCAAGGGACTTACTCCAGGGTGTTCTGTTTCCATCTCTAGAAGTCTCTGGCTCTGTTCTGACTACTGCACATGATCACAAACATAAATGAATAATTATGTAAAGAAACTTAAAGAAAAACAGAAATAACTAATTATGGTTGGGTTGCCTCCCAACAAGCGCTTGTTTAACGTCATTAGCTTGACACTTGATTGTTGACTTTCTTTCTGTTCTTCCAGTTGGTTAACAGAAACGACTCCTTGGGAGAAAAGTAGGAGATTAGTGCCCTCAGATTTGAATTCCTCCTAACAAGCTTTCTTTTAGCATGATGAGCTTGATTCTCCTTGCTTGTTAGGGTAGCGGTTGTATTGTTTCTCCATCCCCTATGCATCTTCCTCTTGTGACCTTCCTCTTTGGTGTGTGGTGACTGCCCAATACTAAACCTAAGTTTGATGTCTGGGGAAACTGTGTGAGTTTTCACCAAGAGAGGAGGCTTCAGTATTGTACTCTGCAAGGAAGTACCTCCTTTGTCAGGGGGTAGTGAAGGCTTCAAGACCTTGATAATCATGTAATCCTTTTGTAATCTTAGCACCAATTCGCCTCTCTCAGCATCAGAGAGGTTTCTTCCAGTAGAGAGAGACCATTACTCTAAAACCTCAGCAAAAGGAATATTGATTTGCATCCTTTTAGAGCCTTCCAAGGATAGTGAGCAATGCTCGTCCTTGGTCTCCTTTTAGGGCATCTGAGGGTGTGGTACTTCAGGCTTTCTTCCCAAAAGAGGGGCGTGCAACAATGTGCTTCCAGCCTCTTCTTGAGCCTCTTTTGCATTTAGTTCCTCAATAGTGTGTACTACCTTAGGCTCGGCCTCCTTGGTAATAATGAGGGCCTGGCACTCTTCCCTTGGATTCACCTCGGTAACTCTGGGAAGAGTGTTAGGGTTTCTTTAAACTTTTTTAGGAAGGTTCCTCTAAATGGCTACACTACACTCCTTAATAAGAATCACTGTCTCTACTTCCCTCCAATCCTTCTTGTTATTTAGTATTTTCTTCATGAACTTAGCATATGAAGGAATTTGTTCAAGAGCCTCTTCAAAGGGGATTTTGATCTCCAGCTTCTTGAAAGCTTATAAGAATTTGGCAAATTGCCTATCCTTTTCTGCTTTCTAGAGTATTTGAGGGTATGGTAAGTTGGCCTTGTACTCAAGGGCTGGTGCACAAATCCTCACACCTTCGTACAGCTGTACCAGTAAGTGTACTGGGTCATCCAAGTAATACCTGAGTGAGTCAGGGTCGATCCCACAAGGATTGTGGTTTGAAGCAAGCTATGGTTATCTTGCAGATCTTAGTCAGGCGAATGGAAGAGTTGTTAGATATGGATTTGTATTTGTGAGATCTAAACAAAGTTGACATGTAAATAAAGAAAATGGTATAAAATACTCTGTGAATTAAATGGAATCAGTAATAGGAATATGCTTAAGGATTGGAGTTGCTTTGTCTTTCTGAATTAACTCTGGTATTACTGTCTTCATTGCTTGTGAGTGATTTCTTATATGGCAGGCTGTATGTGATCAACGCCATTGGCCGTGGTCATCAACCTCCTCTATTTCAGATCAAATGCCATTGGTATGGTCATCTAATCTGAACGAGGGTGAAGCTCTAGCAGTTCATTCTCTTTGGTGATCCTACTCAAAATGCCACAGACAAGGTCAAATCTTCCATATCAGAGAATGCTGCTTCTTTTGGGTTCTAGCCTCTACCACAGAGACCCTAATCTCCATAGAAATCGGCTGAACTGGTGTCTCGTGAAGTCCCCAACGATGTCGTGGATTGGCCCTCTGAGAGATGTATAATCAAGCTAGTGATTCGCGCTTTCCAGCCGCATATTCACACAAACCCAAGTAGACACGGGTGGTTGTCAGGCACGTGGTCCTAGTATGATGAATAGAGCTGATTGTCACTGATCATCCTATTCCCCATGTTGAAGAACGAGTATACATCTTTGAATTAAATCAAACACGAATGGAAGAGAAACTGTAATACTTTTATTAATTCATAGGACTCACCAGCGCTCCTCCCCTCAACCTAGGAGGTTTAGAAACTTATACTGATAGGAAAATACAATGAGAGGATTCAAAAATATGGTAAAAAATGGCTGAAGATCCTTAACATAGAGTGATCTTCTACTTTAAATACTAAACTAATGACTAGTAAGGGTAAAACAGTATTTTTAGTGCTTTAATCCATTTTTAGGGCCCACTTGGTGAGAGTTTGGGCTGAGTTTTGATAAAATCCATGTGCTAGAAGGCATCTAGGGCATTAAACACTGGCTAGGGTGCCTCTTTAGGCATTTGGATGCTGCTCTCTTCTCCTTGGGCGCTGGACGCCTGAAAGGGGGCACGAGGCTGACGTTGGACGCCAGTTTTGGTCCTTTTAAACTGAGTCAAAGCATGAACTATTATATATTGATGGAAACCTATGGAAGTCAGCTTTCAATATCCGTTAAGAACTCTCTATTTGGATACTAAACAAAACATACTAAAAACTATATGAAAATGATGCCAAAAAGCATATAAAATATCCGCTCATCACAACACCAAACATAAACTGTTGCTTGTCCCTAAGCGACTAAAAACACAATAGGATAAAAGGAGTATTAAGATATAATAAATCTCAAAGTTTTTAACGAAGCTCAGTTTCAATTAGATAAGTTGGACTTAGTAGCTCTTTGCTTCTGAATAGTTTTGGCATCTCACTATCCATTAAAGCTTAGAAGTGTTAGCATCTCTAGGAACTTATAATCCAGATTATATTATTGACTCTCCTAGTTTAGTTCTTTTTTATTCTTGAACACAGCTTTTAGAGTCTTGGTTGTAACCTTAAGCACATTGTTTACATGGGTGAACCCTTTCGGATTGTGATTTAGCTTTGCTAGAATCCCCAGATAGTGGTGTCCAGAGATCTTAAGCACACTCTTTTTGCTTTAGACCACGAATTTAACCGCTCAGTCTCAAGCTTTTTACTTGACACCTTCACGTCACAAGCACATGGTTAGGGACAGCTTGATAGAGCCGCTTAGGCTAGGATTTTATTCCTTTAGGCCATCCTATCCATTAATGCTCAAAGCCTTGGATCCTTTTACCCTTGCCTTTTGATTTAAAGGGTTATTGCCTTTTTCAATCTGCCCTCCTTTTCCTACATTTTTGGGCAGTAATGGATTTTTCTCTTTATTTATTTTTTCGGCATTTTTTTCGCATGCATTAATTTTTTTTCTTTTGCAACATGCTTTTTCTTTTTTTTTTTGCTGCTTTTTCTTGCTTCAAGAATCAATTTTTTGGATTTTTCAAATTACCAAAACTATTTTTCCTTTTTCATCATTCTTTCAAGAGCCAACATTCTAAAATTCCAACTTCAAATATGCACTGTTTATTCATGCATTCAGAAAACAAAAGCAATGCCACCACATCAAAATAATTGAACTATTCTTATTTTAAACTTGAAATTTATGTATCTCTCAATTCTTTTCAAATAAAATTCTCTTTTAAGCAAGGTAAGAGATATATGGAACATTTTATAGCCATAAGACATAAATGCAAATGATCATGCAACAAGAACAAGAGAACAGACAACACAATATAACAGAAAACACAAAAATACAAAACAAAAGGAGGTAAAGAGAATGAATCCACCTCTAAAGGTAGCGGCTAGTACTCCTCCTTGAGGGTCTAATGTAGTGTTTGATCTCTTCAGTGTCACTCTTTTGTCTTTGTTATCCTTCCCTTATAGCCCTTTAGGAGTGGTAGAAGTCAAAGAGTAAAGCTTTTGCAACACCAAACTTAATTTTCTTACTCGTCCTCAAGCAAATATGAACAATGGGGAAGAATATGGTAGAAGAGGGTGGTGTAGGTGAGGATTCTGTGGGACCTACTGGTCCTGAGAGGCCAGGGCAATTGAACTCCCTGCCCTCCATATGGACGTTGAATGCCCAGCTGCTACACCATGGCTGGCGTTGCCAGCTTCCTCCCATTTGTGGTGTTGAACGCCTAGGAAGAACCTCCTTCCTGGCATTCAACACCAGGTCTTCTGCCTTTTTGGGCGTTGAACGCGCAGCCTGGCTTCCTGGCTAGCATTTAACGCTAGCTTGTTGCTCCCCAGAGGGCGTTGAATGCCCACTCTGGCTCCTTGTCTGGCGTTCAATGCTAGCAAGGTCTCTGCTCCAGGGTGTTCTGTTTCCTATTCTAACTGTTTCTATTTCTGTTCTAACTACTGCACATGATCACAAACATTAAAAAGCAAGGGAAAACTCTAAAAATAAACAAAAATAAACTCAAATGAAAATAAACAAAAGAAATAGGAACAGAAATACTCTACTCATGGTTAGTTGCCTCCCAACAAGCTCTTCTTTAATGTCATTAGTTTGACACTCAATTTCTGACTTTCTTCCTCTTTTTCTAGTTGGTTAACAGAAATGACTCCATGGGAGAAGAGGAGGAGATTAGTGCCCTCAGAATTGAATTCTTCCTAACAAGCTTTCTTTTAATGTGATGAGCTTGATTCTCCTTGCTTCTTAGGGTAGGGCTTGTATTGTTTCTCCATCCTCTATATATTTTCCTCTTGGGACCTTCCTCCTTGGTGGGTGATGACTTTCCAACACCAAACTTAAGTTTGATATCCGGGGAAACTGTATGAGTTTTCATCAGGGGAGAAGGCTCCAGTATTGTACTCTGCATAGAAGTACCTCCATTGTCAGGGGGGGAGTGGAGGTTGAAGGACCTTGATAACCATGTAATCCTTTTGTAACCTCATTACTAATTCACCTCTCTCAGAATCAGAGAGGTTTCTTCCAGTAGATAGAGACCATTGTTCCACAACCTCAACAAAAGGAATATTGATTTGCATCTTTTCAGAACCTTCCAAGGATTGTGAGTATTGCTCATCCTCGGCCTCCTTTTGGGGCATCTGAGGGTGCGGTACTTCAGGCTTTCTTCCCAAAAGTGAGACGTGCAACAATGTGCTCTCAGCCTCTTCTTGAGTCTCTTCTTCATTTAGTTCCTCAATAGTGTATACCATCTGAGGCTCAGCCTCCTTGGTACTAATGAAGGCTAAACACTCTTCTCTTATCTGTTCAGACAAGTTCTGTTTAACTTGACTCAACTATGCCTCTATATTCTTGTTAGATGCTTAGGCTTCTTGCAACATCTCTTGCAATTTCAATGTTTATTGTGTAAGGGAGTGCAGTTGCTGGGTTAATGACTCACTTTGCTCAGGAGGGTCTGACTCAGTGGACACTGTCTTAACCTATCCTTTCATTGGAGTCTCATTAGATGAATACAGATGCTGATTGCTGGCAACTGTCTCAATGAGCTTGTGAGCTTCTTCAATAGTGTTGTTCATGTGGATTGAACCACCAGCAGAATGGTCTAAGGACATCTTAGCCGTATCTGTGAGTCCATAATAGAAGATGTTTAACTTTACCCATTCTAATAATATTTCAATAGAGCATTTTTGTAGCATCATCTTATATCTCATCCAAGCATCATAAAGGAATTCATTATCTCCTTGTTTGAAGTCTTGGATGTCCAGTCTCAGCTAGGTCAGCTTCATTGGAGGAAAGTATTGATTCAAAAACTTGTCAACCAGCTGATTCCATGTCTTCAAGCTAGGCTTGGATTGGTTGTCTAACCACCTCTTTGCCTGGTCTTTAACAGCAAAGGAAAAAAGCATCAGTCTGTAGACATCCTGGTCTACTCCCTCAGTGTACACTGTGTTAGCATATTACAAGAATTCTACAAGGAATTCAATGGGCTCTTCTTGTGAAAGTCCATGAAATTGGCAGTTTTGCTGCACTAGATTGATTAACTGTGGGTTGAGCTTAACTACTCCAACAGGAGGTATGCTAATGCTGCTTCCATAAAAGTTAGGAGTGGGGGTTGTATAAGATCCCAAAGTTCTTTTGAATTGTTCATCTCCATTTGGGTTCATGATGAACTCTTCCTATTCTTGTACATTCAGTCAGGAGACAAGGAAGTGGGGAGGTGTGTGTCTCTATATTAGAGTATAGAGCACTTCTAGTAAGATATCTTGAGAAGACAAGAAGAATGGAGGTAGAGGGAGAGAGATGAAATATTTTTTTCAAAACTTAAATAAATAAATAAAATAAAAATAGAAAACTAATTCAAAAATAAAAAAATAATTAAGAAATTTCGAAAATTAGAAGAGAGAGGAATTAGTTAGTAAGTTTTGAAAAAGAAGAGAGAAAATAAGTAACTAATTAAGAAAGATTTGAAAATAAGATAAGATATAAGATTAGAAAAGATTTAATTTTAAGAATATTTGAAAAAGTCAACAAGATAAAATAAGAATTGAAAAGATTTGAGAATGATTTAATTTTAAAATTTTAGAAGAAGATAAGATAGAAAAGATCTTAAATTAAAGATGAGATAAGTTAGATAAGATAAGGAAGTTAAGAAAAGATAAATTTTAAATTAAAAAGATTTGAAATCAAAATCAAAAAGTTAGTTTCTAATTTGAAAAGATTTGAAATTTAAATTTCAAAAGAATGATAAGATAAGAAATAATCAATTTTAAAAGAAAAAATTTGAAAAGAAGTTGAAGAAGATAAGATTTGAAATTTGAATTTTGTAAAAGATTTGAGTTTAAAATTTGAAATTTGAATTTTAAATTTTGAATTTTGAAATTTGAAATTTAAAATTTGAAAATTGAATTTTGAAAACTTGAATTTTGAAACTTTGAATTTTGAAATAAGATAGGATAAGAATTTGAAATTTGAAATTTGAAATTTGAAATTTAAATTTTGAAACTTTGAATTTGAATTTTAAAATTTGAATTTTGAAAAAAGATAATATAAGATTTTTGAATTTTTTTAAGAAAGATAAAAAGTTAAGATAAAATTTTGAAAAAGAAATGATTTTTTTGAAAAGATTTGATTTTGAAAACATTTGAATTTTGAAATTTAAAACTAAGATAAGATAAGATAAGATAAAAATTTTGAAATTAAAATTTGAATTTTTAATTAAAAATTTTGAAAAATCAATAAAAAAATAAGAAAAGATATTTTATTTTTTTGATTTTTGAATTTAATGAGGAAAGAGAAAAAAAACAAAAAGACACCAGACTTAAAATTTTTAAAATTTTAAGACAAACACCAAGACAAATACAAGAACACTTTGAAGATTAAAAAGAATACCAAGAACAAGACTCAAAAAATTCAAAGAACACAAGAACATGTAAAAGACACCAAACTCAAAATTTTTGAAAAACAAACACACAATTTTCGAAAATTTAAAGAAAATACACAAGAAGACACCAAACTTAAAGATTGACAAAAGATTTAAACAAAAGACACTAATTTTGAATTTTTTTTGAAAGAGACACCAAGAAATTCAAAACTTTTACCAAGAACAAGAACTAAAGACTCGAACAAAAGGTAAAGATTAATAAAGAAAAGAAAATATTTTTGAAAAAAATTTGAAACAGAAAACAAGAAATAGGTAAGACTCAAAGTAAGAAAAATCAAAAGAAAATACATAGCCAAAAACAGAAAAGGTTTAGAAAATAATTTTTGAAAGAAAACAAAAAAATTCAAACTTTAAGCAAGAACCAGAAAAAATCAAAAGACTCAATTAAAAAAAGATCAAGAAAAGAAAATATTTTTGATTTTTTCGAAAATAGGAAGAAGAAAATAAAAGTAGAAAAGCTAAAAAAATTAAAGATAATACCTGATTTAGGGAACAAGATAATCCGTCAGTTGTCCAAACTCGAACAATCCCCAGCAACGACACCAAAAACTTGGTGCACAAATCCCGATACCTTCGTACAGCTGTACTAGCAAGTGCACTGGGTCGTCCAAGTAATACCTAAGCGAGTCAATGTTGATCCCACGAGGATTGTGGTTTGAAGCAAGCTATGGTTATCTTGCAGGTCTTAGTCAGTCGAATGGAAGAGTTCTTGGATATGGATTTGTATTTGTGAGATCTAAACTAAGTTGACATGTAAATAAAGAAAAGGGTATAAAATACTCTGTGAATTAAATGGAATCAGTAATAGGAATATGGCTAAGGATTGAAGTTGCTTTGTCTTTCTAAATTTACTCTGGTATTACTATCTTCTTTGCTTGTGAGTGATTTCTTCTATGGCAGCCTGTATGTGATCAACGCCATTGGCCGTGGTCATCAATCTCCTCTATTTCAGATCAAACGCCATTGGCCATGGTCATCCAATCTGAACGAGGGTGAAGCTCTAGCAGTTCATTCTCTTTGGTGATCTTACTCAAAACGCCACAAACAAGGTCGAATCTTCCGGATCAGAGAATGCTGCTTCTTTTGGGTTCTAGCCTCTACCACAGAGACCCTAATCTCCTCGGAAATTGGCTGAACTAGTGTCTCGAGAAGTCCCCATCGAAGTCATGGATTAGCCGTCTGAGAGATGTATAATCAAGCTAGCAGTTCGCACTTTCCAGCCACGTATTCACACGAAACTAGGTAGACACGGGTGGTTGTCAGGTACGCGGTCCTAGTATGATGAACAGAGCTGATTGTCACAGAGCATCCTATTCACCATGTTGAAGAATGAGTATACATCTTAGAATTAAATCAAACACGGATCGTAGAGAAATAGTAATACTTTTATTAATTCATAGGACTCAACAGGGCTCCTCCCCTCAACCTAGGAGGTTTAGAAATGCATACTCATAGGAAAATACAATGATAGGATTTGAAAATATGGTAAAAGGTGGCTGAAGATCCTTAACACAGAGTGATCTTCTTCTTTAAATATTAAACTAATGACTAGTAAGGGTAAAACAATTTTTTTAGTGCTAAAATCCACTTTTGGGGCCTACTTGGTGAGTGTTTGGGTTGAGCATTGATAAGATCTACGTGCTAGGAGGCCTCTAGGGCATTGAACACTGGCTAGGGGGTCCTCTTTGGGCGTTTAAACGCTGGTCTCTTCTCCTTGGGCGTTGGACGCCTGAAAGGGGGCAGGAGGCTAGCGTTGGATGCCAGTTTTGGGCTTTCTAATCTGAAGCAAAGTATGGACTATTATATATTACTGGAAAGCTCTAGAAGTCAGATTTCCATAGCCGTTAAGAACACTCAATTTTGACTTATGCTGCTCTAAAAAATATCTTCCAAGTGCAAGGAGGTCAGATCCGGACAACATCTGCAGTGCTTTCTCTGTCTCTAAATCAGACTTTTGCTCCAGCTCCTCAATTTCATCCAGAAATTACCTGAAATTGTATAAAAACAAAAAAAAATCATAGTAGAATCCAAAAGTGTGAATTTGACACTAAAACCTATAAAAACTTAATAAAAACTAAACAAAACATACTAAAAACTATATGAAAATAATGCCAAAAAGCGTATAAAATATCCGCTCATCAAGGGCCATGAGTGGTGCTGGGTGAGTGTTCATAGTACCTATAAAAGGACTAACAGCTTGCTTAGGAGTGGTGTTCCCAGTACTTACATGTGTCTGGCCTCCCCAGGACTGGCGTTCAACGCCTGGGCTGCCCCCTTCTAGGGGTTGGACGCCCATGCCATCCCTTTCTGAGTGTTCAACGCCCTTGATGGTACCTTGGGCTGTAGCTTGTTCATCTTCTGCCATTTCTTCCTCTCCTTGCCTCTTACTATTCTGAGGTTGGGTGGTCAAGGTACTCCCTAATTAGATAGCTTGACATTCTTCTCTTATCTGTTCAGACAAGAGCTGTTTAGCCTGGTTCAACCGTGCTTCCATATTCTTGCTGGAGGCCCGGGTATTTTGCACTTACTTCTTGCAAGCTTAGCACTTGTTGTGTGAGAAAGTGTAGCTACTGAGTTAACGACTCACTTTGCTTAGGAGGGTCTAATTTAGTGGACACTGTCTTGACCTCTCCCTTCATTAAAGTCTCATTAGATGAGTACAGATGCTGATTGCTGGCAACTATCTCAATGAGTTCTTGAGCTTCCTCAATTGTCTTTCTTATGTGGATTGAAGCACCAGCAGAATGGTCTAAGGACATCTTAGCCATATCTGTGAGTCCGTAATAGAAAACATTTTAGCAGGGCATTTCCATAGCATCATCCTGTACCTCCCTCACTTCTAACTTCTATGGAAGCAGCATTAGTATACCTCCTATTGGAGTAGCTCACTTTGAGCTCAACCCACAACTAATCACACTAGTGCAGCAAAACTGCCAGTTTAGAATAATCTTGATCTTTTGTCTTAAAGTTCTTTAGTAATCTTGATCTTTTGTTTGAGTCTAGTGTCAATTTTTAAGTTTGGTGTCCTTTGTCTGTTCTTTAATTTCTTTAAATTTTTGAAAATTGTTCTTGAGTGTTCTTCTTGGTATTCAAGTTGTTCTTGTTTCTTTTCTTCTGCTCTCTTGGAAAAGCATAATAGGCTCAAGAGACAGGATTTTATTCACTGCCTGAGGTAGGGTTGGGCTTACAGTAGTATACAGGTGTTCCTTTTTGTTACTTCCCTCTTCCATGGTGAATACCATGATGAGATAAGTGAATACCACCATCTTCCATGATGAAAATCCTTCAGTAGGGATATTTTTGTTTTTCCAGCCCCTAGGTATCTTCCTTTCGGGGCCTTCCTCCTTTGTGGATAGTATACATCCAACACCAAACTTATGTTTGGTCTTAGGAGGGATTGAATTGGTTTTATCCAAGGGAGGAGGCTTGGATGCAGAATCTTTTAGACAAGTGCCTCCCTTGTCAGGGGGTAATGGAGGGTCCAGAACCTTGAATACCATCCAGTCCTTATGCAAGGTAATCCTTGTTTCCTCTTGGATTTCCAACTTCTCCATTACTATACTTGACTAGGTCACAAAGAGCCTTATCAAAGGTCATGGTGCCTATGATGCAAGGAATCAGAAAGCGTCCATGATCTGGAAGCTTCTAAGGTAGCTCCTGCCGAACCAAAGCATTGAGTTCTTTGGAAAGCAATGGAGGTTCTTCCTTCAAAGGCTTTGTACCAAACATTTTGGCATTCAGCTTCATAAGAGCTCCTAGGTACTGAGCAACTTACTCTTCCCTAGTGTCTTCATCCTCATTCGAGGATGAGTGTTCATCAGAACTTATGCACTGCAGAAGTGCATTCAAAGGAACCTCTATTGTCTTTATGTGAGCATTGGCTTCCTTTGGTTCTGGGATAGAGGGTTCTTGAGTGAGATTTAAGCACTCAGAGGGTGTACTTTTATTGGCATTTAACGCCAGCTCTGTTAGGTTATTGGGCGTTAAACGCCCATGCTGTGCACCCTTACTGGCGTTAAATACCAGTTCCTCTAGTGTTTTGGGCGTTGAACACCGAGCAGGGATGTCCTTGCTGGCATTCAACACCAGCTTTCCTGGGTGTGTGGGCGTTGAACCCCTAGTGAGGGGTTCCTCACTGGATTTTAGTGCCAGAATGGCTGCCTGTTTGGGCATTGAACGCCCAGTGAGGGGTTTCTTACTGGCGTTTAGTGCCAGAGTGCCTATATGTGTGGGTGTTGAACGCCCAACCAGTGCTCCCTGGCTGGCATTCAATGCCATCTCTGCTGCCAGGATGGGAGTTGAACACCCAGTGAGGGGTTCTTCACTGGCGTTCAACGCCAGGCTCTCTGCCATCTTGGGCGTTCAGTGAGGGCTTCCTCAATGGCGTTCAATGCCTTTTCAGCTTCTCTAGATTTGGCCTCAACCTTAGTGGAAGGTATCAGATTTAAACTTAAGCCAAGATCATATAGGACTTTGTCAAAAATGATCTTTCTAGTATTCCATAGGATTTGAAAGCTCCATGGATTTGGCATCTTCCTTGGCAGTTCATGCTGAATTAGGATATTGTACTTCTTAGTAAGTATCTCTATTTTATCTCCCCTTAGGTCCTTCTTTTCAAATACCTCTGTAAAAGAGATATTGAGTTATAATTCCTTAAGGGCTACTGGGAAATAAGCCAACTATTCATCTGCCAGTTCTTTCTTCATGCCAAGTAAAGATAGGTCTTGAGGTTCTTTCACCTTTGCAAGAGCGAGCTCTGTGATCATCACAGACTCCTCTTGCATGCCCAGAGAAGAATCAACTTGAGGTTCCTTCTCCTCTGTAGGGCCGTGCTCAATGGCATTCTCAGGATCCTCCTGGTCCTTGATTGCCTTAAGTCCCTCAGTAGCATGCTCCTGAGGTTCGGCCTCCTTGGTACTAATGAGGGCCAGAGACTCTTCTCTTGGATTCACTTCTATGTCTCTGAGAAGAGTGTTAGGGTGTCTCTGTAGTTTTTGAGGAAGGGTCCTCTGAATGACTGCATTGCACTCCTTAGTAAGAGCTACTGTCTCTACTTCCCTCCAATCCTTCTTATGACTCAAGATGTCCTTCATGAACTTAGCATAAGAAGGTACGTTCAAGAGCTTCTGCAAAGTGGGTAAACTGTTTATCCATTTCCTCTTGACAGAGTTTCTGAGGAAATGGCATCTTAGCCTTATATTCATCAATCTTGGTTGATGGAGGCTGAAAGCCATATGTGTTGGAAGGGGAGTTGCTAGCTTGCTTAGGAGGGTTGTTGTCAGTGAGTGACTGACCTCCCTTGCATAGGCATTCAATGCCCATGTTGCTGCCTCCTTGGGCGTTTGAACACCCAATCTCTGCCCTTTCCTGGCGTTCAACGCCAAGAGGGATACCTTCCTGGGCATTTGAATGCCCAGTCTCTGCCCTTTTCTGGCGTTTAATGACAAGAAGGATACCTCTCTGGGCGTTTGAACGCCTAGTCTCTGCCTTTTCCTGGCGTTCAACACCAAGAGGGATACCTCTCTGGGCGTTTAAACGCCCAGAGTTATCTTGTGCAGAGACCTGGTTATCCTCTATGGGCTTTTCGTTCTTATTGTACTGAGGTTAGGTGCTTAAGGTTTTCCTACTCCTCAGTTGAATAGCCTGGCATTCATCTGTTATCTGTTTAGATAACTGCTACCTTGTTTCACTCAACTGGGCTTCTACTTTCCTGTTAGAAGCCTGAGTTTCTTACAGAGCCTCTTGCAGTTCCATCAGTTGCTGGGTAAGGGCGTGCAGTTGCTGAGTTAATGGGCCATCCTGCTCTGGAGGGTTAGGTTCAACAGCTACTGCATTAACCTCTCCTTTTATAGAGACCTCAGGATATGAGTACAGATGCTGATTTGCAGCAACTGTCTCAATAAGCACTTGAGCCTCTCCAATGGTCTTTCTCATGTGTATGGAACCACCGGCATAGTGGTCCAAAGACATTCTAGCCATGTATGAAAGCCCATAGTAGAAGATGTCTAACTGTACCCATTCTGAAAACATTTCAGTGGGACATTTTCTTAGCATCCTCCTATACCTCTCCTAAGCATTATAAAGATATTCACTATCTCCTTGTTTGAAGCCTTGGATGTCCAACCTCAGTTGGGTCATCTTTCTTGGGAGAAAGTATTGATTTAAAAACTTGTCCACTAACTATTTCCAAGTTTTTAAACTAGCTTTAGGCTAGTTATCCAACAACCTTTTTACTTGGTCTTTTACAACAAAAGGAAAAAGCAATAATCTATAGACATCTTGGTCTACTCCCTCACTGTATACTGTGTCAGCAATCTTTAAGAAATCTGCCAGGAATTCTGTAGATTCTTCTGGAGAAAGCCCAGAATACTGGCAGTTTTGCTACACTAGAGTAATAAGTTGAGGGTTGAGTTCAAAGCTACTAGCTCTGATGTGAGGTATGCTAATACTTCTTCCATAGAAGTCAGCAATAGAATTTGTATAAGATCCCAGAGTTCTTCTGAACTCTTTATTCCTACTTGGGTTCATGATTAAGAAAGGTACAAGATGAAGAAGGAAGAAGATAGAAGGAGTAGAAGAAGAGATAGAAGTAGAGAAGATAAAAAATAATTAAAATATTTTTTTATTTAATTAAACCAAAATTAAAAAAAAAGAATTAAAAAGAAATTAAAATTTAATTACTAAATTTCGAAAATAGAAGAGAGAGAAGATGTTAGTTAGGAAGTTTTGAAAAAGAAGAGAGAGAAGATATCTAATTAATTATGAAATGATTTGAAAATAAAATAAGATAAGAGACAAGATAAGAATTGAAATTGGAATTTGAAATTTGTAAATAATATTTTAGATTTTGAAAATTTAAAATTTGAATTTTTAAATTTTGAAAAAGAATTGAATTTTGAAAAGATTTAATTTTGAAAGTTGAAATTTGAAAATTGAATTTTTGAAAATTTGAGTTTTGAATTTGAAATTTGATTTTGAAAATTGAAATTTGATAGATCCAATGCTCCTTATTTTCGAAAATTTGGAGGGAAAACACAAAGGAACACCGAACTTTAAAATTTTAAGATCAAACACAAAGAAAACTTAAGAACACTTTGAAAACTAACAAGAACACAAAGAACAAGACTCAAGAAATTTAAAGAATACAACACACAAAGAACACCAAACTTTAAATTTTTGAAATCCAAACATAAAATTTTTGAAAATTAACAAGAAGACACCAAACTTAAAAACTTGACACAAGATTTAACCAAAGAAAAATTATTTTTAATGTAAATTTTTAGAAGGAAGATACGAAAAAATCGAAAATTGCTGTAATTAATAAGTATAGAGACTCAAAGAAGCAAAAATTTACCAAGAATATAAGCACAAGGCTCTAACCAAAAATAAAGATTGAACAAAGAAAATAAAAATATTTTTGAAAAGCTTTTTGATTTTTTTTCGAAAAATTGAAGAAGAAGAAAATTAAAATAAAAGACTCAACAAGAACACAAGACTCAGACAAAGAACAAAGATTAAACAAAGAAAATAAAAATATTTTAGAAAAAGGTTTTTAATTTTTGAAAATTAGAGAAGAAGAAAGCAAAAATTAAAAGACTCAATTAGGAATGATAAAGAAAAGAAAAAAAAAATTACCTGATATTGGGAGCAAGACAATCTGTCAGTTTGTCCAAACTTAACAATTTCCGGCAACGGTGCCAAAAACTTGGTGAGCACGAACCCCCACACTTTCGTAATGTTATACCAACAAGTGAACTGGGTCGTCCAAGTAACACTTGAGCGAGTCAGGGTCGATCCCACGAGGATTGTAGTTTGAAGCAAGCTATGGTTATCTTACAGGTCTTAGTCAGGCAGATCAGAAGGTTGTTGATTTGAAGTTGTAAGAGTAATGTATGACTTGAGAGGAATAAAGCAAAAGAGGTAGAAAATACTAATAGGAATAGGGTTAAGGATTGGAGTTGCTTTATCTTTCTGAATGAACTCTGGTACTACTGTCTTCCTTGCTTGTGAATGATCTTCTACTATGGCAAGCTTTATGTGATCCAAGCCATTGCCTGTGGTCATTGATCTCCTCTGCTCCAGATCAAACGCCACTGCCCGTGGTCATTCAATCTGACGGAGGATGAAGCCCTGCCAGTCATTCTCTTAGCGTTCTTACTCAAAACGCCACAGATAAGGTCGAATCTTCCGGATCAGAGAATGCTGCTTTATGGATTCTAGCCTATACCACAGAGACCCTAATCTCCCTGGAAATCGGCTGAACTGGTGTCTCGAGAAGTCTCCCAACGAAGTCGTAGATTAACCATCTGAGAGATGTATAAACATAGCTGTTGGCTCGTGCTTTCCGGCCACGTATTCACACGAACCCAAGTAGACGCTGGTGTTTGTCAGGCACGTTCGTCTTAATGTGATGAACATAGCTAATTTGTTAGATCATCCTATTCACCATGATGAAGATCGGATATACATCTTAGAAGTAAATCAAACACGGATCGAAGAAGAAATAATAATACTTTTATTAATTCATAGGACTCAATAGGGCTCCTCCCCTTAGCCTAGGAGGTTTAGAAACTCATGTTGAAGTAAAATACAATGATGAATTCGAAAATATTGTAAAGTGATGTGCGTAGATGTCTAATGATTATGTAAATTATACTTTAAATACTAAACACATGACTAGTAAGGGTAAAATAGTCTATTTAGTGCTAAAATCCACTTTTGGGGCCCACTTGGTGAGTGTTTGGGCTGAGCTTTGATGAGATCCACGTGCTATGAGTTCTCTTGGGCATGGAACGCCAGCTAGGGGGTCCTCATTGGGTGTTTGGACACTGGTCTCTGCTGTTGGGCGCTGGAAGCCAGGAAGGGGGCAGTGAGCTGGCGTTGGACGCCAGTTTTGGGGCTTCTAATCTAAAGCAAAATATGGACAGCATCTGGACTTCTTTAACTCCATAAACGTTAAGAGCGCTCTATTTGGACTTCTTTAACTCCAGAAAAGCTCTTCTGAATGCACGTAGGTCGAATCCGGACAGCATCTGTAGTGCTTTCTCTGTCTCTGAATCAGACTTCTGCTCCAGCTCCTCAATTTCAGCCAGAAAATACCTGAAATTGTACAAAAATACAAAAACTCGTAGTAGAATAAAAAATGTGAATTTAACACTAAAACCTATAAAAGCTTAAAAAATCTGAATAAAACATGCTAAAAACTATGTGAAAATGATGTCAAAAAGCGTATAAAATATCCGCTCATCAGTTCTCCCATGTAATTCGTGTCTTCTATTGTGGGTTGATCTGGATCATAAGCATCTCCTTCATAGGAGGTGTCTTGAATGCTGACAGTTGCAGCTTGCATTCTAGTAAAATATTGAGAGATCATATTGACCTGTTGGGTCAAGATCTTATTCTTAGCCAATATGGCATTCAGAGTGTCAACCTCTAGAACTCTTTTCTTCTTAGCTACCCTATTGTTCACAGGTTTTCTCTCAGAAGTGTACATGAACTGGTTGTTTGCAACTATTTCAACGAGTTCTTGCACCTCTTCAGGTTTTTTCTTCAAGTGGAGTGATCCACCAGTAGAATGGTCTAAGGACATCTTGGATATCTCAGATAGACCATCGTAGAAAATTCTTAGGATAGTCCATTCTGAGATCATGTCAGATGGATATCTCCTGATCAGTTGCTTGTATCCTTTCCAGGTTTCATAGAGAGATTCACCCACTTTTTGTCTGAAGGTTTAAACATCCACCCTGAGCTTGCTCATCTTCTGAGGTGAAAAGGATTTGGCCAAGAAATCATTGACCAATTTTTCCCAAGAGTCTAGGCTTTCCTTAGGTTGAGAATCCAACGATATCCTAGCTCTGTCTCTAATAGTAAAAGGGAAAAGCATAAGGCTGTAGACCTCAAGATCCACTCCATTGGTCTTAACAGTATCACAGATTTGCAAGAATTCAGATAGGAATTGATGTGGATCTTCCAATAGAAGTCCATGGAATTTGCAATTCTTTTGCATTAGAGAGACTAATTAAGGCTTAAGCTCAAAGTTATTTGCTCTAATGGCAGGTATAGCGATACTTGTTCCATAGAAGTCAGAAGTGGGTGCAGTGAAGTCACCAAGAACCTTCCTTACATCTCCTCTATTATTCAGATTTGCTTCCATGTTAGTACCTTCAGCTTCTTGTTCGAAAAGCTCTTTAAGGTCTCCTCCGGAGTGTTGTTCTCTAGCTTGTTGTAGATGCCTCCTTAGAGTCCTCTCAGGTTCAGGATCAGGATCAAAGAGAGGTTCTTTATCCCTGTTCTTGCTCATGAACAAGAAAAAGAAACCAAGAAAGAAAGAGAATGGGAGTTTCTATTTCAGAGTATAGAGAACTCCCAGTGAGATATGATGAAGAAAGTAAGAATGAAGATAGAGGAATGAGAAGAAGAATTCGAATATTAAGGAGTAAAAAGGGAAATTAGGATTAAAATATTTTTTTTATCTTAATTGTTAATTGAATTTGGAAAGAAAAAGGAAATTAAGGACTAAGATACCTAATTAACTAAAAAGATATAAAAATTAAATGGGTGATTTTTGAAAAAGAAGAGAGAGAAAAAAGTAAGAAATTTTCGAAAATAAAAGAGAGAGGAATTAGTTAGAAAGTTTTGAAAAACAAGGGAAGAGAAAGGAGAGTATTAAATAGATACCAAACTTTTAAAGTTAAAATAAGATAAAGCAAGTAACTAATTAAGAAAGATTTGAAAATTAGATAAGATAGGAGATTTGAAAAAGATTTTATTTTAAAAATTTTGAAATTTAAAATTAGAAAGAAAAAGTCAACAAGATAAGACAAGAATTGAAAAGATTTGAAAAAGATTTGATTTTAAATTTTGAAATTGAAGCAAGATATGATAAAGATTTGAAAACAAGTTGAAAAGATAAGATATGGTGAAGATTTGAAAAAAATATTTGATATTTTTAAAAATTAAAAGAAAGATAAGATAGGAAAATCCAAATTAAAAGAAAAATATGATAAGATTTTAAAACTTTTTTTTTAAAAAAGATAGGATTTAAAATTTAAAATTTAACTTCACTAACAACAAAACTCCAAATTAAAAAAAAATTAAATCAAGAGAAAAAAAGGAAGCAAGATTTTCGAGAATTTGAATAAAGATAGAAAAGATATTTTTTAATTTTTTTTCGAATTAATGAAGAAAGAGAAAAACAACCAAAGACACCAAACTTAAAATTTTTTAGATTAAAGATATTAGCTTTTTCGAAAATTTTAAAGAAAAACACTACAAGACACCAAACTTAAAAATTTTAAGATCAAACAAAGAAAATAAAAAGAACAACTTGATGCCAAGAAGAACACTCAAGAATAAATTCGAAAATTTAAAGAAGAGATAAACACACAAGGGACACCAAACTTAAGAACTAACACTAGACTTAAACAAAAGATAAAAGAATATGGATTTTGAAAAAGTTGTTTTTTGAAAAATAAAATAAAAGACATGAAACAAAATAGTAAAAAATACCTAATCTAAGCAACAAGATAGTCCGGTAGTTTGTCAAACTCAAACAATCCCCAATAACGGCGCCAAAAACTTGGTGCACGAAATTGACTCCACAATATTCGCACAGATAGACCGGCAAGTGCACTGGGTCGTCCAAGTAATATCTCAGGTAAATGAGGGTCGATCCCACGGAGATTGTTGGTTTGAACAAGCAATGACTTCCTTGTAGATCTTAGTCAGGAGGATAGAAAATATAGTTGTTGTGGAAAAACGCAAAAAAATGGAATAAATAAAGATAGAACTACTTAAGTGGGGTGAAATCAGTGATGAGAAAACGGTTGAGGCTTCAGAGATGCTTCCTCCTTCTGGATCAACTTTTCTCGTTGTCTACTTCAACTTCTGATAATTCATTCCATGGCAGGCTGTAAGTGATTAATGCCAGGTCAGTGGTCATTAATCTCCTCTGCTTCAGATCAAATGCCAAGTCAATGGTCACCCAATCTGAACGGGGATGAAGCTCTTGCAGTCTATTTCCTTGGTGATCCTACTCAGAACACCATATATAAGGTCGGATCTTCCGGATCAGAGAATGCTGCTCCATGATTCTAGCATCTACCACAAAGGCCCTAATCGCCCCGTACCTTGGCTGAACTGATGGCTCCAAGTCCCCAACGAAGTCGTGGATTAGCCGTCTAAGAGATGTGTAATCAAGCTTGAGGTTTAGTAATAACCTGTCAAGGACTCGCAATAACCCATGTAGAATAGGAATGACGGTCAAGTTGCACTCCCAGTTCATTAGGATAAAGAACGAAGATACATGTTAGAATACAATCAAGCATAGATTGAAATAGAATAATGATATTATTAATCCATAGAAATCAGTAGAGCTCCTAACCTTAACCTAGGAGGTTAGTGAGTCATAGCTTACAGAAAATAGTAATGTAGTCGAATAGGGGAGGAAGAAGATCCTAAACAAGGGTGATCTTCTCCTTTTAAATACTAATCTGGTAACTAAGAATTACAGAAATAATATAAACTAGTCTTGTAGTGCAAAAATTCACTTTTCAGGCCCACTTGGTGAGTGTTCGGGCTGAGCTTGAGTGAATCCATGAGTTGGTACTCCCTATAGGGCGTTGAACGCTAGCTTTGGACTCCTTTTTGGGCGTTGGACGCCAGCTGCTCCCTTTTGGGCATCCAACGCCAGGGAGAGCGTGAAGCGCTAACATTGATCGCCAGTTTTGGACCTTTATTTCTAAAGCAAAGTATAGATCATTATATATTGCTGGAAAGACTTGGATGTTAGCTTTCCATAGCCGTTGAGAGTGCATGATTTGAACTTCTGTAGCTCCAGACAAGCTCCCTCGAGTGCATGGAGGTCAGAATCAGACTTTTCCAAAGCTCCTCTATTTCAGCTAGAAAATACCTGAAATCATCATAAAACACACAAACTCAAAGTAGAATCCAAAAATATGAATTTTGCACTAAAACCTATAAAAATATAATAAAACTTAAACAAAATATAATAAAAACTATATGAAAATGATGCCAAAAAGCGTATAAAATATCCGCTCATCAGAACACCAAACTTAAACTGTTGCTTGTCCCCAGGCAAGCAAAAACAAAGTAGGATTAAAAAGATGAGAAAGATACAATAAATCTCAGAGTTTTCAATGAAGCTCAGTTTCAATTAGATGAGCGGGACTAGTGGCTGTTCACTTCTGAATAGTTTTGGCATCTCACTATCCTTTGAAGCTCAGAAGTATTGGCATCTTTAGGAACTCAGAATCCAGATGATATTGATGGTAAGATTATGGTCATTCTAGAAATTCATCAATAGAAAATCATTATCATTGTCATAGTATAGTCCTAGACCTACATATAATCCTATCGATCAAATTTTGATATGGTTGTCGCAATGTTCAACCCCAATAAAATGTAACCGAGAGTGTTGGTCTTGGGTCGTCCTCAAGAGAATGGGCAAACATGTGCATCAATATTGGTTAGAATTCCGGGGTTGGGAGTCATAAACAAGAATTTAAACTGCTAAACTTATCATGCAAGAAATCTTAAAGTGTAAAAAACTAAATCTAGTAATTAAGGCAAGGTAAAATTAAATGCCATCTTGCAAGAGAACATATAAAGCTACTTCTATTCTAAGACTAAGTAAACTAATAAACTAAATATAACAAGAATCAAGCAATTGAGAATTTTTGGGTTTCAAATATAAATAATGAAAAGGAACACTTGGCTAGGCATAGGAATTATGGTCACCATCCTTGTCTAATAACCATATATTGACAATTATGAGGAACTAAGCTCATTAAGTCTACTTCTACAAGTGAAGTAAGTCAAATGGCTTGGTCAATTTCAACTCAAAAGTCCTAATCTACCTACTAATTGGCTTAGTAGTAGATTAGTGTCAATGGGTATCAATTTAACCACTAAGGGTTCTCAAATCACCAAATCAATTAGACCAAATGACTCAAGTTCACCCAATTCCCTTAGCCTAAGCCAAGAGTATAGAAAACTACTCCATTATCAAAGGAAACATTTCATCAAACACATGGTATGCATTAAAACAAGAAATATTCGAATTGCAAATTAATTGGAAATTACAAGTACCCACTAACAATTATCAATAGAAAATAACTCAAATAACACTATCAATCATAGAAAACATCAATGCACTAATAGAAATTCAAAATCCACAAAATTCATAAAATGAGAAGAAAAGGGGAAATGATAAGAAAACACAATTCCAACACAAGATATAAACAAAATTATAACTAGGAAATTCAAATTAAGCAATTGAAACTAAAATTAACAAGACCTAATTCAGAAGTTCAACAAGGGAAGATCAAAACAAACTAAATCTAGAGAGAAGTAAGAGTTTCTCTCTCTAGAAAACAAGAACCAAAAACTAGCTAAAATTATGTGTGTTGTGTATAAGTGAGTCCCCCTTTCCTCAATCAATTCCTGGGTCTTTTCCATGTAGAATCAAGTTGGATTTGGGCCTGGAGCCTCTCAGAAATCGCCAGCCACATTTTCCATTAATGAGATCACGTGCTGGGTGTCACATGTGCGCGTCGGCCATGCGTGCGCGTTAGATGAGTTCCTCGAGTCACGCATACACGTCAGCCATGCATGTGCGTCCGTGCCAACTTCTCCAAAGCTTTATTCTTCATGTTCCTTCCTCTTTTACATGCTTCCTTTCCATTTTCCAACCCATTCCTACCGTATAGATCCTGAATCCTCTTAACAAACACATCACGGTATCGAATGGTAATAAAAGAGGATTAAAATATAGTATTTTTAAGGTTAAAGAAGCATGTTTTAAACCATGAAGCAAAATTAGGAAAGAAACACAAAACCATGCAATTTATATGAATAAGTGTGAAAAAATATTGATAAAACCCCCTAAATTCTCCACAAGATAAACCAGAAAATTGGGGTTTATCAGATACTATTGATTCTCCTAGTTTAGTCCTTTTTTATTCTTGAACACAGCTTCTTTTGAGTATTAGCCGTGACCCTAAGCGCTTTGTTTTCTAGTTTTACCACCGGATACATAAATGCTATAAACACTTAATTGGGTGAACCCTTTTGGATTGTGATTCAGCTTTGCTAGAATCCCCAGTCAGTGGTGTCTAGAGTTCTTAAGCGCACTCTTCTGCTTTGGATCATGACTTTAACTACTCAGTCTCAAGCTTTTCACTTGACACCTTCACAGCACAAGCATTTAGTTAGGGAAGGAGCTCATTTGAACTGTTAGGTCAAGATTTTGTTTCTTTTAGGCCCTCCTAACCATTGATTCTCAAAGCCTTGGACCATTTCTCTTGCCTTTTGGATTTTTCAGATTACCAATAATACTTATCTTTTTTCATCATTCTTTCAAGAGCCAACATTCTTAACTCCAACATCAAATATGCACTATTCATTCATGCATTCAGAAAGTAAAAGCAGTGCCACCACATCAAAATAATTGAACTATTCTTATGATACAACTCGATATTCATGTATCTCCATATTCTTTTTCAAATAAAATTTTCTTTCAAGCCAGTAGAGAGATATTTGGAATATTTCATAGCTTTAAGACATAAATAAAGATGATCATGCACTAGAAACAGACAACAAGATAAAATACATGGAAAACAAAAAAATGACATAGGCAACATGGGATTAAGGGAACAGGTCCACCTTAGTGACGGCGGCTACTGTTTCTTCTAGGGAATCCAATGGTGCGCTTGATTTCTTCTATGTCACGTCCCTGCCTCTGTTGTTCTTTCCTCATAGCTCTTTGATCTTCTCTTATTTCATGGAGGATAGTGGAGTGCTCTTGGTGTCCCATCCTCAGCTGATCCATGTTGGAGCTCAATTCTCCTAGAGAAGTATGCAATTGATCCCAATAGCCTTGGGGAGGAAAGTGCATCCCTTGAGGCATCTCAGGGATTTCTTGTTGAGGCGGCTCCACATGCTCTTGTTGAGGTGCATGTATTGGCTCTCTAGTTTACTCCATCCTTCTTTTAATGATGGGCTTGTCCTCCTTAATAAAGATGTATCCTTCTATAACAATTCCAACTGAATTGCAGAAGTGACAGATATGGTGGGGAAAGGCCAACCTTGCCATGGTAGAGGGCTTTTCTGCCACCTTGTACAGATCTTGAGGTATTACCTCATGTACCTCCAACTCACTCCCAAGCATGATGCAATGAATCATGATGGCTCGGTCAATGGTCACTTCTGACCGAGTGCTAGTAGGGATGATAGAGTGTTGGATGAATTCCAACCATCCTCTAACTACGGGCTTGAGCTCAAGCCTTCTTAGTTAGATAGGCTTGCCTTGAGTATCCCTCTTCCACTGAGCTCCTTCCACACAAATGTCTGAAAGGACTTAGTCCAACCTCTAATCAAAATTTACTCTTATAGTGTAAGGATGTGGATCTCCTTGCATTATTGGCAAATGGAGCGCCAACCTTACACTTTTCGGGCTGAAATCCAAGGGTCGCCCTCGGACCATGGTGCTCTAATTTTTGGGGCTTGGGTTCACGTTTGCATCATGATGTTTAGTGACCCATGCATTTGCATAGAACTCTTGCACCATCAAGATTCCAACTTCCGGGATAGGATTAGTTAGGACTTCTCAACCTCTCCTTCGTATTTCTTGTCGGATCTCCGGGTACTCATTCTTTTTTAGCCTAAAGCGGACTTCAAGAATCACCCTCTTCTTTGCCACTACTTCATAAAAGTTGTCTTGATAAGCTTTGGTGTTGAATCTCTCCATCTCCCAAAGTTCGAAGGTGGAAGCAACAGCTTTCCCTTTCCTCTTTCTAGAGGATTCTCTGACTTTAGGTGCTATAAGTGTGAATAGAAAGCAAAAAGCAAGGCTTTTCCAACATCAAACTTAAAATCTTTGCTCGTCCTCGAGCGAAAAAAATAGAAGAAAAGAGTAGAAAAAGAAGAAAATAGAGAGATAGAGGGAGATAGGGTTCGGCCAAGTGGGGGATTATGTGTATGAATTGTGTGTTGAAAGGGTTGGAAGAAGGTGTATTTATAAGGGTAGGATGGGGTAGGGTTCAAATGTAAGGGGGGATTTGGTGGGAAGTTTTGAATTTGAAGTGGGTGGGGGTTAGTGGGAGTTATGATGGTTTTGGGAAGGGATATAGATGTGATTGGTTGAGGGTTTATGGGGAAGAGTTTGCGGGGAAGAGTGAAAGTAGATGAAGGGAAAAGGTGGGGTAGGTGGAGATTCTGTGGGACCCACTGATCCTGAGAGGCTAGGGAATTCGAATTCCGTGCCCCCTCCCAGCCTCTGCTGCCTAGCTGGCGTTTAACGCTAGCAAAACTGCTCTTCTTGGGCGTTGAACGCCCATTAGGGATACCCTGTGTGGCGTTCAATGCCAGGTTTCTGCTCCCTGGCTGGCGTTCAACGCCAGCAATGCTTCTCTTCTTCGGTGTTGAACACACACTCTTGCCCCCTTGTCTGGCGTTCAACGCTAGGAAGGTACCTGCTCCAAGGTGTTCTTTTTCCGGTTCTGACTGTCTCAGTTTCTGTTCTAACTACTACACATGATCACAAACCGAAAGAAATAATTATGTAAAATAAACTTAAAGAAAAACATAAATAACTATTTATGGTTGGGTCGCCTACCAACAATCGCTTCTTTAACGTCACTAGCATGACGGTTAGCTGCTTATGGAGATGGATAGGGGCTCAGAATTTCGCCCCTTACAGTGAACTTCTTGCCTGTGCTCTCATGTATGAACTCCACATGCTCTAGAGACAAGATCTTGTTCAGATTATATGGAATGACTGGGTTCTCAGGGAAGACAACTCTCATACCAGGTGAGAGGCCTTCAGTGGGGATTTTCTTGTCCCTCTAGCCCTTAGGTACTTTCTTCTTAGTACTAGTGCTCTCAGTGCTTGATGATGGCCTCCTAACACCAAACTTAGCGTTGGTGTCTGGGGGCTCTGTATAGATTTGCACTGAGGAGCAAATAAACGATAAAGAAGACCAAGTTTTTGGTGCCGTTACCGGGGATTATTTTTGTTTGACAAACTACCGGACTATCTTGTTGCTTAGATTAGGTATTTTTTACACTTTTTGTTTTGTGTCTTTTGTTTTCTTTTTCATAAAACTTTTTCAAAATCCATCTTCTTTTTATCTTTTGTTCGAGTCTAGTGTTAGTTCTTAAGTTTGGTGTCCCTTGTGTGTTTATCTCTTCTTTAAATTTTCGAATTTGTTCGAGTGTTCTTCTTGGTATTCAAGTTGTTCTTGTTTCTTTTCTTTGTTTGACCTTAAAATTTTTAAGTTTGTTGTCTTGTAGTGTTTTTCTTTAAAATTCTCAAAAAAGCTAATATCTTTGATAAAAAAAATTTTAGGTTTGGTGTCTTTTGGTTGCTTTTCTCTTTCATTAATTCGAAAAAATAAAAACAAATATCTTTTCAAAAAAATGTCTTTTGGTTGTTGTTCATGCCCTGGGTCAAGCTGTATGACCCGGGCTAAATGGCAACAAGTCGACCGACCTCTTCAGGACAGGATTACCCGACCTCTTCTTAAAGAGTTCGGCCAAATCACCAAGAAAAGCCCAAAAAGGGCCCAAACAGAGGAACACGACCCAAGTCCAAAGGCAGCCCAAGCCTAGAAAGATAAGGGTGGTTCCCTTAAAGATAAGATGACTTCAGTCAAAGATAAGATAAGATAAGATAAGATAATTATCTTATCTCCAAAAAAGATCACTCTACCACATTATAAATACACCGGAGCACCCAGGTATAACTCATACTCTGATTCCACAAAATACCTGCTTAACATCCTTGTTAACTTAAGCATCGGAGTCCCTTACAGGTACAACCACCCTCCGGTAACGAAGGATCAGCACCACCACTAAGCCCAACAAGTCAGACACGACAGTTCCAACCACCATCATCAAGTCAGACACAACAGCTCCGACCAGCACAGCAGATCTCATCCGAGATCGACCTTCAGTTTCAGGTAACCCTCGGAACATTAGCGCCGTTTCCGAGGAACCTGGAAGTCATCCCATCACTATAGCGGACGACCTTGACAACGACCACAATTCTGATTTAGAAAACAGAATCCCCCATAAGAACGCAGATATCACACCAAATGATACTTGTTAACCTAACAAAGACAAGAATTCGCCAAGCACAGATATCATGGAGGCGCTTCAAGCTCAACAAGATCGTCTAAAACAGCTCGAAAAAAGAAGCCGAGCATCAACGGGAAGCCGAGAGGGACCTACGAAGGGAAACTAGGCGACGCCGAGAGTTAGAGGACAAGCTCCTAAAGCTTGAAGCTGATCTCAAAACCAAGACTACCCAATCCAGTCATGAAGATGGCCCCCACAAGGATCAAGACCCATTCACCAAAGAGATCATGAAAGCCAAAGTCCCAAAGGACTTCAAAGCTCCCGACATGGCCCTGTACGACGACACATTAGATCCAAGCCATCATCTTAGCAGTTTTAGAAGCAGAATGTATCTCACTGATGCCTCTGATGCTATTCGATGTAAAGCCTTCCCAACAACACTGACAAAGATAGCAATTAAGTGGTTCGACACTTTGCCTCCCAGATCCATCACAAGTTTCGACGACCTGGCCAAGAAATTTCTTGCCCGATTTTCCATCCAGAAGGACAAAGCCAAACATGCTCCAAGCCTATTAGGAATCAAGCAAGGAGATCGAGAGAGTCTTCGTAGCTACATGGAGAGGTTCAACAAAGCATGCCTGGACATACAAAGCCTACCAATGGAAGCAGCCATTATGGGCTCATCAATGGCCTGTGAGAAGGGCCTTTTAGTCACTCCATATCAAAGAAACATCCAATATCTCTGAATGAAGTGCAGGAATGAGCTGAGAAATACATCAACATGGAAGAAAACTCTCAGCTAGGAGAGACCTCAAAATCCGGATTCTCCTACTCCTCCCGGGATAAGGATAAAGAGTCCAAGAAGAAAGAAGATCAGTACAGCGAGAAGCCTAAAAATTACAACAACTATACCCCTCTCCGGGTGTCCCTTGTGGATGTTTACCAAGAAGTATGCCATACTAAAAAGATACCACCACCTCGTCCACTCAAAAGTAAGAAAGGAAGAGAAAATCGGATGAAATACTGTGAATATCACCGAATCTACGGACATCCTATCAGTGAGTGCTTCGACCTAAAAAATGTTATTGAGAAATTGGTAAGAGAAGGACAACTAGATTGGTATTTAGCCAACAAATTGGAGGAGCCTCGAAAAAGAAGAAGGGACGAAGAGGTCAGACGAAGGGAACAACCACCTCACACCCCAGAGAGACATGTTCATATGATAAACGGAGGATTCGCAGGAGGGGGATCTCAAAATCATCTCGCAAAAGGCACCTCAAAGAAGTATATCATGTCGAGGGAAGAGAAGGATCACCCGACCTCCCTACTATTACTTTCACCCAAGAAGACATGGCAGGCATCATCCCAGGACATGACGATCCTATGGTCATCACTATCATGTTGGCCAATGCAAACCTCCACCATACACTGGTGGACCAAGGAAGCTCAGTAGATATCTTGTTCAAACCAGCCTTCGATAAACTTGGCCTGTAGGAGAAAGAACTTAGAGCATATCTAAACAGCTTGTTTGGACTAGGAGACACTTCAATCCAACCACTTGGATACATCTCACTACACACAACCTTTGAAAAAGGAACCCGATCAAGGACACTCAACATAGACTATATTGTAGTCAACGTAAGCTCAGCCTACAATGCCCTGATAGGTCGGGCAACATTCAATCAGCTCGCAACAGTAGTTTCAACTCCACATCTATGCATGAAATTCCCAACTCCAGAAGGGTTTGCTACGATAAAAGGAGATCAGAAAATAGCGTGACGCTGTTACAATGAAAGTCTGAACCTCAGAGGCAAAGGGGAAGAAATCCACACCATGGAACTCGGCGGAGTTTGAGATCGGGAAGAATTTTGCCCACAACCTGAGGGCGAAATTGAAGAAGTCTAAATCAGAGACACCCCGGACAAAACAACAAATATTGGGGCAACCCTAAAGAAAGAGGCGAGGGAGCCCTTGATACAGTTCCTAAGAGATAATTTCGACCTCTTCGCTTGGAAGGCCGCAGACATGCCGGGCATAGACCCCAAGCTAATATGCCATAAACTGGCAGTATACCCAGGATCTCGGCCAGTACAGCAGAAGCATAGAATGCTCGGATCGGAAAGATTCAAGCTGTGGAAGAACAGTACAAGCTCTACTGGAGGTAGGATTCATAAGAGAAGTCAAGTACCCCCTATGGCTAGCCAAAGTTGTCTTGGTGAAAAAGTCAAATGGGAAATGGCGGATGTGCACTGATTACACCGACCTCAATAAAGCTTGCCCAAAAGATCCCTATCCACTCCCAAATATCGACACTCTAGTGGATGCCTCCTCTGGATACAAGTACCTCTCGTTCATGGATGCTTATTCAGGATACAATCAAATTCCAATGTATCCACCAGATCAGGAAAAAACCTCATTCCTAACTCCAAAAGCAAGCTATTGTTATGTCGTCATGCCATTCGGACTCAAAAATGCAGGGGTTACCTACCAAAAACTAATGAACAAAGTCTTCTGATGAGCGGATATTTTATACGCTTTTTGGGGTTAATTTCATGTAGTTTTTAGTATGTTTTAGTTAGTTTTTAGTTTATTTTCATTAGTTTCTAGGAAAAATTCAAATTTCTGGACTTTACTATGAGCTTGTGTGTTTTTCTGTAATTTCAGATATTTTTTGGCTGAAATTGAGGGAGCTGAGCAAAAATCTGATTCAGGCTGAAAAAAGGACTGCTGATGCTGTTGGATTCTGACCTCTCTGCACTCGAAATGAATTTTCTGGAGCTACAAGAGTCCAATTGGCGCGCTTCTAATTGTGTTGAAAAGTAGACATCCAGGGCTTCGCAGCAATATATAATAGTCCATACTTTGCTCAAGGATAGATGATGTAAACTGGCATTCAACGCCAGTTCCATGTTGTAGTCTGGCGTTCAACGCCAGAAACAGGTTACAAATGGGAGTTGAACGCCAGAAACAGGTTACAACCTGGCGTTTAACTCCAGAAATAGCCTAGGCATGTGAGAAGCTTAAGTTCCAGCCCCAGCACACACCAAGTGGGCCCCAGAAGTGGATTTCTGCACCATCTATCATAGCTTATTCAATTTCTGTAAACCTAGGTTACTAGTTGAGTATTTAAACAACTTTTAGAGATTTATTTTGTATCTCATGATATTTTTAGATCTGAACTTTGTACTCTTTGACATCATGAGTCTCTAAACTCCATTGTTGGGGGTGAGGAGCTCTGCTGTGTCTCGATGAATTAATGCAAGTATTTCTGTTTTTTATTCAAATACGCTTGTTCCTATCTAAGATGTTCATTCGCGCTTCATTATGACGAAGGTGATGATCCATGACACTAATCACCATTCTCAACCCATGAACGTGTGCCTGACAACCACCTCCGTTCTACATTAGATTGAATGAGTATCTCTTAGATTTCTTAATCATAATCTTCGTGGTATAAGCTAGAATCCATTGGCAGCATTCATGAGAATCTGGAAAGTCTAAACCTTGTCTGTGGTATTCCGAGTAGGAATCAGGGATTGGATGATTGTGACGAGCTTCAAACTCGCGAGTGCTGGGCGTAGTGACAGACGCAAAAGGATAGTAAATCCTATTCCAGTATGATCGAGAATCGACAGATGATTAGCCGTGCAGTGACAGCGCACCTGGACCATTTTCACTGAGAGGACGGATGGTAGCCATTGACAACGGTGATCCACTAACACACAGCTTGCCATAGAAGGAAACTTGCGTGTTTGAAGAGGAGTACAAGAGGAAAGCTGAAATTCAGATGACAAAGCATCTCCAAAACTCCAACATATTATTCATTACTGCATAACAAGTATTTATTTTATGCCCTTTCACCTTTTTACAATTCAAACTAAGAATTATTATTGATATTATATCCTGACTAAGAATTGCAAGATAACCATAGATTGCTCCAAACCAACAATCTCCGTGGGATTCGACCCTTACTCACGTAAGGTATTACTTGGACGACCCAGTGCACTTGCTGGTTAGTTGTGCGAATTTGTAAGAAATAGTAATATTGATATTGACATATACAAATTCGTGCACCAAGTTTTTGCCGCCGTTGCCAGGGATTGTTCGAGTTTGGACAACTGACGGTGTATTTTGTTGCTTAGATTAGGAAAAATTTTTCTTTTTGGTTTAGAGTCTTTTATTACTGTTTTTGGTTGAAATTTCTTTTTTTTAAATCCTTATTTTCTCTTTTTAAATTTTTCGAAAATTTTATAAACTGATAATTGAGTTTTTCTGTTTAAGTTTAGTTTCATGTTTTAAGTTTGGTGTCAATTGCATGTTTTTATTTTCTTTTAAATTTTCAAAATTGTGTTCATTGTTCTTTCTTAATCTTCAAGTTGTTCTTGTTTATTTTCCTTGTTTGATCTTTAGTTTTTCTTGTTTTGTGATTTTTCTTGTTTTTCTTGTGCATTTTTGAATTATTAGTATCTAAAAAAAAATTTTATTTATTAAATACCTTGTTAAAACACTTTAAATTTATAGCTCAATTAGCTAGAGCGTGATGCTTATGTTCTTGGTAATTGGCTATCTTCTTTTTAAAAAACTTTTTCAAAATTAATTTTTCTTTGAATAAATCTAGTGCCAAACTTGAAGTTTGGTGTTTTCTTGTTGATTTTTCTTTAGTTTTCGAAAATTTTGTTTTGGTTTTCTAAAAATTTTAAGTTTGGTGTTCTATCTTCATGTTCTTGTTGTTCTTGTGAGTCTTC